>NW_015164181.1:1899888-1965502 GCF_001447785.1 Gekko japonicus | reverse complement strand
CACACTTCCGGTGATGTCAGGGGGTGTGGCCTTATGACACACTTCCAGTGATGTCAGGGGGTGTGGCATATGCTAATGAGTTATGCTAATGAGTTCCCCTAGCTCTTTTTCTACGAAACGACCCCTGGACCAAACTGAGGCTATCATACTTAGGTTACATTATGAAAAAACAAAAGTCACTGGAAAAGACAATAATGCTAGGAAAAGTTGAAGGCAGCAGGAAAAGAGGAAGACCCAACATGAGATGATTGACTCAATCAAGGAAGCCACGAGGGCCCTCAGTTTGCAAGACCTGAGCAAGGCTGTTAACATTTTGGGGGTCATTAATTCATAGGGTCGGAAGTGACTTAATGGCACACACACACACAACTTTTATTCTGCAGGGTAGTTTTTCAGAGCTAGCCCTAAACATAATCACTACAAGCTTCTTCCCACCCCACTGTAGGCTTTCCAAAGGCTTCCTGGACACTCAAGGCTGCAGGGCTACTCTGGGTAGAACTTGCTGGACCAGCAAAGGGAGAAGTCAGCTTTCAAACTGGCCATTCCAAATGGTGTAATACTTACTAAACACACATGGGCAAGAAATGAATCAGTATCCCTCAAAACAACAACACTTCTTTTGTGCAGTCTTATCAGGTGGGTGCAATGTGCAGAAACGGAAAATGGGTGCGAGAAAGCCTAGTCAGGCACACCGACTGCTTCCTGAAAGGTGACTCAGCCTGTCTGTCACCAACTGTAGGAACTAGTTTTTAATTTACAAAGACCTTGGGCATCACAACTTAAAAAATATGAGGTTCCTACAAAAGGCTTTTATCTCTTAGACAAGCCAAGTGCAGTAAGAGTGTTGAACAGACTATTGGATACTTATCATAAAGGGTCTTTTTCCTCTGAGGAAAGGAGGACATCTTGGTCGGTGATTCCCACGATCCACTCAGGGAGGCAGGAACAACTTTTTTTCTCCTTCCTGTCTCTGCTGTGGGAGTCACCCACCCTTCACTTCTGGCATCTCCAAAAGCAGTTAAGCTACTCTATACTAAACAATTGGATAGAACAGGTAACATATAATATTAACATAAGACAAGTAAGAACAGTTAAGTGTGGAAAAGTTAAGACAGGAAGGAATCCTGCAGATAATTGGTTGATTGATTGACTAACTGACAATGACTTGGGAGGGACAACATGTCCTTCTTTCCTCAGAGGAGAAGGACCCTTCACAGTAAGTATCCAATGGTCCATTCTCCCTCTGAGGACATCTTGGTGGGACCGCCCATAGCAGTGTTCTCATATCCTGGGTGGGTCATCATCTTCTGTGCTTAGGATATGTTGAAGCACTCTTCTGCCAAAGGCAGTATCAGCTGAATTGTAGGTGCTTATCTTATAGTGCCTTATAAATGTAGAGATAGTGGCATGTCTGTGGCATGTCTAGCAAATGCTGCGTTGGTTGCTGTGATCCTCACTGAATGAGCCATGATTCCATGTGGTACATCCAGCTTGTGGAGCTCGTACGTTTCAGTGATACAAGCCTTGAGAGACCTGCTGATGGCTGACTTACACATTTTATCCCCCATGTTCGGTGGGGAAATAGAAATGAACAGGGCATCTGTTTTTCTGATGTGATCTGTTCTGCATATGAACACCTTCAGGGCTCTACTGACATCCAATGTGTGCCGTGTCCTTTCCCTCAGGTTCCTGTGGGCAGGGGATAGTATGAATTGCTCCAGTGGGTATCTGTTGAATTCAATGGTGTATCTATTGGTGACTGTTCCTTCTGCCCAACTGTTGGCATGGGAATTGAGCCAGACACCCTGAAGTGAAGCAGACGTCCTCACACCAGAGCGGATAGCAAGTCACGCCTTAAAGGTTTTCCCATCTCAATCGGCCCTGTCTGACCTGGTGTTTGGTTGCTTGTTAAACCTGGGGTTAAAGTTTCCCCTTCTGAATGGTCGTCTTGACTGATTCCAGTTGGATCTTCTTGCTTCCTGTCTGAATCTAGGAAGTACATGTTGGGCACAAAATGAAAATTTCCCAAAAGACCTTCTGTCATTGTGCCTCAAGGTTCTGGGAGGTGCCTTTTTCTTATCCCTAGTCTCCACCAGGATCCCATCGAACGCATCACCAAAAAGTCTGTCCCCTTGGAATGGGTAGGCCAAGACTATGGCTTTGGAGTGGTAATCTGCCTGCCATTCACACAGCCATAATGTCCTCCTGGCTGCTGCTGCTGAAGCCATGGCCCTCGAGGAAAAAAAATCAAGGAGTCTAAGGTTGCATCCACTGTGAAGGACGTGGCCTTGAGTGGCCTGTTGACAGGCAACTGTTGTCTGGAATCAGCTGAAGCACCTTTCTGGTCCAGACTATGGCTGCCCTGGATACTATAGAAGCTGTAGCAGATGCTCTGATCGCCATGGCTGTGGCCTCATGTGCTTTCCTGAGTGCAAAATCAGCCCTTTGTCCAGACTACCTCTGATGGAACCTTGACCATCTTCCGACAATAGTCCTGATGACTGAAACGCCATAACAGGAGAATCAACCAGGGGCACCTGCAAAAACTCATTGGCACAATATGGTAATGCATATAATTTTTAATGAAGACTGGAAACTACCTATTAGCCATGGATTTTGGTCATTCTGCTTTCAATTGCTTCTCAAAGAAATCGGGGAAGGGAAAGACCTTCACATCTGTGCTAGATCTAGGGAAGAATTCTTTATTTCCCTTTGGTCTGAGCTTTAAATCTGGTGCTGTGGAGGTTTGATCCCCCACCCCTCCCGGATCTCCTGTAGGTCTACTGCTGCCAGCATCTTAGATAGGAGGTATTGGTACTCCTCCAATTTTAAAAATCTGACTGTTCAAGGACCTCAATATTTTCTTCTTCCGCGTCAGAGAGGAATTTTCCTTCCTCCCTGTCATCTATGTCTGAAGAAGGATCAGGTCCCCATAGTAGACTATCTCTCCCTCTTTTCCTGTTGGCTGAATCCTTCTGTGCCGCTTTGGTTGGTCATCTAAAGCCTTCTTTAATCAACCTGGCTTCTCCTGAGCTCTTGGGGGGGGGGGGGGTTAGAGGAGGAAGGGCTGGATAAAGCCTTGTCTGATCTGAGGCTTTCTTAATAGCAGAAATTCTCAGTCTCTTCCCTCATGGTCTGTCAAATTAGTCAGAAGAACACAGGAAGGAAATTAAAGGGCCCAAGAGAGGAGTATGTTTCCCTTCCATTGGCCCTCAGGATTGTTGGCCGGCTCTGTGGAGACTCGAATCAGGGATTCCTGATTGTCCTTTCTGGTTCCTGCACCTGACTGGCTCGTGGAGGTGATGGGACCTTCTTCACAGCCTCCTTTGGTGTGATCAAAAATGGCCGCTGCTTATAACTGGCAGGTTTGAGGAGGCCGAGTACTCAGGAGCTGTTTTCTGAAGGCTGCGCTTTTTCGGCTCCTGTTTGGGCATCTGATCTATCATGACCAAGGCAGTCCTCTTAGGGTCAGTGCTGCCTTATCTGAGGACTCTCCTACTCCTGCCATGAGTGGAGCCTCCAACTATCCCTATCCTCCCAATGATTCATGGCTTGAGCAGCCGAAAAATGTGCTATGCAACCCGACTATCCGAATTGGTCACTGCTCCTTTAAGGAGCTCTGTCTTTACTCTCTTCTTTCCCTGAGCCGGGGAGTCGACAAAGGAAATGAGAGCCAGTAGGAAATAAGATCCAGCAAAGCCAAGGAAAGAAATTAAGAGTTAAGAGTTAATGAGATAAGAGAAATAAGAAGAGAAATAGAAAATAGGACAGCCTGCTCTCTAACTGCTCTCCCTGATGAGGCAGGAAAAGAACTGAAGGGCGGGTGACTCCCGCAGCAGAGACAGGAAGGAGGAAAAAGTTGTTCCTGCCTCCCTGAGTGGATGGTGGGAACCACCCACCAAGATGTCCTCCGCCTCAGAGGGAGAACCAAGAGACTCAGATTCAAATCCCCACTCAAACTGGGCTCGGGCCAGTTATACTCTCAGCTTACTTAAGAGCTGAGAGGAAGATGAAATGAAGGAAGGAGAACCGTGCGTGAACATCCTAAACTCCTTAGAGGAAAGACAAGTTAAAAATTAGAAAGCGAGGGGATGTACCTTGGAGCTATAAAAAACCAAAAAAACAAAAACAGAGGGAAGATCCCCAAAGTGCCAATTCTTTCAAAACTAAAATACTGGAGGAGCGTATGGGATACAAGGTTAAAGCTAGACAGATTTACTCCATTTGCATGATTTATTCGGAATGTAAAATGAGGGTTTCCTTGCCTTGAATATGGAGTATAACAAGTGTTAATGAACCAGGTCTACCACTGTGCTATAATGGATCTCAGCCACACGATTTAGCAAGGTGAAGTAGTCATAAGAGATAAAACATGCTGAACTTTAATTGTACTAATAGGGTATGCTTGGAACTAGGCAGGCTGCATTATCATTAGGCAAGCCAATCAGGGGCTCAGAATATGGAAATGAAGAAAATGTGAACTGATGTTGCCGAGCTGCTTCTTGAATGGCGAAGGGCAAAAGTTAATCTTGATCAGCTTGGCTGGATCTTAAAAGGCCCTTGACGATAGAAGTAACTACCTTGGCATGCAACTTGCTTGTTTAATCTCTTGTACAGGCAGAATAATTATCTAACCCATTTTGAAATCTATCCAGTATAGGGTAAGGGGTAATTTGTGAGCTGGTCTCCGCAAAACAAGGGCTCACATTAAGCCCTGGAAGAAGAGAAAGGAGGAAAGCAGAGTTGGAATACGTCTTCTACAGCCAAAGTCACCACGCCAGTCTATTTTCTGTTTGTGTGTCATTCCAGCTCGACAAGAAGGTCAAGAGAAAGACAGTAAACACCACAAGAAATATTGAGAGACAATTCACAAACTTTTAATATACCCTATTCTCTCATCCCAAGAACATCCAAGCATTTCATGGATATGAGCCACTTTTCAGTCTGCCTGCAACCAAGAGACACCTAGCTCCATGATATTTATTTATTTATTTATTTATTGCATTTATATCCCGCCCTTTCCCGAAGGCTCAGGGCGGCTAACAGGGGCACCAAGTGCCAAGTAAAACAATATCATATAGTTAAAACAAACATATCATTAAAACAATCACAAATAGTTTAAAACCATAAATTACACTCAAAAATATCAATATACAACAATCTTCAGCAAGGGGGGAAGATCTTAACGTCACCTAACTACCGACAATCTCATACTTCAAGCCGGTTCCAGTGCCATCATCCACAACCAGGGGGCAATACAATCAGATGTTAGATTCACTAGGGCATGATGGGGGCATTAAACTGGTATCTAATATTATTTAATCACATTTGGCACCGCTACAGTGATTTTGGAGTTCAGGGCGCTTTACACATCAGGTATCCTGTTGTAATCCTGGTAGGACAGGACAGGGCAGTAGTTGCTGACGGGGAAGCTGACTTTGCCTCATGTTTATCTCCTGCTTCATCCCCACTCGTAAGTTTTGCCCTGCAGAGTCTCACACCTTTTTATTTATTTATTGTTGGCATCAAGTCACAGCTGACTTATGGGGCCCCTTGGGGTTCTCAAGGCAAGCGCTGTTCAGAGGTAGTTTGCTGTTGACTGCCTCCACATAGCGGCCCTGGACTTCCTTGGTGGTCTCCCATCCAAGAATAACCAGGGCCGACCCTGCTTAGCTTCCGAGATCTCCGACCCTGCTTCGTTTCTGAGATCTGACATGATCTGGTGAGCCTGGGCCATCCAGGTCAGGGCTATCCTGGTCACACCCTTACCCAGCCTATGTGCCACCTGCTGTCAACCAAAGCTGTCTGGAGCTTGGTTGCCATGGAGAGGTGGGGGGGAGGGTGCGAACTGGGATGAATGGTTTCGTTTCTGGCCACTATCTGTCCAGTGTCTGGTGTAGCCATGTAACCTTGAGACCTGCACTGTCTTTAGTATCCCTTTTCCCCTGGGAATCTTAGAGTGTTATTTCTGCGGGCTTTTAGCTTAGAGCCGAAGAGCCACTAATGTCTATTTGATTATGCAATAATTGCTGGCTTCACGCGCTTGACCTTAGTCCTAACAAAAAAGTCATGAGTGTGGATCCTATCAATGTCTCAATAAACGTTACTTCTTGTGAATGATTGATACTGGAAACTGATTTCTCTGCTGGAGACTCTGGAGACATGCTGTCGGCCAGGGCGGATACTACTGAGCTGGATGGACTGATGGTATAATTTACTTGGCATAATGTACTAAGGCAGCTTCATTTGTTCCTCCTCAAAACACACCTTGTCAATGAAGTTGATGGTTTAACCCTGCACAGTCTCCATCCCCCATTAAAACAAAACCTAAGCATGCAGAGCTACACATTTTTCTTTCTCCTTTTCCACCTTTCTCTGTCATTTCCCTTTCTGTTAAACTGTAAGTTCCTTGGGGCAGAAGCCTTTAACATATAGATCTCATATACTGTGATGTGCTATGTAAATACAAGACCAAACAGTAATAACATTGTTGACCTAAATCTGAACATCTTTTTTTTTTTGTTCCTGCAAGAGCCGAAGCGGTAATGAGTGAGCAGCTCATGTGTCAATCTCCAAATTAGAGAGGAAAACGGAACAGCGTAACCTTGGGGTCTCTTGTGCTTCCCTCCAAATCATTTACAAATTACAAACCTTTTTTCCCCCTCTTCCCTCAGAAAATTCTCATCAACCAATTTCATGTAGCCAAAATAACGAGCGCAAAATATCACAAAATAGAAGAGGACACAAATGGTAATTTTACTTATGGGATGTCGAGACTTGCCATTTCAAATTAGCAGGAACTGTGAAGTGGGCATTACTGACAATGCGAATATAGTAATTGGGGTTGATTTCATGGCGCTGGGCCAAATCTGGCTGACTAGCGCCTTGGCGAGTTAATTATAGCTCTCATAACAGAGCGGGGACACTCTGCAGAGAGGCAGAGACGTAATTGAGCAGCAAAGGGGCTCTAACAAAGCAACCTTGGTGTGTCATGGTTAGCGAAGAAGAAGAGCACATATATATATATTAAAAACTGCTGTTCATTTTGTTCAGAAATCCCTTGCAAGTGGCACACTCGACAGTGCCTGCAGGTTTCAACACGACTCGGATCGGCGAGGTGCTTGACTTCTTTGTGTCACACGCAAATCCACAGAAACAAAGCTAGTAAATCGAGAATCGGAGCTGCGGTTGGCATAGTTTTAAAGCTTCAGGAGGTTTCAACTTAACTGGCCAAAATACAGAGAGACTGGACAAAGCCCCTGCAGGAATCAAATGCTGTTTATTTATAAGCACCTTCCAATGCACTAAATGCTTTACGATGTACGCATCTACTTGGGAAGGCAACACCACCTTTTAGAACATATCCTAGGATTGCAAAAGAGACAGAGGAGGTCTTGGAGCAAAGCATGCAAGGCCATCTGCAGAAACACCATAGCTTTGCCCCATTTACCTCCAAAATCAGATATGTTCAGCAGAAGGAAAAGAAAACATGGGGTTTAGCTTCAGAAGCCTCCCTTGTTAGGGGACTGAGTACACTCTGGCTTCAGTAGGTTGAAATGAGATCTCTCCAGCTAGTGGTCTTGGCTGCCAAGGGGTTTTGGAGTATTTATATATATTTCAATTGCTCCGGCTCTTCAAAAACCTGGTTAGTAGACAAGGCCTAACAGCAGGGAAGGGGTATGCAGCAGACAGTACTAAAAAAGTACAGTCAATTATTAGACTGTGCACATAGATGTCAGCTAGGCCTTTCTTAAGCCCTGGCTGCCATGGGAGTGGGGGTGACTTTGGAATGTTAAGTTTCGATTCTGCTGTGTCTTCTATGTTTCTATTATCTCTGTATGATCTTCAGTGCTTGGTGTAGCATTTCTCTTGGGAAAAGTAGTCCGCTACTTTGGCAGGCTTCTACCTGATCCCTGATTGGCCCTGGGTCATCAGGGGGTCCCCTTGAATGATGTATAACTGCCTATTGTGCCCGATTTCCTTTAGTTCTAACACGAAATGGTTAAAATATTTGCACACCCTCAAAGTCTCAATAAACTTTACTTCTTTGAATGAAAGCTGTTGGGAACTGATAGCTGCAGGAGTCTGACAATAGATGTGCATGCACGAAGGTAGAGGAATGATGTGAATAGTGTGTGAGAGAGACTGTGTGTGCAAGTGAGACAAAAAGAGTACGCCTGCATGGTAGACTGCCAGAGAAGGACTGGGAAGCCCCAGGCTCAAATCCTTACTGTGCCATGAAGCTCAGTGGGTGACCTTACACCAGTCACTCTCTCACTCTAACCCATTTTGCAGGAGTGTTGTCAAAAAGGAGAGACCCATTCATGTGCCATATAAGGTAGCGTGGGAGAAAGATCTAATAACAGGTAGGAAGTATATAGGCAGATGGGTCAACCGGCAGGCAAGCAAGGGAGTGAACCAAGTGGGAATGGCACAAAGCATTACACCCACAAATCTATGGAGTTCTTTGCTTTCCCTTATTAATCTATGAAATCTTTCCAGATATTTATTTTACTTATTTATTAGATTTTTACCCCGCCCTTCCAGCAAGGCCAGCTCAGGGCTCAGATAGCTTGTTATCCTCAACAACTTAAGGAATAATGCAAACAGAGAAGCCATGACTCACTCAGAAGGGCACCCACCAGCTTCACAGCCTCAGGGCACAACCTGAAACCTGTTTCCCCAGGTCTCATCCAAATGTTTCTTAGGGCAGGCAGCCTGAGGCCCCACATATCTGCCCACTTCCTTATTTGCCCCAGCAGGGTGACATCCACGGAAAAGCCATTCAAAGGGAAACAGGGAAGCTTTCCAAAGGAAAGGCCTTGGCAGGTCAGATACAGTCTGCGGGTCTCAATTGCCCATGCAGACCAATTTCCTTGTATCCAGACTGGATCTAGAACTCCTTCAGCCCCAGCTGTGGTGATTAGAGATGGGAAGGCCCAAGGAAAAACAGGGAGGGAGGGGATACAATTCGGGTTTTATATAGGGGGATTTAGTCTGATCTCAAACTAGCAACCTGTAGTTCCATTTGTAACAAAAAATTAAAAAAATTAAAGTTCAATTTGTTATTGTTTCCTGAACAATACTTTTGTATTGTTGCTGTACTTTTAATATACCAACAGGATACTTTTACGCCAAGACACTTTATGCACACTGCATTTTATGCATTTTATGTTCCCAAAGTAAGAAAGTGACTTCCAATCTGTAAAGAATACTAATATTGCATTTTTTCCCCCAATCTTTCATCAACAAAAAGTGTTTGGGTTTTTTTCAGGGGGAACAGGTTTTTCCCCATGCCTTCAAAATTTCCAGAAATTTTACATCTCTAGTGGTGATGACAACAATTTGCTTACAACATTTTTTAGAATCCTTTTTGGCATTTGCTTACTAAGATCTGGGTTCCATTCTTTTACTTTATGGAGTGCTCACTGGAAGCGCCTCTGCTTGCATGTATGGGAGCCCGAGTTCAACACCTGGCATCTACAGGTAAAAGGACCAAGCAGTAGGTGATGTGAAAGACCCCGCTTGGGAGAGCTGCTGCCAGTCTTAGATAATTCTGATGGACCAAGGATCTGATTCCATATAAGGCAGCTTCATGTATGTTCATGTATACCCCTCCTCCCCTACCCTGGTAATGTGGAGGATAAAAGAACAGACATGAGGATTACTAAAACAAGCATTTCAAGAACTTAAAAGTCACTTAGTTCTTTTTTTCCCTACTATCATTCATCCCACACTATCATTTTTATTGAGATTGGAAGGTGACCTCCTATTCCACAGGATTCTTGTTTGCAAGCTGCTTACTGGCCCCGAGCTCTACAGAGGAGGCAAAAGAAAAACCTAGCATGCATACATGCATTCATTCTTTGGGGTTTATTCCTTGTGCCTACTTATTAGGGGACATCAGAAGCTCCTTCCAGGCAGGGAGGGTGCCATGATAAAGTTGACTATACGACTATCTGGAGAATCCAGGACAGGGCTGGGGAGAGTCATTCCCCCATTATTTTTACTCCCCAAAACCTGTCTAGCCACATTCCTGTTCCCGAGGCCTATTAAACATATTTTGGGATGGCTGTCACAATTATAGGTGTAGTTTCTGAAAACAATGAATATCTGACTATCAGAGGGGTCAGGGAATTCAGAAGAAGGAAAGGCTGTTTGCCTTTCTGGGAATCTGCTGGTACCAGGCCTGGAGTACTCCACCCTGGTAGTCTTGGGGAGTTGAGGAGGTGGAGGAGAAATAATTTTGATGACTTGGCAATACCCCAGTCAAAGATCGAGGCCTACCAGCCCCTGATTTAAAGAAGATAATGTCCTGCTTTCTACATTCTGAACCGCCCTCTCCCCCATTTCCCATACTGATAAGAATTTGCCTTCCCAGAAAAACAGTCCTAAGACACAGACACATACAAACGTGTTCATAACATGGCCATTTATTCTGACCAAAAAAAAGTAATAATCTTTAGGAGAATTAAAGTTCAAATCCAGAAATCCTTTTACCTTTTTTTCCTCAAGCTATTGAGACACTGGTGTAAACGGGAATTCTCGAGTATAAAGTGCAATGCATAGAAGCCAAGACATCACTGGCACTTGAGTAAACCCTTTACAATAATTTTATGAATAGATGAGAAATTAACATTAGGCAACTATTTTCAACTAGCTTCAAAGTTAACCTCTTCAGAGTTATGGGATTTGTCACCACATACACACACATGCGCAACTGCTGAGTGTGCTGTGTCCAAAAGTTTAAAATGAGCAAATTAAAAAGACAGAACCTTTCAAACGACTATGTTTTTTGACTGGTTACAATAATGAAGTCCCAGCACTATCACTTCCTAATGAGTCAACAGATCTAGCCTTTGAAGTCGTCTGGTTTTAATATGTTACGTTGTTAAACTCTGATCCCTGGCATGAAATTAAAAAGACCAGGTTCAGAAAATATCAAAGAAAGACACATTCTGCTATGGAAATACCTCACGTTGAACAATAGGTGAATTAAGCAAAAACTACTACCAAAGATTGGATTATCTGAATAATTAGTTGATGATTGTCATCCCCAGCAAGCAACAAGAGGGGGTTAGTTTCATCAGCAAGTTGATGAAAATGGCCAAACATTAGCTCTGGTGTTCTTGTTCACTCTCAAAAGTCAAACAAAAATAAAATAAAATAAATTCTGGCATTGTAAGAGCCGGAGAGCAGTCTTCTTGCGTCGCTTCAGGATTTTCCTCATTTTTAGAATCTGGCAAGGAAATAAAATGTGGTGCCCCCGTGAAAGGGATGCATGCCAGGCACTGGAGATACAATAAGACAGGTCAGGTTTTCATAGCCAAATATGCTGTCCTGCATATATTACATGCAGAAAGATCTTGTATCATGGTGGGGGAAATAGGCACTGGGAAATCAAACGCAATGTCTCTGAAGGAAGCCTTGCTAGGCGGTGTCAACCTGAGCCTCCACAGTCAGGAAGACAACGGACAGAGCCTTCCAGAGTCTCCCTGATTTAAAACAGAGACACTACGGGGCCAACTCTGGCAGAAGATCCTGGGGGGGGGGGGGAGGGGATGGAGCCGAGAGTTCCAAGAAGGTGCTAATGAACAACATGTGGTTTCCCTACTGTCCATTGGTATTGACTACCGGTATACATTTAATCCACAGGATTTTGTAAACTGTTTTTCAGAATTTTAATACAACAAAAAGAGACAAAATATCAGTAAATAATTAAAACACAATCCAGTTTTAAGCCAAAACATGTTCATAAGAGCAGCAGAAAAATAAAAAACAGGCCAGACAATCAGTAGCAAAAGATTATCTCCCCCCGCTTTGGACTGCCTGAACAGGTGGAGCCAAAAATGAACTTTATGAGAAGAAGTTACTCCTAAGCACTAGGGACACCACCAAGAAGGTCCTGCTATATATTGAGGTCACCCTCTCAGACAGAACCTGAAGCAGGAGATCTCCAGCCGATTGGTACTCACTGGGAGGTACATAAGGCAAGCCTCGACAATTTTCTTTGCCCTGAGGAGCTAGTCTAAAAATTTAGGAGCCGGACTCATTTTTCAGCCTTCCGGTATTGTGTTTAATGGCCATATTTTTTAATAATTGCTACCACAAAACCTAATTCTAAATTCTTCACTGTTCCTCATAATTTTATTAAAGCTAGGACAAAAGTGCTGGTCTGTAAAAATAAATATGGGGTCACCCTAGCTGTCATCACAACAAAAAGCTTCAATCCTCAGCAAACCTCTCCACAGTTTCTCATCATTTCATTGTCGCGTTAAACAAGAGCCATTTAATACTGGAGTCAGCGCAGAAAGCAACTGCTTAAGAAATTAATTCCTCTACCACCACTGAATGGTGTAAACTTAACAGACAACTTTATAATTAAAAAAACCCACAATGCACATGCATTTTATGTGGCATGACAGAACATATTCTGATGTGGTATGATAAACTTTGTACTTCTACTGAGGCTCGATGAGAGACACTGCAATAAAAGTAATGCCACAATGAAATTTCTGGGCACCGTGGTAAATTGGTACCTGGGATTTGTCAAGCCATGACATAAGGGATGGCCTTCCAAGGCAGACAATACACACCAGTCGACATTCTCCACACATCTGGAAACTGCTCAGTTTCTGGTCCACTGCAACACACAAACTTGTTCTCATGCAACCCCTCTTCCCCCAGTAATTGTTTATTTACAAGAACCCAGCCACATGTCAGGTAATAAGAACATAAGAAGAGCCCTGCTGGATCAGACCAGAAATCCATCTAGTCCAGCATCCAGTGGCCAACCAGTTGCTCCAGAGGGCCAACAACAGGGCACAGAGGCCGAAGCCTTGCCCTGATGTTGCCTCCTGGCATTTGGGTTCAGAGGCTGACTGTCTCTGAACGCAGAGGTTCCCCTCAGTCACCATGGCAAGTAGCTACTGATAGACCTATCCTCCATGAACATGTTTAATCCCCTTTTAAAGCTGTCTGTGCCTGTGGCCACCACTACATCCTCTGGCTGCAAATTCCACATTTTAAGCACTCACTCTATAAAGAAGTATTTCCTCTTGTGGCAGTCCTGAATCTACTGCTCATCAGCTTCACTAGATGGCCTCAAGCTCTAGTGCACTGGTTCCCAAAGTGGGCAATACCGCCCCCTGGGGGGCACTGGAACGATCCAGGTGGGCGGTAGGAGCCTTGGGTGCAATTGGGGGGCGTTGAATAAAAATAAGGGGGCAGTGGAAGCATAAAGAAAGAAGAGTCCAGAACCTATCTAAAGCAGCCCTTTCCTGCCTTCTCCTGGTCTTCCCTGGGATCAGGGAGGGAGGTGGAGCCAATCCCCACAGCCAATCACAGCCATGCATTTGTAAATGCATAAGACTGGTGTTGCTGCTGGGCTATTGTGTGGTGGCTGCTGCTGGCCTCTGGCTTCAGGCCAACAGCATCTTTCTTTACTTACAACAACATCTTTCTTTACTAGGTGCAAATTTGTCACTGCATCTTTTTGTCCACTTCTTGAAGGTAGATTTCCAGGGGGGCACTGAGTTATTATATTTTTTTAAGGGGGCGGTAGACCAAATACGTTTGGGAACCTCTGCTCTAGTGTTTTGGGAGAGGGAGAAATAGTTCCTTTGAGGACTGCAGATCTACAACTGAAGTGACCAGGATTTGCCAAACCAAAGGTAGGCAGTGGGCCAGCAATAAATAAGCTCTTCCCTTCTGTTTTACTGGTGTAAAATTAAGCTACAGCCCTCTGGGCTACAATATATTTTTAGTAGCTTTATTGATTACAGGTTACTATTGGAGCTGCCTTGAACACCCGATTGGGCAGAATACACCTTTCAAAAACAAATACATGCTGTCATCGTGTTGAACAGGTTGCTTATCCCAATTTAGCAAAAATTTCATATCCCCGCTACCCAAGATGACTTCCTAGTGTATCAGGATTTCTTTTTGAAGAAGAAAAGTCATGCTTTGTAAACACACACTGACAAGTACCCATAAAAACGTGTAGCAGGTCATGCAGTGAACTCAGAAGATGTAGCTCTCTTTCAAAAACAGACCAATCCAAAGCAGGGTGTGTGTGGGGGGACCCAAAAAGCCCTAGATTCTTGACTTTGATGCTGATAATCGGAAATATTTTATTACTAGTATCCAGGTAGGCCTGAAGTAAAGGCATGAACAGCAGAAGGATCAGGAGAGTTTCATTTCCTCTTGCAACCGGCTTCAGAAAGGGCAGAACTGCCTCCGCTTCCTCTTCCGAACTCAAATCACAAGGTGATCTGGGCATGCTTAAGGCCCTTCACGCTCAGAGCAGAGGGGAGAATAAGAAAGCGTTTCTGCCCTCAGAGAAGACTGCTGGAAACTGGGGAAAGGCACCTGTGGCATTCTTTGCCCTTGCCCAGTAATGATGCCACGGATGTTTGCGCACATAAAGCTCTCAGTCCCAGTTCAGGGAAACGGCAGGATAAGAGTATAGCACGTAAAATCAATCTAGAGAGAGAGAGTTAACAACAGCCTGGAGAGGAAAAATGTCTTGTCCTTTTAATAGATGTTTCATGAGATGTTATTTATCAGGTGTTATTTACCTCCATGCCAGGTAATGTTATTTACATCCATGGCATGAAAAAATGTCAGCTGCCCCACATTAAGAGACAAGACACTTTTCTCCAGGCCTGTTGGCAACCCTAGAGAATGAGACCCGCCCAGTTAAGATCACCAGAAGTGGCCCTTCTCTTCCCCTAGCTCCCTACCCCAACCCTGCCCAAGGAGGCTTATCAGGTTAAACACTACTAAGCTGCAACAAATATCTGAAGATGTTCGACCAGACAGATCATAGAAGCAGCAAAACCTGCCCATTCCAAGACCTAGTAAAGGATTCCACATACTTGGGGGGCTTCTCGGATATGCAGGTAAATTATGAGTTCACATATTATGCTAGGGGACCAAAAACACCCCAAAACAGGGCTGCCAACCACCAGGTGGCTCCTGGAGATCTCCTGCTATTACAATTGATCTCCAGACTACCAATTTCAGTTCCCCTGGAGAAAATGGCTGCTTTGAAGGATGGACTCCAGAGGTCATTAAGGGGAGATCGCGGGGGATTGCAGTTCCCCCGGGTGAGGTACAGGGGGCGGGGCACATGACGAAGCCCCGCCCCCCGCTTCCGGCCGCCCCGCTTCCGGCCCTCATTCAGCCAGGAGGAGGCAGGAGAAGAGGGAGGGTAAGTTGCTTCCTCCCTGCCTCTCCCCACCCCTGCCTGCCTGGGGCCAGGGAGGGCCTTCGCGGGGCTTCCTTGCACTCCCGCTGGCCTTGCAGGTCCACCGCTGGGCCCCTCATGGGGCTCGGCAGTGGAGCTGCAAGACCAGCGGCGGCCAGGACCGTTGGGGGCAGGGTGTGTGGCCTTATGACACACTTCCGGTGATGTCAGGGGGTGTGGCATATGTTAATGAGTTATGCTAATGAGTTCCCCTAGCTCTTTTTCTACGAAACGACCCCTGATGGACTCTATGGCATTATACCCTGCTGAGGAGGTCCCTCCCCAAACCCCACCCTCCCCAGGCTGCACCCCAAAATCTCCAGGTATTTCCCAACCCAGAGCTGGCAACCCTACCCCAAAACAGCCTGATGAGCTCTGAATGTGCTCCAAGATGCATCAATTGTTAAGAGCAAGTAAGAGTCAACTCAAAGGGGGGGGGGCACAGAAGGCAATGAGGAAACTGACCTGCTTAAACCCTTTGGAGAATCCTGGAGTGGGCGATCTGGGTGTATGCATGGAGGGTATTTCCACACTGCTCACTTCCACCTCCCCTTCTGGAACTACATGTGGGCCTCTAGCTACTACACAACTGAGTGCTTATCAGCAGGGCAGAAAACCCAACTGCAGGTCCAGGCTTCTGCATACGCACTGAGACCTTCTCAAATGCCCAAGCAGTTTATAATACCCACAAGTGAATGGGAATTTGTGATGAGATGGCTTCCTAATCCCCCTGCCCCTGAAAAATGGGCTTCCCCACTCAGATAAACACACAGGGGGGGGGGGGGGGGGGGGGGGGATTTAAGATCTGAGTAAAGCATTAATATCGAGTCATGTACCCATGTAGTACCAATTTTTACATTAATCTCTTTTTAAAAATTAGTATGGAATTATGTAATACAGAACTGTGCTCAATATAAAATAAGTCAAAAATTATTCATTTTAGGAACTGACCTCCATGGAATGGGATGGTGGGGTCTGAGACTGTTTACAGCTGCCAGTCCAGAGGAGCACACACCTTTAAGACTCTCTGCTCCATGCTTGCTTTCTGGCGCACTCGCCCTTTTAATAGCATGCATGAACCCTGGGTGCCCCAGGCGCCAGAGTTCTGTTGACAATAGGGTGGGAAGTTCTTGACGTTTGCTACATCCAGAAATATATTTGCTGGAGGGCTGCGGTGTACTAGCGTGTGCCTCAGACTGTCAAATGGGTTGCATTTTCAAATACCTGAAACAACTACTAATTTATTATCAGGTTTTAAACCCCCCCTTGCCCATCCCCCCCCCCCAAATCAACAGACCAGGCAGGCCAGTTTTGTTTGGTGAATAGTAGGAGTTACAACATCTCAAACAGCAAAACTCAAGGCTCCAAAAAAAAAAAGAAGCTTATTAAAAGTAAAAAAAGTGTTATTTCCAACCCTACATTAATTGCTAATTCATCTTATGCGTTTTTATAAGTTTAGCACCACTCTAATCAGCCTGCTCAAGTTTTTATTTTCTTTTGTATGAATGAAAAGCTCTGTAAAGGTGCTGAAAAGAAGCTTATATTACTGATATTTGTCCTTTGGAAAACTGGGAGACACTTTCACGAATCCACAGAAACCAGTAAGATTACTTCCAGGTTGTTTCCAAGCACACTTCAAATTATAGGTTTTGATTTCTGAAGGCCTAACTTTGGCTCATGATCTCAATCTAGCTAAGCCTTGGGAAAAAATGTATAGCTTATATGCACCGATACAAATAATACAGCTCTTTATTCAATAGATTTTTATCCTCCGAGAAAGTAAAGGTGGTATACCGTGCTCTCTTGTGTTTTACCCGCACAACCACCCTGTGAAGTAGGTCAGACAGAGAGAGAGAGAGTGAGCCAAAGTCTCCCACTGAGCTTGATGACAGAGAAAGAATTTGAACTTGGGTCTCCCTGAGTTGTTTATTATTATTATTATTATTATTATTATTATTATTATTATTATTATTATTATTATTATTGATAATAATAATAACTAGATTTCTGAATCGCCCATCCCTTCCACCGCAGGGCTCTGGGCTACGTACAACAATGAATAAAAATATCACTATAAAAATAAAATAAATTAATGCCAGTAGATAAATTAAAACTGCAGATGGCGAACTAAACCCACCCCCCATTCCAGACTGCCCAGCCACCTCACGGGTTGAGGAGAAGGGGGGACAAAATGATCTGGAAAGCATATGACTAATTACTATATTTGATGAACTATAAAGAGGCTCCCCATTCTGAGATGCAAAACTCTCTCATTTGTACATATTTACGCGAGACAGTTTTCATCCTTCCAACTCAGCTAAGTTATGCCTATTTTAAGCAGTCTAAATGTGTGTTTACAAGAGGAAGCAGAGCCAATCTGCCTTTAATTGGTCTCAAAATCAACTAAATAAAGCCTTACACTTTTTTTTTTTAAAGGAGGCATGATTACTTTCTCCGCAGGGGCATCAGATATTGCAAACACCCCCAGGGGAGCGGGACTGTACAAAAACGACATATCTATTGCTGCACCAGTCAATCCAATGCTGCTGGTTGTTCACAGCTGAAGGCAGCTACGGCAATTGTTATTGAGGGCTCTTACTCGAGATCAATAATGGTGAGCCAATGCCACTGAAAGATGGCTTGTCCACCCACCTTCTACAGGACACAGCTGCAGGAGAATTTGAGGTATGTTCTAAGATGCTCACACAACCAGAGTCCCGTATGAATGAAACACTGGAAGGTACTATGGGCCAATAAAATCACAGAAGGGGTGTGTGTGTGTGCGCGCGCAATTTAAAGGCTAGCCTGATAGCGCTAGATCTCAGAGGCTAAGCAGGATTGGCCTGGCTAGTACTTAGATGGGAGACCACCAAGGAAGTCCAGGAGCACTATGCAGGGGCAGGCAATGGCAAACCACCTCTGAACATCTCTTGACTTGAAAACAATATGGGGTTGCCATATGTGGGCTTGACAGCACTTTCCACCACAACAAGAAGAAGAAAGCAGCACCGAAAAATCCCTGACTTAGGAGCACTTATTTTGGTTTAAAGAGCATGGATAGCTTGAAGACTGGTGAGGGGGGAGGAGGGGAGAGAGAGAATGAGATCATGCTCCAAGCATAGAGTTATGCATCGTTTCAGGTCAGCCACCACATGCCGAGGACTGTGCACATGCCTCGCCTGCTGGAACCGTCCATTTTATCAGCATTCAGAGAGATCAAGGCCGTGCTTCTCTGTATGAGGGGGGGGGGCAGCCTCCAAGCTCCTGACAAAATCCAAAGCACAGTCTTTCCTCCTTTTAAACCTCTTGGTCCCTGAGAAAACTGCCAAACTGTGATGGCAAAAAAAAAAAGGTCTAAGAGGCGAAGAGCAAACACAGATTTTTTAAAAAAAAGTTTCTTGGTTTGTACAATCTAAAAAGCTCGTCTTTCGATTAAAAAATTCACCACAGACAGGACCCAGTTTTTGCCATGATGTGCGTGTACAGATGCAACGTTGCTTCTGTTCTCAGATTAAGCACTATGCTAGGCATGACCATAACAGCAACAAAAGCTAACTGGAGATCCCCTTTTAACCACTACTTGAAACTGTGCTACAAAGTTGGTTTCATATCCTGGTGAGCCTCAACCACAGCCTTTGCCGTGCTCTTAATGGAGTGCTTCACCACAGTAATAGGTTGGTTGGGAAATGGCGGGAGGTGGGTAGGGATTGGCATTTGGGAACCAGTGTGGATAATGGGGGGGGGGGCGCTAGCCCAGTGGCAGAACATCTCCTTGGCACGCAGAAGGTCCCAAGTTCAATCCCCGACATCTACAGTTAAAAGTAGCTCTCTGCCTGAGATTCTGGTCAGTTAAGAGGATACTACTCTTGACAGGCCAGAGGTCTCATTCAGTAAAAGGCAGCCCCAGGTGTTCAAGAAAGCCCATTAGAACTTCAGAGACCCAAGTTCAAATCACCACTCAGACATAAAAATTTGTCTGATGACCCTGGGGTTAGTCTCTTTCTCTCAGATTAGTCTACCTCACGCATTTATTTCTTGACTTGATTTACAGGCTACCTTCCGCAAGGAGACTCAAGGCTAATTTACGGGATGTAAAACAGTGCAGACAGACAGCATAAGACAGCATACCCATGATCAATGTTCCCACTAAGCTGTGGAGTCCTGTGAGCAAAAATTCTACTTTGTGAGCTACTGGCATTAAAGTTGTGAGCAGATGATTTGGCTACTCCATAAATTAGTTTGCTCTGGAGCCCTCCTTCCTGAGCTAAGACAAAAATGTGTGAGCCGGAGGCTAAAAAACTGCGAGCTAGCTCACACTAACTCAGCTTAGAGGGAACACTGCCCATGATGATCATTGTAGTGGCCCCTGGGCCATGATTCACCCCTCTTGGCTCTGACATGACCCTTTTCATCTGTTTGCTAAGACAATTTTAGATTGTATTTCATGGTGCCATCTCAGTGGCTGTGGGGTACCTTCAGGACTCTTAGCATTTGCCATTGCCACACACACAAAGCAAACAGTGCATCACAGAAATGTATCCCCCCCCACACACACACACACACTCCTGTGACTCTGAAATGCAGGAGGAATTGGTCATCATAGTGGATATAGGTTCAGCTGTCTCCCGCAATCTATCCACTGTCATTAATCATCCTGTAGTGTCAGTGTCCTGACCTGGATAGCCCAGGCTAGTTATCAGATCTCAGAAGCTAAGCTGGGTCTGCCCTGGTCAATATTAGCATGAGAAACTACCAGGGTCATAGCATGGAGGCACACAATGACACAGCACCTCTGAACGTCTCTTGCCATGGAAACCCCATGGGGTCACCATAAGTGGGCTGCGATGACGTCCCCCAAAAAAGTGTTGAGTGCCCTGCTGGATTAGACTGAAAGACCGCCTCCAGAATTCTGTTTTGCTCCCAGGAAGCCCATGAGGAAGACACAAAGGCAATTGCCCTCATTCTTCAGCAACTGGTCTTTAGAGGTACACTGCTTCTGAATCGGGAGGGTGTATTTAGACATCAAGGCTAATAGCCATTGATAGACCTAACCCGCATGAATAAAAGCCATGTAAAAACTCTGTGGCCATGACATCATCCTATGAAGGGAAATTGAATAAGCTTCCAAAGACCATGTGCACATGCACATACACACACAAAGTCACAGTCTGCAAACTGAAGTTCTAGAGGCCTAAATGTCTGACACCATAATACTTGGGTATCTTCTGTGAGAATGCCAAAGATCTGCAACAGATGCCAAGCACTTCCAATGATTTATCACAAATTTGCTTCTACCTAGAGAAAATTCAGATTTACAGTTTATACTGCCATAGTCCTATTCCAGATCCCAGCTGCATGTTTGCGTAAGGGTAGATCTGCCTGTCCAACAATAAAAACCCTCAGGGTTTTTTTATCATTAACTTTTTTATTAAGTTTTCTGATAAGTCTTTACAACATCAAAATAACAGTAATATTCAAGATTTCCAAGTACGGTAGAGAGTATTACAAAGACAGGTATCAATACAACTTTTGAAAATGATAGAACAATAGAGAGAGAAGGTTTTATTGTATTTAGCCATAGGCCATTACAAACCACAGTAGGTTACTTGTTTAAAAACTATCTAAAAAGTACTAAGTTTAGAAGTGCATTAGGGTAATTCTGTTACAACGCGTAACTCAGTGGTACACAACCAGTGTAATGCAGGTATATTTAGTGTGGGGAACATGTTATCTAAATGTAGAGAAAAACCCTCAGTTTTAACCACAGCTGCATGGATTCTTTTTTCTCTGCCACAAACATCACATTTTGCCTTGTCACTGTTAACAAAATAACATAGTCAAGCCTCTATTGAATATAAGCCATAAGGATTACTTAAAGCTGACTGGGTGCAAAACGTCCAGCCAAAAAAATGAAAACAGAAACAAGCTAGTTTTCCTGATTAACAAAAATACCTATCAGTTTTTCCACACTTCATTTTGGCAAAGAACAAAAGCACAGTATTATTTCTTTTTTTACAAAGTCCACAGAATCTTTGGAGTCATGCCTGCCAAGGAAAACACCTACTACGAATTTAGTAATGGCCTAACTAAACATAAATTATAAGGCCAGACATTTTAAAAGGGGGGAAAAATTGATTTATTGTCACACTGGAGACATGGCGGGATAGAAGTGTAATTTCATTTTTCCATATATTCATCAACACTGCAAATGCGTTAATTCCAAAAGAATCCAAAAAAATAAAAAAGTTACTCTAAGGCTTCTCTGCTTCTCACATGCCATTTAACTGACTGTAAATAAGCTCTCAATCGGCCAGTTTCATATGGGGGTGGGGGCTGTGGCTCACTGGCAGAGCATCTGCTTTGCATCCAGAAGGTCCCCGGTTCAATCCCCAGCATCTCCAGTTAAAAAGGAGTGGGCAGAGTCATGTCTGAAATGTCTACGGGTGCAAACAAGCCCCAGGGACCCCTGGAATGATATTGATGTATATGGAATTTATAGATATGCTTTATAACTTAAAGTTAAAGCATAAATACACTGGCTGTGTATTTATTTACTTCCATTAAAGCCCACCTTTCTCACTAAGACTCAAAGTGGATTACAAAATATAAAAACAATTCAATCAGACAGTATAAACCATCTGATAAACAGGACTAGGATTACGGGAGTAGAAAACAATGCAAACAGAAAACTGTCTAAGGCATGACCTACCATAAACAATACCCAAGTTGGAAAAGCCCTAGGCCCTGCAGTGCCAAAGCCTGAAATGTGTATGTTTAGCAGCAAGCAAAAGCTGCCACCTAAACCCTCAGGGCTGGCGCCACGGGATCTGAAATGTTTCTCCAGCCCCACGCACTGTTCTGTGCCTAGAACGGTTGGGAGAACGTTCCGATCTATGCATATCTTACTGGATCCCCCCCCGTTTTAAAACAAATACAGGCCAGACAAGATGAATTCCATTCCACGCACTACTCTAGCTCTCTCCACATATCTGAATATCTGTGGCAAGCCAGGCTGGTGTATACAGAGTGCTGGACTTAAGACTGGGGAGACAGAACTGGATTCCCTGATGTGCCGTGAAGCAAACTGGGTGGGCTTGGGCCACCCTCTGATCTGCTTCACAGGATCATGGTTACAAGGATAAAAAGCAAACTTTCAGCAGCATCCATAATTTACCATTTTTTTAAAAAAAAAAAGACATCTTGCCTAAAAACAAACCCATCACATCACACAGAAAAGGAATCAAATGACACATTTAATCACTAACATGGCACAACGTTTAGGAAGGTGCCCACTCTAAAAAAAAACAAACCCTATTCATGTAGCTTACCAGATGCCTCTTGGATAGCACACAGTACTAGGACCATGTGAGCTCACGTACGTTTTGGAAGGAACTTCCCTTCCGTTCAAGCTTTTCATTTCCTTCAGAGAACGTCCGGGGGGGGTCAGGAAGGGACCATCACAGTTCTCTAAGCATTAAGGTGCTCTGTTTTGAGAGCTCGTTTATTTAGCCTCCTGTCAACTCATAAGACTCCCGTTTTTCCCTACCAGTTAGAAGCCGCTTGTGCAGTCAGAGCGCACCTTCTGCTGGCTATGCTCACAGGCTCCCCTGTGTATTTTCAGAACTTGGCTGGATTTGGCCATCAGTGTCAGGAAAACAGATGCCGGGTGGGCACTAAAGGTCATTTCTCTCTCCTTTCTAAACATCATCAGCGGAACATTGTACACAGGATGAAATGAACTAGCTGGATGAGGGAATGAGATAAGTAATTAGTAATAAGGATTAGGCCTCCCCAGTCCGATCTGCCCTACAGATCCAGGGGCGCAGGGTCTTGGTGAGAGGCAGCTGAGGTTACTCAAGTCAGGGCCACTCTCAGAAAGTAGCACTAAGAAAAATAGAAATCGCTTGTGCCACTCAACCTAAATTACAACAGAATTGGACAGCCAATACTGAATAGTGGTTAGTGTCAGATGATGATCTGGGAGATCAAGGTTCAAATCACCACTCTGCCATGGAAGCTACCTCGGGTGACTTTGGGGCAGTCACACCTCAGAGGGTTGTTGTGAGGATAAAAGGAGAACGATATCAGTAGCTTTGAGTCCCCACAGGGCAGAAACCTGGGTTATAAATGAAGTAAACAATAAAGTAAATAAATAAACTGTAATACACAAAAACAGTGGGGCACAGATCCGGCCTGCAACAGTATCCTGAGCTGCAGGACAGATGTTGGTGACGGTGATATCTGCAGGGCAGCACGTCAGACATCACAACTGTCACTGGGATCTGGACACAGTAGAGCTTGGATGAGTGAAAGAGATACTGTCAGTCTGAAAAGGTTTGGCACGTGCAGTAAGTACCAAGTGGCTAGACTGTCCAGCTAGGACATGGGAGACTTGGTTTTGGAAGAGGAAGAGGAAGAAGAGGAAGAGGAAGAAGAAGAGGAGGAGGAGGAGGAGGAGGAGGAGGAGATTGGATTTATATCCTGCCCCTCACTACCAAAGGGAGTCTCAGGGCAGCTTAAAATCTCCTCTCCCTTCCCCTCGCAACAGAGAGAGCTCTCTCGAGAACTGCCCTTGAGAGAACAGCTCTGAAAGAACTTGTGACTGACCCAAGGTCACACCAGCAGCTGCATGTGGAAGAGTGGGGAATCAAACCCAGTTCTCCCAGATTAGTGGGTGTCCCTGGGCCATTCTCTCTCTCTCTCTCTCTCTCTCTCTCTCTCTCAGCCTAACCTGCGGTGTGAGGATAAAATGGAGAATATGAGAATAAAAGATTTCAACGAGAAGAAGAGGCTGGATTTATACCCCACCCTTCACTACTCAAAGGAGTCTCAGAGCAGTTTACAATCTCCTTTCCCTTCCCTCCCCCAACAGACACCCTGTGAGGTAGGTGAGGCTGAGAGAGCTCTTTTGAGGACTGCTCTTGAGAGAACAGCTCTGAGAGAACTTGTAACTGACCCAAGGTGATGCCAGCAGCTGCATATGGAGGAGTGAGGAAGCAAACCCAGTTCTCCCAGATTAGAGTCCACGCTCCTAACCACTACACCAAACTGGCTCTCTAGATTTCAAGAAATAAAAAGATTCCACACTTTAACTGTCCAAAGGACTGCTTGTGACATTTTCACCAGCAGATGGAACAGGGAACCACTGCAGCCATTTCTGGAATAGTGTTTCTGCCCGCCTCACCTTGGGGGATCGGCACTCTTTCAAGTAATCTAAGAAACTTGGAACAGGTCGAAGATCAGCCCACATTTGCAAAACGAGCAAGGAATGCTTCACTGGAGATCAATGGAGCCCCTAAGAAGCGACCCAGCTGGCAAAACAAAATGGCCTTTCTCAGTTCAAGGTTTTCCCTCCCCCAGATTTTAACACAGCATAAGTCATAGGCAGGCTTAATCCTAAAATGGCCACAACACCCTCCAACTAACCATGACATAAAAGTGACTAACTGCAGAGTGCTCAACACATTCTATCACCATCATGTAACAGAACCGAAAGGCACAATCCTAGAACGAAGGCAAGGGCTCGTCCATACCGGGGGGGGGGGGGGGGGGGAAACCACTTTTTTTCTCCACGTCCCACTACTGCAGGACGTACTTACGGGGGGGGGGATCCCTCTGAGTGTTCACTGTTTATTTATAACAGGGCGAAATCTCCCTAGAAATCCCATTGTTTTAACAATGGCACGAAGTCCTCTTTCGAACCAGTGACAAATCTGGTCGCTTGTCAGTACTACCAGCATAAAAGGCATGCAGGAAGGAAGTGATCGGCGCAGCTCAGCCATCACAGGAAGCCAGAAGGCATACCAGTTTTCATGACAGAACACCTGACAGCCCACATCAGACGGCCTTTAAAAGACAATCGATGCACAACACAGCCTTACACGCAGGCAGACCTTTGGGGCCATCAAGTACAGCCTGATCAGTGGTGGCTCTCCAGGGTCCCAGGCAGAAAAGGGGCTTTCCCTGCAGGCTGACATGTTTCTAGGTGGAAATACCAGGGGACCCAGACCTTCTGCGTGTAAAGCAGGTGCTTCACCACTTTGGTTACCAAACTCCAGGAATTATAACTGGTCTCCAGCCTACAGAGATCAGTCTCACCAGACAAACTGGCAGTTTCGAAGGGTGGAACCTCTGGCCCTGACCTGGATAGCCCAGGCAAGCCTGATCTCGTCAGATCTTGGAAGCTAAGCAGGGTCAACTCTGGCAAGTACCTGGATGGGAGACCTCCCTGAAATACCAGAGGCGGAACAGCGGGGGCAGGCTTTATTCAGCCACCTCTCTGACTATCCTCCAGGCCCCCAGTAGGGGTCAGTCACCAGAGGTCGCCATGACTTCCGGGTGCACACACACTCACACACGCACATATAAAAATACAAAGACAAAAAAACAAAAGTGAACCCTATGGCATCCCACCCCAGCTGAGCTCCCTCCTCAATGTCTGCCCCAACATCTCTTGGTATTTTCCAAGCTGGAGCTGGCAAACCTATCCACCTCTGAGCCATGGACTCTTCCCAGGGCCAAGGTTCACCTGGGTTATTGTCCACTACAAGTAATACTGAAGCAGAATAGTGGGGGAAGGCAGGAAAATCCAAACACACAAGACGGATGCAGTATGCCGTCCCCTGTGGCGTAGCAGTTGGAGTGTCAGACAAAGGTCTGGGAGACCTAGGCTCAATCCGGACTCTTCCAGAGAAGCTGGTTGGATGACCTCGGACCAGTCATTCTCCCTCAGCCCAACATACCTCAAACGGTTGCCATGAGGATAAAATAAAGGAGGAGAGAATGAGGAGGAGGAAACAGCTTCAGATCCCCACTAGAGAGAAAAGCTGGGCCTTAATATCTGAAATAACGTCCATTCCCTCTGCATTGGCCCTCACGGCATTTGCATCCCTCTGTGCATGAAGGAATTTAAAAAGAGGCAGGTCACGCTTTAGTGTATATAAACCAGCTATTGACTAGTTCTAGATAATACGAGGCTAGTTATTCCACAAATGACTAACCAGGGTGTTGTTTTCTTACATCCTCCCTAAGGCATCCTGCGTGGCCACTGCAAAACTACAGGATGCCCTAAAATTATTCATATTACAAAACTGGAAGTGAAACAAAGATTCTCATCAGCGGAGGCAATTCACACGGGAGACGTTTCACAATAGGCTGAATTAAGTCTTCCAAATCCACGATGAAATAACAGCCCCAGCACTCCTGTCGCCCACCTGCCAAAAAAGATCCTAGCTCAAGTGGAATGCCAGCTTGGTGAAAGCTCACTTGACAGGGTCGAGTAATTTTTCGTAACAATCATGATTCAACTTCTTCTTCTTCTTTTTGGAACAGTTGAGGGATGTAGCCTCTGGCTGCTATTTCTGACATCTATGTAGACATTAGGCCTAAAAGAGACATGAGGAATCAGATCTGCTCTGAGATTAAGGCCCAGAGTGAGAGAGAAATGAAATGTTTAATTTTAAAGGGTTTTTATTTATTTATTTTTTACATTAATCTGGTGCCTGCAATGTTAGGTAGCATCTCACGCCACCCTTGTTTCCTGTCTCCAAAATGGGCCCAAAAGGCATCGAAGTGTGGAGATGCAAGTCATTGGGGTCTGTGAAACGTAGCAGTGATTCTCTAACAGGAGCTTAGTTTCAAGGATGTTGCCTTCTTCCTACTAAGGGCAGCTGGTCCCCAATACAAAGCCCTCTGTGGCAGCTGCTCACACGGCCTTCGTTCTGGGGACTTCCTGATCTTGAGGCAGGCAGCTGGAAATATGACAGGCCAAACCATGAGATAGAAATGTGCGACGAGCCTCAGGAAGGGAACTTAACTTTATCAGGTCTGTCGCTTTCGTCTCCAAAGGATCCTGAGCAGTGCAGCTCCGTGCCCTTAACGACTACTGACAGTTTGGCGGAAGAGGGCCACCGCCCCAGGGGCTCTTCTAAACACTAGTTTACTTGCAACAGATTCAGAGAAGGCTCCGGGGGCATTTTTGGTCAGCAGGACGCAAGAAACCAAGAGCCAAGACAGACACTTAGCTAGTCACTGGTGGCAAGATCCTACCAGGGAGACGCATGTGAGCTACTCCCTGCTTTGGCTGCACACTGTACAGAGATCGCTGTCGAGAGAGCCACGAGACCAGAACCCTGGCATTGCTCTGCATGGGAAGGGCTATGTGCAGTCCACATTGGGATCACCTAATTCATTAGCATACTGGGCTACAACCATGTCCCCCTCTCTAACAAAGCCTCAAATAGGCTGCCTTTACGTCTATGACGATTTTTTTCCTTCTTCACAAAACACATCTGTGTCTGTGCATTTTGAGATGGATGATCTCTACCAACTGGTAGGTCAGAAAGCATTCATTGGAGATCCCCCCCCCCCAGAACACCCCCATCATGAATTTTTTTCAGTCCACCGGGCAGTTCATGGAAAGAACGGTTTGGGTTTTGGAAGAATCCCAGGTTTAGCCAGGCACGCTCCAAGCTTGCGGTGTCGGCAGCCACTGGAGTGGAGGGCAGAGGAGAGGCCAGGCCTCACAGAGGCTTCCCATTCGGGCAAGCGGCTCTTCCGCCACCTTCTTCGGCTATGCTGATGAGAACTTTCTGCCGTGCCTGTAATCACCTGAGAGGGCACAAGATGGCCCTGTCGGTTCTCGCTGCTTGAGTGGCGTCCTCTCTCCCTGCCTGCGGTAGCTACTTTGATCAAGCACACTGTAGCGCTTCCGAGGGACAATCCCCTCCCTTTCTTTGTCGGGCCCACTTTCATATTTAGTTCTTTAGAGAAGTGCAACACGGTACACGGCCCAACGCATGACAGTAAATGCAAAACCAGAAAAGGGGAACCTCCGTCACCAAGAAAGGTGGCAAGATTTTCTTAGATTGATCAAACAGGAGGGAAGCAGGGTCTCACCAGATCGAGAGTGCAGATGACATTACACTCAAAAACTGTGGGTGGGGTTTTGTGTCTCGTGAACCACAAAGCTCACTGGACTCATTTAGGGAACAGGAGACAGAAGGATGCACGGGTTTATTATGCAAAGAGACTTCAAGACAGTTGCTTTGTATGCATGCTAAAGACTACCGCCTTCCGTGCTTATATTACTGAGCAAGAGAACTGTGCAACTATAACCATCAATTCCCCTTTCATTCATCATATTTCTATCCTCTAAGGAACTCAGAATGGCATACATGGGTAAGTTATTCCTAGGGGGGGGGGGCAGGCCTCCTGCTGTAGTGGCAGACAGACAAGGAAGTGGTGAAATGGAGAAGGCTCTTCAGCATCGTGCCAATGCACTGCCTCACTCTGAGTGCCAAGCTGGAAGTGATGTCACCGCATCAGCACAACACTCCAGGATTCATCCAAAACTCTGTGGTTTGAACGCAGAATTTTGGGTGGATCCATTCTGAAGCAATGATGTTGCTTCCGGCTACGTACCAGGAGTTGCATCGGCACGGTGCTGAAGAACTTATCCCTGACCTCAAAAATTACCTTGTCGGGGTGCAGCCACGGCTGGCAGTCCAATTACCCCCCCCCTTGTTACCTCCTCAGCAACTCTGTTAGGTTGGACTGAGAGGCAGAATGAATTAATGTCTAGCCCAAGAACACCCAGAGATATTCATGGGCCAGGCAGAGAACCATTCCAAGGATTAGAGTGGTGTGACTATCCTTCAGCCCCTTGAAATGCCAATGTGCACAAACAGAGTTCAACGACCTATTCAGGGCACAAAGCCTCCATTACTGTGAGTGCCAACTTCCTGCAGAACTCACACGGGCTGTTACATTAGGGGCAGGGTAAACAGCAGCGCTCACGCCATCTCCTGCACCCCAACTTCTACATGTTCAGAAATACCACCTCACACAGGCTCATCGCTAACTCACAAGGAAGTGAGATAGGAAATGCAAGCCGTGCAGAGCTAGCTACCCAACAGACTTCATGTGCTGTTTGCATATGTTGACACCTTGTCGTTTAAGGTGACGGGGAGTTCCAATATTTGAAAATGGAAGACCATCTATTAGGGAACAGGGGCAAAGAGGGGGGGAGTTAATAAATGGGACCAATTAAGGATTCAGCTGGTATTTCTCTCCCTCCCCACTTTCAGCAGACAGTCTTTAAAAACAAGATACATACATTCTTCGACCACAGTGCACCCACAAATTCAGGAACTCTTACAGCCACTCCCACTTCTATGAGGAAACACCTCAATTTCTGCAGCAGGGAGTTAAGCTATCAAAACTATTAGCTTCTGTTGTGGGGACGGGGAAGGATAATTTATTTTAGGATACATCTTTCCCAGTGCCATAGATTATCTGTATCCTTCACCTGGAAAAAGAGCTTTTATTTTTTTTAAATCTTCTACAAATCCTCTTCCCTGAGCATTCCACAGAACTTCTACCAGATTACCTCCCAACAGCCCATCAACAAAAGTGGTCCATCTCACATTTTCCAAGCTTGTTTCTTCCTGCTTCTATCCAATACCTGCTTCACACAAGCAAGGACACGAAGCCAAGGAAACTTCCAATCACAAGGTCATGAGAAAAGTCATCTTCTTTTGAAGTTAAGCAATTTTGAACTCCAGCTCAGACCTTGGCCTGCATCTCAAGGACCAAACATGTATGCCTCAGCAAAAAGACCTATGAGAGCCCCCCCCCCAAAAAAAAACAACAACAACAGGACAGGCAGTTTGTGTTCAGGTTTGAAAAGACACTCACAGCCCCATCCTAAGCGAAGTTACACCCATTTAAGTCCATTTAAGTCAGTGGGCTTTGAAAGGGTGTGACCCTGTGTAGGTTTTCACTGCTAGTCAACCATCTCTGCATCCGGAATGGTGAAGCAATTCCAACCAACCTTCCCGCTGTTTATTCTGTAGCCTCAGCACCACCGCATGGAGGAGCCCATCAACTGTAGCTTCCAGCCATGAAACTGAGATTGCAATCTTATATCATGCAATAAAGATAATGCGATGAGGTAATTTTGGCCGTGGCCTCACCACCCCACGTTTCCAAACGGCTGCGGGAGCTTGGTACAGTTCCAGAACTGCAGCAGCTAGATATCCAGTTTCCTGGGTGTTAGTCACCCCCAGATGGTGGTCAACCATGGCATGCATCCTCAGAGTGGCATGTCGTAAAGTGCTACACTGAACCCAGGAAGCTGTCCTGTACTGAGTCTATAACAGTCAGTCTTGTTTGCTCTGGCTGGGAGCGGTCCTCCACGATTTCAGGTAAAGGTCTTTCATATCACATTACCTGATCCTTTACAGTGGAGATGCCAGGGACTGAACCTGGGACCTTCTGCTTGCAAAGCAGATGCTCTACTACTGAGCCACAGCCCTTCCCCAGCACTGTTCCGAAAGGACTCTAGCTACAGTCAAGTAAAACACTTGGATTTAAATGGATGCAGAAAGCTAGATGACTACAGAGAAGATGCCTAGACCAGTATTTCCCAACTTGTGGGTCCTGACCCCAAAGCAGGGTGTGAAGCCTGTGAAAATGGGTCCCAGGCTTTTACAGTCTTAATTATTTGTGCATGGTGTCTCTTCTTTCAGTGGGTCGCCAGATCCCCAAATGGTTGGGAACCATTGGTCTACACAAAATATTAGGCAGATCACTCAATTTGTGAGACGGTAACAATTTGTTACAATTCAAACGGCATCAGTGCAAGGCTTACAAAAAAAAAAGCTATAGAGTCCCAACTTCCCCAACTCAAGCCATTCCAAACTCTAGATCAGAGCTACCCCACTCCCCATCTACAGCATACATCTGAAATATGAGAACCTTGAGTTTGTTTCTGGAACAAAACCTGCAGGCTCATTTATATGAAAGGCTGTTGGCAATTGTGAGAAAGAACATTGCAACTCACCTCTGGAGTGTTTTTCTTGAACTCGCGGCTTTGTTCAATGAGCTTCTTTCTTGATTGTTCACTTTCATCTTGTCGATTTGCCAACACTGTCGCCGTGGCATCAAGCTCCCTCTATCCGAAAGAAAAAGAGAAAAAGAAAAATTACAATTTGAGCCATGATTGGATCCTTTAAAACAATACAAACAGAAGCAGCATGCTTTCACCGACGGTCTGTTAATTAACTAGAACCTCCTTATAAAAGTATTCTATAGTCTCTATTGCTGTCTTAAAATCCCCCCAATTGGCCTTTCGTCAGTCAGAGTCCTCTCCACCGTCTGCTCTTTCCTCAGTGAGGTCAATTCAGATGTGGAGAACAAGGAAATTAACCCATGTCTTGATAGTGCACAAATCCGTAAAAGCACTGAATGAGAATGGCTGCTTTGACACAAACTTTTGACATTGTGAACCATAATACACAGCAAATTGCTGAGTCCTTTGACTCAGTGATTCAGGATCCAGATAAATGTCTCTGTTAAGAGCACCTGTGTGATTTTTTTCGCCCTTTCCCACCTACAACAACTTGTTCTCCCAAGAGCAGCAGCGTGCATGCGCCTATACACACACCCCAACAGATGGCTGTTCAACCCATCAACAAGGCATAGAGCCACTTCCCTTTTCTTGTCAACAAACAGGTTTGCACCAACGGAGCTGCGAGCCTCTCCCGATACAGGATGACAATCTCCCGGTCCCTGCTAACATCTCGGCTGCATGTAAGTGCAACTATTGCAAGGAGCTAAATCTACAAATCCTGCAGACTGGCCCCACCCGAGAAGCATGTCCTCACCTAAAGGAACGTATCTACCTGGGTTGCTTTTCAATGAGCGACTAATCCAAGCAAAGACTTCAAAAGACCGGTTCTTCTGATGACGCTGGTGCTGGACCATGGAAAACTCTCCATCAGCTTTGACTGTGTCAGTTGCTGTTTACCAGCAAGCCTATTAACAAGGAAAGGGGCTCCAACTATATGGAGTAGATATGAAACTGACCACTGGTCCATCTCCTGTGCAGCCCAGCAGCAGTATTACAGTCTTCCCTGTTATTTATTTCAAGCCTTTCTATCCTGCATCTCCAATTCTGTTCCAGGCGACTTCCAAAACCTCAAATACATACACTCAATACAGGGGTCATTTCGTAGAAAAGAGCTAGGGGGACTCATTAGCATAACTCATTAGCATATGCCACACCCCGACATCACCGGAAGTGTGTCCTCCCCACAGCCGGCGGCGACCTCCAGCGGGCACCAGCAGGGAGCTCCAGGCCCTGCCCTCCCGCACCTCACCCGGGGGGATGGCGTCCCCCCGCGTCCCCCCCCAAATGACCTCTGACTCAATATATAACCCTGCAGCAACATAAAACCACAGCACAGTAATACTGCAAGACTAGAAAAACAGCAGCACAGATCACTTTTCTAAAAACTTAAAACCAGCAGAGTATCTTGTACTACCTCTCATTAGAAGCTCCCCCCACCAAATTTTTAATATGGCGCAAAACTGAAACTGAAGGGTGGGTCCCAAGCAGGCCCGTCTCAAGAGACAGAGGGAAGCTTCTACCAGCTCAATGAGATCTGAGCTGAGCTTCTGTTTCCCTTCCTGTTGGCAGCCATTTAAGCTTGGCTGTAGCTAAAGAGGTCTTGGCCCTTGGCTCTGAGCCCATGGCTCACAGCCCAGGGCTCTGAGTAAGCTAGGCCACTGGATTCAGAACCAAAAAAATTGGACCTGTATTTCTGTCTTTGTCTCGGTTTTACTTTCTGTACTGCCTTGTAAGCTGCTCTAAGTCTCCACGGTGGACAAGAAATAAATAAATCCACCATTTGGGTGCCACCACCAAGACAACCTAGCCCTGGTAGCCTCCCACTTTGACTCCCACAGACGTGAACAGCTGGAACAAAATTTATGAGTTCAGTAGATGGTGAAGCTCAAACGAGAGCAGGAAGTCCTTCAAAGACCACCTAAGGTCTTATCTGGCCTCTACCCACTCTTTGAACTCTCCCCAGAAAACAAAGTCAGTGATATGTTCACAATGGTGAGCCCTAGTTAACCACCTGGAAGCAGTAGTGGATGGAGAATGACCAAACAGAGCAATTATCATCTTGTTCCACGTTTGCTGTCCTGGTGAAAAACCAGCCCAGAAGACCCTAGCATTTGGCCCACTCAGGGACTACTGTTGTCGCACGCTGAAAAATCTAGGAACGAATAATATTACAGGCATCCCCCGGTCGCCTCAGCCTATCTTCCGCCTGTATCTAATAGACTTCTGATACAGAGTGGCAGAGGCCTTGTACCAGCATCAGTTTTCCAGCTGTGTGGTGACCTATTTCTTCATCGCTTCACACAGGCTCGCTCATATCTCTGTTTATTCTCTTTAAGCACTAAATCCAAGTATGCGCTCCACATTCTCGTGAAGTCAATAGAAGTTGTGTTATGTACCTTTGGGGAGGATTCGCCTCTAGATTTTTCTTTACTTTTAATCGATTTGCTTTCATTGCAAATAAATCTGACATTCATGAGAAAAAACACCTCGCTGGAGTCAGGCAGAACAGACAGGACACAGGCTGGGGCCATCTTCTCCAATAACTCGGCCACAGTAACCTCTTTTCTGGCCTCCAAAATCCAGAGCCAGCCACCCATAGCAAAAACATAAAATAATCAACTCCCACATCAACTAAGACAGAGGCAGATTTTTCAGGTGGAAAGCATTTGAGGATTCAACTGAAATAAGCACCTTTACTTTTGCTTGCCACTAAGAGGCGAGCAACTGTCCAGTTAGGTGTCTTGCAGCTCCTCACAGAATTCACCAAAGTGCAATCAGCCAGAAGAAGACACAGGAGCAACGCAGACAGAGTAGACCAAGGATGGACTTAACTCTCTCCCCTTCCCAAGCAACTCTCCTCCACCTGCTTTACATGTGGTTAAGGGATACACTGGCAACAACATTCACTGCAATCAAGGCTAACCAGGGGCCCCACGTAACCAGGATCCTTAACCAAACTTTAATTAAGGGAAGCTGTTTCACCAAAACTATGGTAACAGTGCTAAGCTAGTTGGGGTTACGGCAAGAAAGGAGAGAACGCACCATCTATAGCCCATATACCTAACCTCTAGACTGCAGTTGAAAGATTTGCTTTGCCCTGTTACATGTGCAGTATCCACCAACGCCAGTGCTACTATGACAAGTTAAATGCAGGGCTGAGAACAACATTTCATTGCCAGAGCCACCAAAATCCCATTTCTAGGGTCACAGGCAACTGATTCAATGCAGTTATCCTAAATAATAATAATGATGATGATGGACATATGAATGGCACTCTGAAAGAGGAATGATTGAGACAAATGCAAGCCTTGCAGTTTTAGCATGCACTATGTATAGTGCGAGCCCAACGCCAACCCTCTGCAGCATCTTGGAAAGCCAGGGAAGTGGAGGAATAATAAAGAAACCCCATACAGTGAAGCCTTCAAGCAGGGAGCCCCATGGACCCCCAGGCATCTGAACTCCCCTAGGAATGATGATGGTGATAACTCAGCATTTGTACAGCACTTTAAAAAGCTTAACAAGCACTTGTGTCATCTGGCTGTAATCCTTACAACGATCTTGCATGGTAGGTCAATTGTATCATCCCCCACACACACTGAGAAAGAGGCCACCTAGCAAGTTCACATCAGAGGTTAAGATTCAAACCGGGGACCTACAGATTTAAAGCCAGAATGCTCAGCCTGCCCTGTGTTCAAAGACAGGACAGCCACCTGTCCAGCATCAAGGGAAGTGTACACATGGGGATATGGAGTTGCCTTATATGGAGTCAGACCACTAGTCCATCTAGCTCAGTGCTGTCTGACTGGCAAAGGTTCTCCTGTACCTGGAGATGAGAGAACCTGGAGATGAGAGAACCTGGGGCCTTCTCCATGCCAGACAGGGACTCTGGCAATAGGCCATATGCAAGTGGCTGCTAATGCAAGCCTCATGCAAGCAAGACCATTTGCATATTTATTGCAAAGATTTATACCCCCGTCTTGCAATCAAACAACCTCCAGAGCTGCTCACAAAATCACCACAGAGGCCACATCCTATATAACCAGCATACACGCCACTTATTTTGGCAAGCAACGCCCACCAACCCGTGAGAAGAACTGGAGTCAACTCTCTTAGCACTGGGAAGTGTTTATTTCTTGTATTCCACAGACTATTTCTAAACTGGAGTTTGCAAATTTTCATCACTTTGTTGTTGTTTCTTTTTTTTCCAATAAAAGAAAAAAAAAGTTCTAAAATCCTGACTAGATCAAGTCTGGTATAATAGTTGAAGCGCTGGCCGAGGATCTGGTAGACACAGGTTCAAATCCCCGCTTTACCCCAAAGTTTGCTGGGTAACCCTGAGCCAATCACACTATCTCAGCCTGACCTACCTCACAGAGTTGTTGTGATAGTTAAATAAGAGAAGGAAATGTATGCCAATCCAAATTCCTTGGGAGAAAGGCAAGATATGAACTGGAGTAAAAAAATTTAAGAAAACAAACTTGTAGGTTACCCTTAAACATGTTTTGGCAGGCTACACACTTTCTGCCCAAAGATCACAATAATTCACATTTTGAACAATTTTCTCATAGTGATGCCAGTGTGCCCACATTTCTACTTCATGCCAAACTACTAGCCTAAGGGCACGATTCTGCTGATAGCAAATTGGGAGTGAGCCCCACTAAACTCATACCATTTAAGCTAGGATACTTGCTAAAATGGTACATGCAGATACCATAACGTACTGGGAAAGGCCCTATGTCCGACTGAACAGAGAGGCAGCAGCGGAGAGAGGGAAATCAGGGCAGTGCATCAGTTTTGGTCTGGAATTCTATAGCATATGGGGAAATTTTCACAAAAGAGGGAAATCCTTAAGTCAGCCCAGCCAAGAACCAAAAAAAGAATGTATGCTCAACAGAAACCTCTGTGGTTAATAGCTAAGCAAAAGGCTTTTTAAAAAAATAATAATAATAACAATCTGTTAGAAAGCAAGAGGCAGAAATACACTTGGGGGGGGGGGAAAACTATTACTTAAGAAGCAAAGCAGATTCCGGGGAACGGAGTGCGCCAATGGCTGGTCTCTCAAATCTGACAGCAAATAAGAGACTACTCCCACTCCTGGGGGGGGGCACGATTCTCCCATGAGGGGGTGGGCATGCAGGGAAGGGAAAGCCACAACTGCCAGAGACAAACTTACGGCCTATAAAAAATTTTCCCCTAAAGTGAAGAACAAAGCCAAGGCATGAACTGAACAAGGGACTAGCCAGCTCACAGGCCACGTTCTTCCCCACTGTCCTACCACCGCCTCAGTTTAACCCTGTTAGCCAGCACTGGCATGTTAACTGTCATAGGGCATTTTTACCCCATAGCTTTGGCTGATTTCTAAGCACCAGCACTGACCATTAAGGCATCGGCCATCCAGAGAGCTAGAAAAAAATAAATTAAAATATCAGGATCAGTCACTGGGCAACCAACCACTTGTGATTTTTCATGATGGGGGGGAGGGGGCTGTAGGGGATAGCAAGGTCCACACTGCTTTTACTTCCGCTTCTTCCTGCCTGTTAAGCTGGTAAAGGAAAGATCGCATGGAAGAGATGCAACAGGAAGATTCCAGAACTAAGGGGCCACAGCCAAAAAGGCCCCGTCTCCAGTGCTCACTTAGTTTATTGGGCAACTTAATGTGGGAGAAGGGAGTTGGCTTTACACTCTGGGTACCAGGACCTGTAGGGCTTTTGGGAAATGACTACGGAAAAAAATCCATTATGATTTGTATTAAGCTAGTCATTGTGGAGAGGTAAAACTTTTGTTGTTATTGAAATCGAGCTATAGCTACGTAACATTTTTCTTCGCTCCTTGCATATATGGAAATGTTTCCCGGGGAGGGAGGGAATATTTAACATTATTTTTTAAATTGCACTGGGACTCATGCAGAAGAATTATCCCGGAAAGTGTGCATCTTCAGACACTCTTCAGGTGAGAGATTGGTCCCTTGGATACCCCTACGTGGAGGTTAGCTTCTCCCTTGTGAGATGCCCATTCTGGGTTTATAGCAACAGCTAAATGCTTAGCTGAGGGGACAGGTGCTGATGTGTCTTTTTTTAAAGAACAGCATGAAGACGCTGCTGTCCAAAACTGGCTACAGAGCAATGAACAAAGAGGGCTGAACAGGGTCGGCATGCTGCGTGGCACACCGAATCACTGGTCAGATATCAGCATCTGTCTGCCTATTATTCAAGCACAATATGGTCAAAATATTCCATGAACTCCAATGACGATGTTTATTGTACACTCAACAGACCCTTCAGTAATACTAACTATCCTTAAAACATAGGCCCTGGTCACACGGAGGATTTGCCGCGGAAGAGGCACGAATGTCGGACGGAGTATACGGGTGCGATCACAAGGACACATCTGGGAAGCGTAGCACACCCATTGCCGACCCGTAGCATCCGCCCGAAGATCCGGAGTTAAAAAATACCCGGGAAAGCCTACTAGCAAACGGTTTGCTACGGGCCATCGACGGAATACCTACGTGTGATCGCTCAAGTGCGCTCCTCTCGCCGTGTTGACGTGTGCCGGAAGCACGCACCGACAAACAAAACCCTGATTTGCCGCTGCCGCGTCTGATCGCATTCTGGCGGGTTAAATAGCACGGCGCGAAAAGCCACGCCCCCCCCCGGTGTTATCTGACTCGTGTGACCAGGGCCATAATCTAGCAATTGAATCCATGAACTCAAGAATGCCAAAATGCAGTTATTTATTTATTTTCTTTCTTACATATTTATACCCTACTTTTCAACCAGACCAAGCTGGCGCAGCCTAGCCCAACCTCGTCAGATCTCAGAAGTTAGGCCAGGTCGGCTCCAGTTATTACCTGGATGGGAGACCATCAAGGAAGTACAGGGTTGCTATACAAAGGCAATCAACGGCAAACAACCACTGTTTGTTTCTTATTTTCAAACCCTATGGGGTTACTTTCCACCTGCTTTCCCCCCCAGTGGGACCCAAGGGGGCTTACAAACTTGGCCTCCCCTCCGCCATTTTATCCTCACAGCTGCCACCCTTTGAGGCAGGTCAGACTGGCCCAAGGGCAACCACAGGGCTACCATGGCAGAGTGGAGATCTGAATCCAGGTCTCCCAAATCCCAGCCTGACAGTCTACCATTATTTATTTTATTTTATTTTATTCTATTTATTCTATTTATAACCCGCCCTCCTTGCGTAGCTCAGGGCGGTTTACCATGGTTAAAATACGTTAAAACACAGACGCATTGAGACAATGTAATAACATAGTATTAAAAGGAAATGGCAATCATAAATACATATAAAAACAGATAAAATACTGATGGTGGTAGCTCCCATAAGGTCATAATACACTGGCTGTTATCGTTCGGGTTAACAAATAGGGCCTTAACAGTTCAGATGTTAACAGTATGTAATCAGTGGCGGCTCCTAATTGAAAGCCTGGTGGAAGAGCTCTGTCTCACAGGCCCTGCGGAACTGCAGAAGGTCCCGCAGGGCCCTGAGTGTCTTCCGGGAGCTCATTCCACCAGTGTGGAGCTGCCACTGAGAAGGCCCTGGCCCTAGTAGAGGCCAATCTACACCCCGAGGGCTCCTACATAGCAGCTTACTCTTTTTTATTTCATTCTGATGCTGTCTGGTAGCGAAGCCGGACATAAGGACTGCCGGCCCCCGAGCCCTGCAGTGGTCAGGGACGACGCCAGCTTCTTACCGCTGGCCACCTGCAAACATGGAGTCATTCCAAACGGGAAACAAACTGGCCCGCTGCCTACTTGGCTCGGCTGCCTTTAACATCGCACTTTCCTTTCTCTGCTCTTTTCTTTTACTTTGCTTCATTACTATCTTAACTTCCGTTTTCAAAAGGGACTTGCCGCTATAGGCCGGCTCTGATATTCCAGGATAAAAGCCAAAAGACCAAAATTGTTCAGTGTATTGTTCTCGTTTATAGAATCCTCACCTGACGGTTAAAAGTTTAATAATAAACTCATTGTGACGTGTGTTTTTTTAAGTGAACTTTGATGTATCACAATAAGTCTGTTGATCTGGTTCTGAATATCCTCAGGGTGGCCAGGGTTAGGGGTCTCCGTCTCTGAACAGAATGCATTTCTCCCGGGCCTCTCAAGCATGTTTTTGAAAACGTGCTGCATGAGGGTGTTAACGTTCTCTGGAAAACAGCAGTGTAGATAAAAAGAATGAATTACTGGACTGTTAAAGTGGTTTCAGTAACTCCTGCTCAGCTTTTGGAACTAACATTTGTATCGAGCCTGCAGATGATGAACTGAAGTATCTTTTCTGCGGCTCTGATGCTTTGGAAGTACTTCATCAAACCTTTCATTTAACTGATGGCATCAAGTACTTGGTCGTGGGATGAGCTACCAGAACATCCAAAGCCTCCTATTTATCTCTCATCTTTCTTCCAAACAACTGAGGGCCATGTTCACAAACACGATTATCTCATTTTTCCCCCCTCACAACAACCTGGCGAGGTAGGTTGCACTGGAAGAGAGTAACTTGCCTCAGATCACCCAAAGAGGCTTGCAACAAAGTGAGGATTTGAACTCAAGATTCCCAGACACAAGTCAAGAACAGCTTTGCCAGTGAGTGGTCTGTAGGTGAGAGGACAGGGAAGCATCTGAAAGTTTAGGAAACATCATGTGAAAGTTAAAGATCAGGAGGATGTAATATGGAACTTTGCAGGACTACTCCCAGCACAAGTGTTCAAGAACCATCCTTTGGTGTCATCTTCTACATCCAACCAGACAGGGCAGGTGTTGTGGCTCAGTGGCAAAGCATCTGCTTGGCTTGCAGAAGGTCCCAGGTTCAATTCCGGCATCTCCAGTTAAAGGATCACAGAGTAGGTGATGTGAAAGAGCGGCTGCCAGTCTGAGTAGACAATGCTGACTTTAATGGACCAATGATTCAGTATAAAACAGATTAATTTGCTCATGTGATAAGTGCAGAACCATCACAGCACAGTGCCCCCAATTTCCAACCCTGCCAAAAAGCCTAGAAAGATATCAAGGTCCTTGGCATCAAAAGATCCAAGAGATCCAGGAGAATGAACACGGATGTACTCTCAGTCTCCTTTTTGGAGAAGGTCCATCATCAGAATGACCAAGACAGCTTTCATTCCAAACCTGGGCCCAAAACTATATTGAAACGTGCTATATAATATGTTTCACCAGTCTAACCTACTATGAGCAGTTTGGTGATGCTTAAGGTAATGACTGCAAAGCATTAAAAACATTAAAATTGTTTCCAAAAGATTAATATTGACTAAGACCAGGAATTGCTATCCAGATGGAGTCAACTAATTAGACCTTCCTGAAAGACAACCCGTACTGCCTTCCTAGTGCTCCGGCGGACATTCCAGCACTAGTTTAGATTAGGCACAGCGTTCATTTAGAAGGAAGCATGCCCAAAGTCTCAGGATCCAGCAATACATCATGTGCAGGCAACAGAAAAGTGCTACACGAACACAACTTGCACACCAGCAAACTATACTTACGGCGACACCACGCACAGCACATATCTATCCGGTGCTGCGTGAGCTGCATTGGCTTCTGGTGGAGTACCGGATCAGATTCAAGGTTATAGTGCTGACTTTTAAGGCCCTTAACAGCCAGGGACCTACGTACCTTTGGGACTGCCTCTCCTACTATACCCCAAGAAGAGCATTATGCTTGGGAGATCAGAATTTATTGGTGGTCCCCGGCCCGAGAGATGTCCGGCTGTCCTCGACGAGAGCCAGGGTGGAACTCTCTGCCGAGTAACATTCGGGATATACTACAATTCCGCAAGCCATAAGGCAGAGATGTTCCACCAGGCGTTTGGTTGAAGACAGCGACGGTTCCATCTTGGCACTCCCATCCTCCTCCCCCCTGCCCCTTCCCCCATGAGACAGTGGCGCTGTTAGGGTTTTAGCACCATCTATAGCTAATCAGATTATTGGAGTGATCTGAATATCTTGCTGTTTTAGCCTGATTTTAAAATTGTTTTATGCAATGTTTTATCCGATTATGTTGCACACTGCCCTGAGCCCGGTCCTACTGGGGAGGGCGGTTAATAAATTCAATAAATAAATAAATAGTGCCGCTAATGTCCCGCATCAGAAAGTGCCGGGTTGTAAAATGGCAGCTGTAAAGCTACAAACTCTCCTCAGCCTGCTGGAGACCCTCCAAAGCCCCCAAATCCAAGCATCCAAGAGGCACAACCAAGTGCAGCGAGCAACAAATTCTACCGAGACATGGCGTGTTTGTGTGTGCTCCAATCGCTCCCTGGAGAATGCAGCTGTCTCAATCAATGCTGATTGTCTGTTAATTAGTTTGGTTTTACAAGCTGATGGAACAGATGACTTCATTCCCTCCCCCCCTCCCCCATGGAGTAATTCCTCTTACCAGATGCAACCACCTACCATATGTGGAGGGTTGGACTACAGGAGGGGTGTGTGTGACCTGTCTCTCTACAAAGGGCTCTTTTTCATTGCACCCTCCCCACCCCCCAGACAGTGCAAGGTCGGGTTCTCAGAAAATGCTGCAACTCCCCAAGGCCAGTTTGCCATGAAAGGCCTGCACATGCCTCTGCACTCTGGGGTTAAAGGTTGTGTGAACGATTCTGCATGGCCACCGTTAACTTTATTTAAATGGGGTAGGTTTGGGAAGTCTTTTGTAACGAAACAAGTGTCCGTAACGTCTTGCTTGGCATTGCCTCCAATATCCCAGCAAGGTTTCACAGAGGGCCATGCTTAACTGGCCTTTGGACAGTGTGGGCAGTACATGGCCATTTAGAGTTCAAGACTGGGGGAATGCTGTCTTGCACCCAGATAGTTTTACTTGGCCGGTCTGTAACTGGTGGTAGAAAGTGCCATCTAGTCATAGACAACTTATGGCAACCCTGTAGGGTTTTCAAGGCAAGAGATATACAGAGCTGGTTTGCCATTGCCTGCCTCTGTGTAGCAGCCCCGGACTTCCCTGGTGGCCCCCATCTATGTACTAATTTTATCCTGCTTAGTTGCTAAGATCTGAGAGATCGAGTTAGCCTAGGCCATCCAGGTCTGGGAAACTGTAATTACACAGATACCGAGGGGATCCCTCTGAACTTGAGCAACTGCGCAGGCACAGGGCGGTACTCCTGTTACATCTGCTGTCCCCCCCAAGGAAGCCATTTCTGGCCCCAAAAGCTACATGGGTCAGGAGAAGGGAGGTGGGGTGTGTGTGTGAAATCATTCCCTCCTCCCTGTTGTGGGGGTGAACTTCAGCTGACTCAGATGGGAGCAATTTCTCCCCTTTCCTACTGATTGCAAGCCACTGACCCAACATGGCTATTAAATCACACAGGTCCCATTACTCTAAAAATAAACTTTCCCAGGGTCAGAAATGGCTTTTGAGGAAGCCTGGGGGTCCTAGCACAGACCTCACAAGGTCCTCTTGCTGGGTCCAAGCCATCATCTGCTCTCCAGAAAATTCCCACCTGCAAATGGTTTTTAAAGGAGGAGGGACATGCAGAGATGGGACACATGAAGCTGCCTCATACTGAATCAGACCATTGGTGCATCAAAGTCAGTATTATCTACTCCGGCAGTAGCTCTCAGGGGTCTCAGGTGGAGGTCTTTCACATCACCTACTGCCTGGTCCTTTTTAACTGGAGATGCCAGGGACTGAACCTGGGACCTTCTGCATGCCAAGCAGATGCTCTACCATGGAGCCATGGCCCCCTCCCCATTACAAATTTCAATTTCCAACCCAGCTGGAAACCATCAGAAGCAGCATGGGCAGCCTTTGCGGGAAGGGGGGGGGGGAGGTGTGAACAAGTCCCATACTTAAAAAGAGATGTTTGCCTTGCCAAAGAAGAGCTGCTAAAAATAACACTTTCACCACGAATCAAAGCAATCCTTTTCTAAAACATCACATCGAGTTATGCTCTGCACTGAAGAGACCACGCAATATAGCACACCATGCCAAACGGAGCAACCTCTAGCCCAGCCAAGTAAGTTCCCATTTCCGTGGTTGTTTCAAATCATCCACAACTCTGCCAAGTTTAGCTTCTCTTTTATACCGCCCAAGCCAGGTGAAGAAACGAAGCTATTCCCATCGTTTTCCCACATTCAGTTCCCCCCAAAATCAAAAGACACCAGTTTATATTATACATTTTTTAAAAACTTCTAAACAGCAGCCGCATTTTCATGCATTCTTGAACACAGTGGTTTTTAGCAAAATTGCCCCCTCTCAAAAAACAAAAACAGAGGGTATCTGTTGAAATGTACAAAATTAACAAAATCAAACCTGATTCAGCAGCTTCAGAGCAAATGTTTCATTTCCTATCTGGCACACCAATACTAAAATCTTCCACAACCAGAGCCTGCATGTAGATGTGCTTCCCAGACCTGAGACTGCACATATTACAAAAATCAGTCTCAATGTAACTGTGACCCCTTTTCCCACCCATCAGCCTCAATCATGTTTCCATGGAGTACTCAGTTGTTTCAAAGCAATTTATTTCCAACAAAACAGCCTTAGCATTGTACCTTTACGTTCACAGGTACACACACACACACACACACATACAGACAGAGGGCTTATTTATTTACAACATTTATATCTCGCCTTTCTACCCCATCAGGGCCACCAGGGCAGCTAACAATTAAAACAGCACAATACAATACAAAGAAACCAATTAAAAATAGATCTAAAATAGAGGGATCATTGAGGGAGGAAGCAAAAAAGTCTTCACCTGCTGGTGGAAGACAGTGACAAAAGGAGAGACAAACAAATATCCCTGGGGCTGCTGAGCACAATCATCTTTGAAAGATTTCAGTGCTGAGACACCTCGGTTCACACACACTCTCCTTGGGTTACACATTCTCCAGTTATCATTCTTTCCTCTTAAGCTGACACAAGAGCTGACACTGCTTTATGAGAACCCCTCCAAGTCTGCACTTCAAACAGCTCCAGCATCGGAGGAACATATTGCCTCAAACACGGGTTCTTGGACATTTGATCGCCAGGCCCCAAGCAAGAAATAAGAATGTTTCATGTCTGTCATCAACAGAAACCATTAAGGCAAAGGGGACTCATCCACAAAAGACTCTGCACACTGTTGGTTGCAGCACAAGAAAGCTGGGAATGCGGGAGGCATTTTTGGGACAAACACAGTACTTTTTTCGACTGGGACACAACTCTTTATTCGCAAAAGGTCCTACACTGTTTGTACTCACCTTTCAAAGTAAGGAGGATGGTCCTGAGAAACAGGGCCTTTTTTGCTGTGGCACCTCAGTGTTTTCCTCCCCACAGGTAAAAGGCATGAGTATTAACAGGGGTCATTTCGTAGAAAAAGAGGTGCAGGAGCTCATTAGCATAACTCATTAGCATAACTTATTTGCATATGCCACACACCCTGACATCACCGGAAGTGTGTCAGAAGGCAACACCCACTGCTCAGGCTCCACTGGACTGTTTTGGATTGCTAGCTATTGGGGGGGGAGAGAACGTGCAGATCTGTCCTCGCAGAGGAGGGAGAGCTTGTACCTGAATAAAACTTGGTCTTAAAGGACTGTTTTGGACCGGGGGGGGGGGGGGCTCTGCAACTTACCTGGCTGCTTCTTGCTCTGACTGAGGGCTGCTGGGAGCAGGGGGTGGGGCTTGTTGCATGTGCCCGCCCCCTGGGCTCTTTACTGCCGGAGCTCCGCTCCTGTGCGCTCCTGCAGGAAATGACCCCTGAGTATTAAAATCACCTCCTTTGATGGCTCTGAATCCATTAATATTTTGCAGCCTCTGGCCTTTTAAAGGTATTCTGAAAGCTGCTGTTTATTGCTGTTTTATGTTGGCCTTTCAGTTGTCCCTGACAGACGGCTTTTGTCGTTTCAACTATGGCAGAAGCCGCCCTCATGAGCTGGCACAGCTAAGAGAGCAGGGTTTCAGCCAGCACCGAACAAAACAAGCAAGCAAATCAATGAGATAATATGGGGGCATTCAGAGCCCAAGTCCAGTTTTAAATTGACCACAGGTCTGCGGTTTCACCATGACGTGAATCGGTACCTGCAGGCCAACGTGTAAAGGAGATTACTCAGAGGCCTACCTCTGCATTCGGAGGCAGCCAGCTTCTGAATAGCAGTGCCAGAAGGCAACCTTAGGGGAAGGCCTCCGCCTCTGTGCCCTGTTGCTGGCCCTCGAGTAACTATTACTTGCGATCACGCACACTCAATAATCCACTTTCAGTGCACTTTCAGACGGGATTTTTACTGTGTGAACTGGCAAAATCCAGTTTGAAAGTGCATTGAAAGTGGATTATTCCGTGTGTGTAATCGCAGCCTATGTGAGGCAGGATGCTGGACTAGTTGGACCACCGGGTCCGCCCAGCAGAGCTCGTCTTATGGTCTTAATCAGAGAAAGACAAACCAGGTTCTTGAGTGCCACCCACTAATGTCTCTAAGTTATCCAAAATACAACAGATCAGCAGGGGGAGTTTCTCATTACTTTATAGTTCCAACTACTGTACAACAGTTGATGGGGCCTTTTTAGTAGCAACACAGATGATGCTTGTAATGTTTAGGGGAGCTGCAAAAACCTGTTTCGCAAAGCTTCTGGCCTGGCCTCGGGTTGGCTCTGCCTTGATAAAGGAGCGCTGCTGCTTCCAAGACATGCCGCCATCTTGCTGGTTTCATTACACACAGATGACTTTTAATATTTTACTAGCTGACCTGGGGGTGCTCTGTGCCAAAAGGTATCAGAGAAATGTCTTAATCAAGACAATGCAACATAAACTAACAAAGCTAGAAGCCAGAAAGGAGGGTGTGTTCTCTCCTCCACCTAGGAACCCTGGGGAGCTAGATACCGGCTTTGGAATAGGGTTGCCAAGTCCATCTTCCACCCCCAGCGGGGGACTTTGGGGGCGTTCCTGGAAGGGATGGGGCATCCCCAACATGATGACGTCATGTTGGGGACGTCTGCCGCCCCCCCCCAACCCGGCCGTGCACCGGATCTCCAGAAACAACAGTTCCCTGCACTTAAAGTAGCCGGCAGCCGGCATTTCCCCTTTAAGAGAAGCTGCGTTTCCCTTTTAAGAACGAAGCTGGCTTTTCCCTGCAAGCTTGCAGAGTTTGCGCTTGGGATGAAACACGGGTTGCACACCCTTAAAGGGAGAGAGATGGGTGGCTGTGGGTGTTGGGGGTGGGGCTTCCCCCCGCCGGCGGCAGGTAGAACCTCCCCAAAACGGGGGACCCCTGGCAAACTGGGGGGGTTGGCAACCCTACTTTGGATGTAGGGATGCCAGCTCTGGCTTGGGAAATTCCTGGAGACTGGGGGGCAGGGGGTGCCTGGGGAAGGGTGGGATTTGGGGAGGAGGGAGCTCAGCTTGTCTAGATTTTTTAAAAAACTGATTCCTTCATCCCAAGAACGTTGGCCAAGGCCAGCCATTACGACAAACACTGTACTAAGAAATAATTAGCCCTCAAAAGTGACGTGTTTGTCCAAATGGAGTTAAGGAGATCTTGCCCTTGTCAGTTTATAACAGCAGCTTCCTCGTGATCTCCTGCTTGCCTACGTCAAAAGACACGGCCTTCTCCAGGCCCACTGGAAAATAAAGCCCTAAATCCTACCCCACCCTTCTCTTTCCACTGCCCACCTTCCAGGTCAGCTGTGCGCTTCTTGCCTCCCTAATAACAGTGTCAGCCCCCAAGGTTATAGAGTTTCCAGGCAGGAGAATCCAAGGAAAGGGCATCCCACCATTTATTTACTGCATTCTTCTAAGGCATTTTCAAGCTTCTAAGCTGAGGACGTATTTCACACACCAGCACCAAAAGAGAGAGAGAGAGAGAGAGAGAGAGAGAGAGAAACTTCTAAATATCCACAGGAAGATTTTCATTTTTATAGGCAATAAACATTAAATCTAAAGGACTGGAACGTAAAAAGTGTTTTAATGCCACGTAAATCACCTTTCCCTAGACAGAGTAAACCTCTGACAGTTTTAAGGACTGCAATATAAATTTTTATGGCAAATTATCTGCATAGAAATTATCTGTCCAAGATGCACTTTACAGCGCCCATCCTCATTTCCATAATGCTACCAATCTTCGCAATTGCCAGCTCCGATCCAGGACCAAAACATCAACATGCTGGCTGGAGCCACGTTCAGCTGCTCTCCCCCCCCCCCATGGGATCTGCCAGCCCTTGAGCCACCAGTAGCTCTGCCCTCCTCAAAAGTGCAACTGTATACTTGCCATATTACCTTTGAGGAAGCAAACAAACCCCCAACAACAACAACAACACCCTGAACATCCCACTTGGGCTGTTCTGATCACTTTATACTCTTTCAGAACAGAAGACGTTTTAACCAGAACCTGGTTTCCCCAACATCTCACAAGAGGACAGCCAGCCGCCCACCCCTGCAGTGGAATAGTGTTGCAGCTGGGGCGGAACCTCCTACGGCCTGCCACAAAATGCTCCGTTTCTAAAACTAGCAGGGCCGGGGATCACAGTTGCCTGGAAGCCACACACAGTCTCCAGCCTAGAAGCCACAGCTGGTTATCACAGCTATGCAAGGGCTGGTTGTGGTTAACCAGCAGTCAGAGAGACATGCTATTAAGATTCCCCCTTTGTTCACATAATGGCTGCAATCCCATGCCATAAGGGGAGAGGTGCGCATGTGAACACCGCCACAATATGGCTAAAGCCAAGAGTCATCGTTGTTGCTCTTCTCTGATGGATGCAATCAGCATCGTGCGCAAAGTTGTGATAATGCGGCTTCTTTTTTTCAGCGTGCCATTATGACGTCTTCATTGCCTGATCTAGAAGTTTTAGGATTTGTAACCTGCCTTAAGGCTATGTTTACAGAGAAGGTGGGGAAATAATAAACTCACAAGACTTCCCTTTTTTTTTGGCCCCCCGGAGGGGATTTTTTATTGCATTTTTTAAATAATCACTACAAACTATAACAGAAAAAAGGTAGGGGACTACATCTAGGGACAAAGCAAAGATACCCACTAATAACTAAAAACCCAAGAGAGGAGATCTTCTAATCATCTTAAACATACATCAAATCTTAATCTCGTTAATCCCATTATAAACTGAGTCAAACATTTTTTTTGCTAACTCCCCCCCCAAAAAAATCTTAACTGCCATTAGGAAATACCCCAAAGCATCTCATTTCAAAATTTTCAAAGGCACAATTCAGAGTCCTTCAGCCTTCACTTCTCCTTGCCCAGTCTCTTCCGCAGTTTATAAGGACTTTTGGGGGCTGCTGCCCCTTTCTCTGAAAGAGAGTCCTCTCCGAAAGATCCTGAGTCCAGCTCGCCACTGGATTTACTGTCCATCCCTTCTTTTCCTTCCTCCCCTGGCCCTCCCAACTGGACTCTTAAAAAATTCCTGTGCTTTCAGAGCAGAGTCAATCTTTTCTTTTTTTATCCTTGATTTTGAAGGTAACGGCATCTGGAATTAGCCATCTATATCCAATTGAGTTTGTCTGAAGAAAAAGAATTAGATCTTTATATTTCTTTCTCCTTTGTCTTATTTCAAATGGAATGTCTTTTAGTACTCTGATGGCATTCTCCCCAACTCTCAGGGGTGCTCCAGATACTGCTTTCAGGATTGCATCCCTCACATGCCTCTTCAAGAATCTTACTACAATTTCCCCAGGCATATTATTTTTCTTAATGTATCCTGAATATGACCTATAGGCCACATCCATATCGCTTAGCAATGTTTCCACCTTCATATCTGTCACTGGGGCCAATATTTCACTCATCGTTTCCTTCAGATTCTCTCCCTTAGTCTCTAGCATGCCCTGAAAGTGAAGAATCATATTAGCCTTTTCCATTTGTAATTGTAACAGCTGATCTTCTATAGAAATTTGCTTCTTTTCCAGGTTTTGTACTTTCTTCTTCACCTTTTGTGCAGTGGCGTCCACTTCTTTCATCTTCTCAGCTCTTTGATTCATCATTTTCAAAGTCTCATTTATCTGCGTTTGCTGAGTGGTGATACACTGAGTCATTTTTGTCATCTGCTCTTTGAAGTTATTCATCTGGTCCATCAGAGGATGCATGGATTCTGCCAAAGTCTTTCCCAGCTCGTTGGTTACTTCCGGTTTTGGGCTCTCAGTCACTTTCGATTTCAAAAGTTTTTCTTTCTCCGTCCTCTTCCCCGCCATCTTTATCGATTGTTGACTTTCACAATTTTTTTAAAAGTTTCTGAATATGCACTTAAACGCTCAGACTCGCCTTGGTAAGTACTCCTTGACAGTTTTATCCGCGTTTTCTTCTGCTCCCCCCCTCATTCGCTCAAAAGTTAATGCGCATGGGAGGCGTCCCTCCCCCGCTCGTCTTATTTTCTGTTCTGTGGGATAGGGTGGGGAGCTTTCTTTTCCCTTTAATCAACACTTAAATCTGACTCACGTTCATAATTGGTCTTCCGGCCTCGATTACACTCCATTTCTGACACTCGATCTCCTGCGCTTGCCCTGGTCGGCGTCACTTAAGTCCATTCGGTCTCACAGCACGGAGAACCATTGGAACGGAGAGGTGCCTCAATTCTCTGGCATTGCGCCGTCGAAGAGGCGACCTCTCAAAAGTTCCATGGCCAGGGTCCCTTCAACCAGATCCCTGGGGGGGGATGACGAACCTCCGCACCCCCTCCTTCGGCTGGAGCGCAGCTTCACCCCTGGGAGGTCCGGGAGGTGAGTCTGCTAGCGCGCCGCCATTAACCGGAAGAACTCACAACACTTCCCAGCACTATGGGACTGCGCCACCAGGAAGCATCTCTAGCAATGCTATAGGAGTGCGTGCGACAGAGGGAGGGCCTGATTCAAACCCATCAACGCATGAGATGGACCTGTCTGACGACACAGTGCCACAACTCGAGCCTGGAAACACCACCACCAGAAGGTCACCTCAGGGCCCCCACCATCAGAGGATGGCAAAGCCCATGCCACATTCCGGATTCTGAGCGAAAGCTATCATTGGATGACTATCACCTGCTTATCACTAGAGGGATATCCAGCCATCTCATAAATTCATGCACTGAGCAAGCTACTACAGGAAAAAAGCCAGTTCCAGCGAAGACAACAGCGGTTCTATAACCTTCAGCTCTACAGATTAAAACACTCCATCTCAGATGAATCAACTAAAGCTTTAGTTGATTCATCGTCTGCTGACTAAAAATTGCAGCCCTTATACTTGCGTTTATTTCTAGACAGTACTCTAAATACTTGGTTAAGCCAGCTCAGAGTTTGTGACAGTTTGTGGTTATCACAACCCTTTTCCCTCTCCAAAGTCTTCTGCTATACGACTGGGGAAGGTTCTCTCACGTCCCTAACTAACCCTAACCCTACCCTGGCAAATGATTTTGGAGATCTGCCCAGATCTTATGGTGTTGCCCTTTACAAAAAGCAGTGATTGTGTCCAGTGACGGTTCAACGTGGTTGGAAAGTGGACAGGGGAATCACATTTATCTGATAACTACCCCTTTTTTAAAAAAGAGACCCTAAAATATGGATCGTGGAAAAGAACCCTATATTTTCTTACCATGCACGGACAGGTCCTGACACCTAACCTGATTGGGGCAACTGCTTTTTAAACCAGCAACAAGCCTTGGGCATATTAGCACCGGATGTAAGTCAAAAACAAAGAAGGTGAGAGCTTCACGCAAACAAGCACCTTCCTTCCTTCTTTCCCACTAAAATCTTGAATATCTTTATTGATGTACATCTGTATTCATATATTCCTACTCCATTTTATAAATATTCAAACGCTCTGGTAATGATCCAGTAATCTTCAGCAGAACGTCTTCATCCCATGTGGAAATAACCAGGGCTGTGTCCTCACTTGGTCCTCGGAAACTATGATTATGGGCATTAATTACCCAAACATTAAGGGTACAAATTATCGCAGTGCCAAGAAATGTTTTAATGAGGCCAAGGAGGTGAGAGAGTAAAGTGCTACTTAAGACTGATTAAAATCTATGCAGATCAATGCATTACGTGGGATGAGAGAGTGAACAGTGGTTGAGCAGCATTTACTGCTCTCAAAACATGCCCTCGACTTCCGTCTGCTGAAAGAGAAGATGATGGCACAAACCTGAATTCCTTTCATTGCTATGCCACTCTGCCCAAAGAATCCTGGGAACAGTAGTTTAGCTCAGGGCAGCATTTGCGGTTCTCCGTCCCTCCACTTTAACAACCCTGGATAAGTAATCAGGGCTCAGAGAGGATACCAGTTCCAAGGTCACCCAGCAAGATTCATGGCAAACGGGGTTCTCCCCGGGCCCAGCTCAATGCTTGAATACATGAACACATGAAGTTGCCTTATACTGAATCAGACAATTAATCCATCTAGGTCAGTACTGTCTGCTCAGACTGGCAGTGGCTCTACAGGGTCTCAGGCAGAGGTCTTTCCCATCACCTCCTACCTGGTCCTTTTAACAGGAGATGCCTGGGATTGAACCTGGGACTTTCTGCATGCCAAGCAGATGCTCTCCCACTTGAGCCACTATACCACACTGGCTGCCACCACACACCCCTTCCACTGTTAGGTGCCTGTGCACTATAGATCGGACTTGACTGAACGTGTGAACCAGGGACCTTCTGGAGGACCTTCTACCAAGCAACAAACAGGCACCTTCAAGATGCTCAAGTGGAGAGGCGAGCACCATTTCTTCCTTCCAAAACTACTCCCTCAGGGGACCTCAGCTTGACGAGGGTGACCTCAGCCAACCCAGAAAGCACAAATTCTGCTGAATGGGAGGTGAATCAAAAGGATGAGCACAATGGGAAGAAACGTGTGGTGATAATGTGCGTTGCCAAGCTGCCAAAGTCTGCAATAAACCTGGCAATTGTCTGAGGGGGAAATGTTGCTATCTCCAAAATAAATAAATAAATTTGAGCCCTACGGTCAGAAGAGTCCAACAGAGCCTCTCTTTACAAGGTACTTGTACAAGCCACAGATTAAAAAAGGGGGAAAGCTGAAGATGCTCTCTTAACGCTGCCTTGAAGCAGGCTGCCAGGAGGCATCCAAGGAAGACAGGGAGTCAGTAAAGGCAAAGCAAAGGGCCACAACAAACAAAGAGAAAAGGGGACAGCAATGGTAAAGCCATGCACTAGGTCCTCCTTGCAGCTGGATCAAAACCTCAGCCTAAAAGCAAGTCAAGGGTGCAGCAAGTCCAGTCTCACATACAGTGAAGCCAGGATTCAACTGTGCAACCATAAACAAAGGAGCTTGTCCTCCATCATGTGGGCTACTCACTAATACTCTGTTCCCCTGGCTCCCAGCTCTACACCCATTGCTACCAAGATACTATCATTTCCAAATCACTCAGTGGTGCAAACAAAGCACTATCTTTAATGGCTGCAAGTGCAAACACATTAATCACCGGCCTATCATGGGTTAAACCGAACCACAATGGAACTAAGAGGATGTGTATTGGGGGAGCCCTGTCTCTGTGTGCTTTGCTCACTCTGACTGGCCTTAAAAGCACACAAGAATCTGCAGGGGTTGCCTGACCTGGATAGCCCAGGCAAGCCTGATGTCATCAGATCTTGGAAGCTAAGCAGGGTCGACTCTGGCAAGTACTTGGACCGGAGACCTCCTTACAATACCAGAGGTGTGGCAGGCGCTTTATTCAGCCACCTCTCTGAATATCCTCCAGGCCCCCAATAGGAGTTAGTCATCAGAGGTCATCATGACTTCCAGGTGCACACACACACACAGGCACACACATGCAGGTGCACATATGAAAAATACAACAACAACAAAAAGATTCTGCAGGTCTTTGCAATATAGTCCGATATTCCATGAACCCAAGAATACAACTGCCTGGGTGGCACTGCACCATTTTATTTCATCCTGGTGCCATTTGGCAGCAGTGGCAGAAACAAGGGTTGCCTGCCCCCTGCCCCTCCAACCATCGGGACAGATCCAGCAGCAGAGCAAGTCTCCTCCTACTGGCCATCTGCTATAACTGCAGAATGGCATCTCCAAGCAGTAATCGAGCCCAAGGATAAACAGTGCAGAGTTCAGTACTTAGGCGCACTCGAATAAATTCATTCAATTATTAATCGGTTAACTTTTTTTTTAATCCCCATAATGTCATAGTGTTGCGAGAACAGTTAACTAATTGCGGTGGGGAGTTAGCATAAATGTCACATCTGTTGATTAAATTGTTGTCGTTTTCCCCAATAATAAAAGTAATGCTATAAAAAAACACTTGTACATTATTGGATAATCTTATGACTGGTCAGAAGTCTAACCCTACACATGACATGGCTGACTTGATTCCAGAGAAGTCAGAGCTGGCTGCCAAGGGTGCGCAAGATCATAGCGGCAGGCATCTCCCTGCCACTTTGGACAGGGATCCCATGCATGGTGCAGGATAGCCTTTTACAGGGGTGGGCACAGCACAGACAGACAAGAGCCCTGCCTCTTGATCAGTCCTTGCCTCTTCTTTGTTTGTAGACGGACAAAAATCTTACAAGAATCTTACAGGGAAATAACCATAAAGGCAAAAGGTGGGTGGCTTCAGTCGCTGGTTTTCAGGTCAGCCGGTATTTCTGCTACCGGAAAATAAATGTACATTTTGACCTTAGATGGCATTATGGACTGTCTTTAGGCAGTCTTTATATTCTGCCTAATTGACCTCCATTTAAAGGAGCAACAATGCTCCCGTGCTTTCAGTCCATGGCATCTTAGACACCAATGAGAGGCACAGTCTAAACATGCCCTTTTCAGGTTTCATAATATGACAATGCCCCCCCACCACCACCACTGGCCTCCTTCCCACAGACAATCTCTTCAACCAAAACCAATTTCCAACAGGCTTCCTCGTTCAGTCATCAATCACATGCCACAGGGCTGGTGACAAAGTGACGGCAGAGTCCCTACTAACTCAGCAACATCAGGAGCCAACTTTGGGAACAAGAGCTCCCTCCCTGGGGCAAATTCTCCCCTTGGCTGCAGTTAAAGCAGACTGCTGGCGCCATTCGCCAAAGTTCAGGTATTGAGCATTCATAATGCTGGAAAGATAGGCCAGCAAGACAACTTCAAGCAACCGTGGGTTTGAATGCAGGTTCTCTATAATCCATTATTTGAGATGGCAATTGGTTTCTTTCTTTTGGGGGGCTATTTTTGTATTTGTGTGCATGAGAGAGTGTGTGTGCGCACCTGGAAATCATGGCAAACCTCTGGTGACTGACCCCTACTGGGGGCATTGGAGGATATTCAGAGAGGTGGCTGAATAAAGCCTGCCCCCACCTCCCGGCTCTGGTATTCCAAGGAGGTCTCCCATCCAAGTACTTGGAGATGGCAATTTGGAGGTGATTTAAGATCCTGGGTGAAGGGAACCCTCTGGCTAAAATAAGCCACCGCTGGTCTGGATGAACTTAAGTGCGTGTGTTTGTGTGGCAGGGTGGAGTGGGGGGGGGGTTCCCCAACGTGTGTTTCACGCTCCCAGTTTGCCAACCAGTTAGCAACATACCAGCTGTAGAAGAATCAGGGGATCCAGAAGAAGAAAGGCTTCTTCTCAGATCTGCGTCCTGTCACTGGCAGAAAAGCCTCTCCTCTCCTGTAATCATCTTCTGCTCCCAGATTATCTTGCCAGACATTGGAGAGGGGGGGGGAGATTTACAGTCCCATCTGTGATTTAGAAACCAGCAGTCAGGACCACTGAGCTGAGGCAAAGACTCCACTTCCCGCCCCATCCCACCCAGCCCTTTTTGCTGCTTGGCAGTATTAGAGAGAAGGAACAACACGGGGCGGGGGTTGTCATGCTTAGATCTGCGGCCTGCTGGGGAAGCCGTACCACATTTTATATATTACTCGTTTTTCCTTTGAAGAGACTCAAGTGGGTGAAAATGCAAATGAAAAAAACAAATGGGTTCAAATCTCTGCCATGAGCTCACTAGGTGGCCTTTGCCTATGCATACGCCACCATCAGCAAGATCAGGATAACATGACTTACCAACCTTGCAGGACTGTTGTTAGGGTTAGGGACTGCCAGAGAACTGTATGCAAAGCACTTAGAAGCACCATGCAAGTGCTATATATCACCATTCTAAACCCACATCTACCAACACAAAGAGGAATCCATTAGCACCTTGGAGACTAACAACACTTATTGTACCAGGAGCCTTTGCGAACCAGAGCTCACTTCATCAGATGCATAGAGTGCCCATCCAAAGCAGCTAAATTTATAACTTAAAGAGTTCAAGGAACAGAAAAAAGTAAGGGAGGGGTGGAGAGGCCAATGTGAAACAAGAACCAATCAAAGGGTATTCAATCCAAGGCCACTCCACATGCCCTTGTTTGCCCAAACGTGGCACCCACAAGGCACGTATGCAGCAAAGCTTCCAAGGACTCCACCCACAGGAGAACAAAAATTCGAGTCCAGTGACACCTTTAAGACCAACAAAGTTTTATTCAAGGTGTGCTTTGCGCATGAAAGCTTGCACTCTGAATAAAACTTTGTTGGTCTTAAAGGTGCCACTGGACTCCGACTTTGTTCTGCTGCTTCTGACCGACATGGCTACCCACCTGAATTTTTCCACCCACGGGACCCACGGGAGAGTGGTGACCCCACTGCACTAAGCTTAAGGACGTTACTTGAGTAGGTACAAACATTCGTTCCTTAACATACAGCGCGTTACATACTTCTGCTTATTTCTTTTGCATTTGCAGGAGGTCCTTTTTTTTAAGGAGGGGAGGAATCACTGGGGGGAAAAAACCACTGCCATTTCTGCTTGTCCAAAACCCGGGGTGCATCGACAGGCCAGAAGCAGAAATGAAAAGGACTCGAGATCTGCCAGCAACGAAAGGGGGAGGGACTTTTTTTTTTGTAAATGAGAAGCCAAGGATTCATTTGGGATGCTGGAAGGGCTCCAGTAAAAACTGGTTCGTACATGGGAACATGGTGTCAGACTCAAAGAGAATCAGCTCGTCTGACTTGCGGTTTTCTTGACATTCATCTTCTCTTGGCCTGATACAGAGCAATTAGTGCTCGTCAGTTGAATCATGTGTTATTAAGATCATCCAGGCGTTTTTTAATTATGGTTAGCTAAACAGACAGTAAATGAGAACTCGGCGACTTAACTTTACACTTCCTTTTTCATGAGAGCCCAAACTCACTCACTCAACCCCCTCCTATCATTATTATTTAAAAAAAAAAAATCTACAAGCAAATACATGCATCCAAAGCAGCATTTTGCTTCCCCTCCCCAACCTTAGGCTGTCTCTGATCATCTCCAATCTTAGGCCAAATCTCTTTATGCAACAGCACTGGAGTTATGACAGTTAAAGAAAGATCCTTCAACCCTTCTTTGTATAAACAGATCTGATAAAGAAAGACCCCTCGCAGGCAAACATTTCAAACACTCCCAAGGAACTCTCATACACCATTTGAGTGCCACCCTCTTTACGGGATTCTCAAGTCTACACTCACATCCTGCACATGCTCAGACCCACCTCTGGTGCATCTGAAATTGGCACACGCTGCTATCATTGGTCAAAGAATTCTCATCCTTTTGTTTCAACGTAATTCCTATTTACATGACACACAGTTAACCTGTGGGACTCACTGCCACATGATGTGGAGGTGGTCACCAGGTTCGCAGGGTTTTTCAGAAGGATTGGTCAAGTTCAATAGAGGCTATCTACAGCTATTGGCCATGACAGTTAAATTACACCCAGCCCATGTATACAGGTACTATGCCTCCTATTACTGGGGACAGGTCTTTCCATCATGATCGCCTCGAGAACTTGTCTTAGTGGTGCAGGAGTTAGGTCGCTGGATTCAGACTCAACTCTCCAGTCAGCCACAAAGCTCAGTGTAGGACTCTGGGCACTGATTCATTCCTAGTTTAACCTACTTAACAGGGTGGTTGTTAGTAGAAAGTAAAGCAGGAATCTGGCTGGGTGGATCTGGGATCCAGCTAGGCAGTCCTTGTGTTTAGTTAGAACTATTTCAAAAGGTAAAGGTTCAAACAGTTTCTTTAAAAAGTGCTCCGCTTCTGATGGAAAGCTACGAGCCTCCTAGCTGAAGTCCATCAATAAACAAGATTTAAGGTCTGAGAGATAAAAAGAAGGCATTGCTCAAGACTTAGTTTCAGTTTTGCTTTTTTCTCTCTGATCTATTTTTTCCTGACATCCAGCCCTCCAACATACAATTAAAATTTTATCTGGCATTGTCAGATGCTCTCCTTCACAAGACCAACCCACAGGTAAGAAAGAGACTGTCAATTAAAAAAAAAAGAGGCAACGTTCCCTATTACAGAGGACGTTGAATACACAAAAGACCAGGAAATGTTTGTTGGTACTAAAGGCTTGGACAGGTACACCGCACATCCTGAAGTATTCTCCGAACAGCATATACATTTCAAATTGTTCCAGCAGAAAAAGGCATACCTATTTGGACAGAAATCACACACACACACACACTCATTCATTCCCGCTGGCCACCCCTACTGTGGAGTGACATGCCATTCAAGGTACGTATGACAAGTTCCCAGGAGCAGATAGAGCATAAAAAAAAAAAGCCTGAAGAGCTTGGATCTCCAAATGCATGGTGGTGAACAGGAGACAAATGCTTAAGCAACTGCCATGCCTCAACTTCATAACCCAGGAACGAAAGGGGGAAAGTTAAAAAAACAAAACATAATTAAGAACGGAGACTACACAGAATGGACTTTTGCCCCAAAGAAGCCAGGTAAGGGATTTACCAAGCACGACTCCAAGTCGAGACTTGTTGGCCACTAGATTTGCCAGAGGAGATCCACTAGCGATGCCCGCTGCCACTGCCCAAGAAGAAGGATTTAAAGGACCTCACTAAGCTAAATATCCAACAAATTGCACCTTTTAAGAATGGAACTACATTCAGACAACCTGAGAAACCACGGCAGTTAAACCAACAAACCATCTGTTCGTCTGGACCAGAAAGGACCACAGAAACTGCTTGAGTTTATGCACACTCTCCACCCTGACTGCACACAACTTGTACTGTGAAGGCCGGTTTGTAACAAACCACAATTTGTTGTGACGGCTGAACTGGACAGCCTTCAATGATTTGTGGATTTGTTTCTTGCCTGTGAACCACAATCCTAAACCTGGATCAAACCACAACTTCAAACCCTTGTTTGTAAGTCAAGGAACAAACCGCCATTTGGCAGACTCTCCCATTGGGACTTCACGCCCCAGAGCAGTTAATTCCTGGGAAATCCTCAGTCTTGCCACACTGTGTGTGAGAGGAAGCGGGAGCAAGCAAGCTCAAGGACTTCCTGGCTCATTCTGGTCACAAACAGAAGATGATGCTTGAATGTTCATGATGGTAAAATGAAGTCTGTGCATCCACATAAATAAAGACAGACACCATTAGCCATTTCTCCAGGGTTTAGTGCAGGGGCACATGAAATATATTATTTGCTGGGATTAAATTCTGCAATTGCTCCTGACACTGGGACCTGCAGGACACAAGATTGGGGTTCAGCCTGCGCATCCACTCAGCTTTAACTAAAAGAGGAACTTCAGGGAAATCTCAAAAAGCCCTGGGTCACAAAGTGTCACAAGTGTACAAACTTTCAGGCCAGACTCGTTCATGGTTCTGAGCAACAACAAGAGACCACCACCCTTTTTGGCCCGGTCTCCCTAGCAAGCCAGGTTCTATGTGGGGAATTTGCCTGGATCGTTTCGTAGAAAAAGAGCTAGGGGAACCCATTAGCATAACTCATTAGCATAAGCCACACCCCCTGACATCACCGGAAGTGCGTCATAAGGCCACACCCCCTGACATCACCAGAAGTGTGTCATAAGGCCACACACCCCGCCCCCAACGGTCCCGGCCGGCGCTGCCAGCCTTGCAGCTCCACTGCCGAGCCCCATGAGGGGCCCGGCAGTGGACCTGCAAGGCCGGCGGGAGTGCAAGGAAGCCCCGCGAAGGCCCTCCCTGGCCCCAGGCAGGCAGGGGTGGGGAGAGGCGGGGAGGAAGCAACTTACCCTCCCTCTTCTCCTGCCTCCTCCTGGCTGAATGAGGTCCGGAAGCGGGGCGGCCGGAAGCAGGGGGCGGGGCTACGTCATGTGCCCCGCCCCCCGTACCTCACCCGGGGGAACTGTGATCCCCCGCGATCCCCCCCGAAATGACCTCTGGGAATTTGCCTTCTCCTCTGAGTTCTCTGCTCTAGTTTCATCCCATGACTCCTTGCAAACCCTTGTAGACTGCAATATTCCCATATGATGCAAGCAACTGCTACAGAACCTTTAGGGACTTCTTGAACAGGAAAAAAGGAATCACTTTTGTGAAGGACCAATGGAAGGAGAGGGTGAGATTCTACTCTGGTAATTTTCTCAAAAGGTGTAGAAGCAAAGCATCCGTAAGCCCCACAATGGTGCTGTGGCATCTCAGGATATGACTATCATTAAGGCTTCATTTATTTGTTCTGAATATTTACATATATGCCATTCTTCTGAGCACCTCAGGACCCAAGGCCAACTTAAAATGTGTAAAGAAAGCCACTAAAGGAGCTTATGAAGAAAGGGTGCAACCTAGTCTTGAGTTAGCTCGCATCCGGTCTTGAAAAAGACTGAGATGATCCCATGCATTCATCTGAGAGATCCAGCTTCAAATCCCCACACTGTCAGGAAGCTCGCTAGATCGGTCACTCACTCAGACAGCGTTGTCAAGAAGACCAAGAAGTCTACTAGAAAGATAGAATCATAGAATCATAGAGTTGGAAGGGGCCATATGGACCATCTAGTCCAACCCCGTGCCCAATGCAGGACCAGCCTAAAGCATCTCTGGCAAATATTCGTCCAGCCTCTTCTTGAAAGCTGCCAGTGAAGGGGAGCTTACCACTCCAAAACGATCATTCAGGATATCACATGAATATTACCGAGTATCATCTTTAACTCATTTTATAGGTCGTTTCAAACTTTTTTTTTTCAAGAATAGGTACATGAGCCACCCTAAAGAACAGCTTCTAGTATAAACATGTAAAATTATTTTAAATATTATTTTGAGACCACCAACTAGAATCATTGTTAAAGCCAGAGCCTCACACAGGTTTGCTTTGCCTTTCCTTTCGGTGTCCCACACAAACACTTTCTTTGGCATCTCAGTGCTGAGATTTACGGACTTAGGCCACACCTTAAAGAAACAGCTTTTGCATTGTTTTAGAAATGAGCTTTGCTTGGGACTCTGCTGATGAGGAGTTCTGCCAAGCTTCTACAGTGTCAATGATACGCTGATGGAATGACCGGTGAAAACAAGCAGGCATTGCAGAGATTCCCTGTACCAGACAGATTCAGGAACTCATCTTTTAATTAAATCAATCCTATTAAAGATAGTGTGGGATAGTGGTTAGAGTGTCTGACTAGGACCTAGGAGACAATGGGTTCAAATCCCCACTCTGCCATGGACGCTTGGACGCTTGATGGATGACCTTGGAACAACTACACATTCTCAGCCTCACCTATCTCACATGGCTGTTGTGAGGAGAAAATGGAGGAGAAAATGACATAAGTTGCTTTGGGTCCCTACTAGGGTGAGAAGGAAGGGTATAAATACCTAAATGAACACAGCAATGGAAATACAGAGTTTCATTTCACTTCTCACATATATTTATCCCTTCTTTCCTTTAAGGAACTAAGAGGGGTAAGCAGGGTATATGGACAAAGTTATCCTACCCCCCCCCCATGTACACCACTCCTCTAAGGTAGGTGATACTGAGAGAGTGACTGACTGGCCCAGGGTTACCCAGCCAGCTCCACAACCACAGGAGGAATTCAAACTAGGGGTACGCATTCAGATATTTCCAATCCAAAACACTGCCTGAAATTCCACATTTCAGGTATTTCTAATACAAATCTAAACACAAAATTTCGGGTCCTGTTTCGGATCAGAAATATCTTAATGTATACCCCCTAATTCAAACACAGGTCACCTGCTGGGCCAATTCCAGCTCTCCAACTATTATGCCACACCAGCTTTTATGATGACAATTCCCCTGACGTTGCAATCCGATACATCTGGGACATATGCATCTGCGGTGCAGAGACATACAAGGTTCTAAACATTTGGGATCTTCGGCCAGCTCAGCAGAACCCCTTTTCCAAGAACCTGCTTGTTTGCTGATCCAGCAACTGTCTTCAAGATTGGCCCATTAGGCCTTGAACAAAACAATGGGAAGGAAACTACAAAGGCAGAGTGTTAATTTGTAACATTAAAGGAAAAGCCTACAGCACAGGCGGCCACACCATAATCAACACTCAGTTGCCCCGTGGAACAAAAGGCTGTTTTTCCCAACTCACTTCCCGAACTTCGAAACCAGTTTAGCTACCCAGGATGCCTGCCTGAAGGATGCAGGTGAAGGATGCTCGGTCTTGTTGTCCGATTTGCCTACTCAATGAACCCACACCTTCCTACTTGCTCGGGACTGAGGATGCAGGATTTTCCCCGTTTACCATAAAGGGAGGCAAGGTGGGAGTGAAGCCTGGGTAGGAGAAGGAGAATTTAACGTGGGGGGGGGGGTCGGGGAGGAATCTGCGGTATGGAATCAGGAATGTTTTACACAGTGGTGCAGAACTGGTTTGAACGCCTAGGAGTTTGTCCTATCTTCCTATGATCAAGTTTAGGGACAACTTAAACATTCGGGGCAGCTTCATTTGTAGTGCTTTCCAGGACGTCAAGAAACCCTCCACTGCATTCCAGGCTTCTAAAGAGACTTTTCTGCATGATTACTAATGGTGAGCAAATATTGCTTCCAGGACATGAGGATGTCCTTACTGGCACAATATCAGATTAGCAAAAGTACAAAAAAGGGAAACCCGGGTTTAATGGCCTGTGTGCGTCAACTCTGATGTTGCATTTGCTATCACGGGTGTGTGTGTGTGTGTGTGTGTGTGTGTGTGTGTGTGTGTGTGTGCTCAACAGCAGGCTGTGAATCACAGCTGGAAGCCAAGCAGTCTGCAGGCAGGCAAGTTCTCAGCAACCTGAAGCGTTGTACAACTCTTCTCAGTTCTGTTATTAACTGGGGGGGAGGGGAGTTAGACCAACATTTCAAAAATTTCTCACGGTTGGGGACATTTCACTCTTCCACTCCAGTGCACTAAGAGTTTTTTTTAAAATGCTCACACATGAGCCCGTCCATGCCTGGCTATGAAAGATACCCTGGTAGATGGCACTTCCAGATTGGAACAAGGCAAGCTGAAGCCAAATGACTCATGCAGAGGCACAACGTGCAACCTCTTCCACAAGCAGGATGTTCTGCCACAGCTATGAGTGGTCCAAGCATAACCAATGCAGACTAGAACACGACCAGGTCCAGAACAGTAAATTATGCAGAGACTCAGCAGCCAGCCTCCCCCTGTGGGCAGGTCACATGAGCCCTCATTTAATGTGCTGGTTTGTCGTGATACACAGAGCAGGCTTTTACTGAGACTAGCATTTGCATCCTTCGCATTTCAGAAGCTCAGAACTTTCAAGGCCCTTCAATCAGCGAGAGCTGCTCAACCCCACGAGTTTATTTTTAACCACTACCTAAACTACAAGCTGTCAACCCAACTCGCAAGTAGCAACGACACATTCAGTTCCACCCACTAGGCGCTAAGGCACACAAAGTCCCTCACCCAAAGAGCTCCTAAGCAAACACCTCAGTCACGAAACAGGATGGCAGGCTCCCTGTGGTGACAAGAAGTGGGAGAACAGAAACAAAAGGGGCCATTTTCACAAGGGAGAGAAGTACACAGTGGCGGTCCTCTCCCAAGGAACTGTACCGTGACTTGTGACTTGGACCATTTAACGTGTCCTGGGAGAACAACAGGGCAGCCAAACTCACTGATGACACCCCATTATTTGCAGTGGTAAAAATCTGAAACAGGCTGTGAATAAGTCCAAAAGCACAGTACAGATGAGGGCAACCACGATGATGAGGGGGTTGGAGCACCTTCCCTGCGAGAAACAGCTAAAGAGTCTGGGATTTTTTAGATTAGAAAAGACACAACTAAGGGGGAGACATCATAGAGGTGTATAAAATTATGCATCGGGTGAAGAGAGGTGACACAGAGAAACTTCTCTCCCTCTTCCAAAATACTAGAACTCAAAGGCATCCAAGGAAGCTGATGTGCAGTAGATTCAGGACAAACCAAAGGAAATACTTCTTTACACGGCAAGTGATTAAAATGTGGAATTCGCTGACAGAGGTTGTAGTGATGGCCACAGGTATGGACAGCTTTAAAAGGGGATTAGACAGATACATGGAGGAGAGGTCTATCAGTGGCTACTAGCCATGTTGCCTGAGGGGACCCTCCACATTCAAAGGCACTAAACCTCTGAATCCCAGTGCCAGGAGGCAACATCAGGGGAAGGCCTCAGCCTCTAGGCCCTGTTGTTGGAGTTCCAGAGAAACTGGCTGGCCACTGTGTGAGACAGAATGCTGGACTAGATGGACCACTGGTCTAATTCTGCTGGGCTTTTTTCTTGTTCTTATGTTCACCCCTCCAAAACAAGTGACTGGGCAACAGAACAGCAGGATAGAGTCAACAGAAGTGGCAAATAACCCACATGGGGACAAAAGACCCTCCCAAATATAAAGTCACATGGGGAGGGGGAACTTTACAGGCAAAGGACTAAACTCCACCTTATGCTGAGAGAAAGGATCTCTCCCCAGTTTCTCTTTGCTGTGCGTAATTTCATCTTCAGGGTTAAAATTAGGAAATTCACTGAAAATGGCAGCACAGTGAGCAGCAAGGAGGGAAATTCAACATCAGGAATTATTGGGAAAGAGATTGACGAAGGCACAAAACTTGAGTCCCAATGCCATTCAATGCCTGTGACGCACTCACACGTGGAAGGCTTTTGCAAAGCTGAAGAAACATTCAAAAGAGAGCCATTGAAATGGTAAGAGGGCATCATCTTTACTAAGAAAAGCTCAGGGCTATTTCTGGGCAGGCACGCACAGGAATGGAGTTCCGGCTGGCTCCCGAGTTGGCCACACCCAGCAGGAACTCATTAGCATAAGAGGCCACACCCAACAGCAGAAACTCATTAGGACTGGCTACATTAGGGGTGTGTGGCCTAACATGCAAAGGAGTTCCTGCTATAAAAAAACCCTGGGTTTTGACAACAAACAAGGTAAACAGAATAAGAAGCAAAAGGTGAGTGTGTCTGGATGACCACACTTCTGTGAACATGGGGTGTGTGGCCTAATATGCTAATGAGCTGTGCTGGCAGGGGTGTGGCCTAATAAGCAAATGAATTTCTGCTGTTGGATGTGGCCTATTATGCTAATGAGTTCCTGCTGGGCTTTTTCTACAAAAAAAGCCCTGGAAAAACTTAAGGCCTTTTTAAGATGGGGTGGGGAGAAGAAACTGGTAAGAGATTCATAAAGGGTAGCCAAAGCAGACTGAAAGGAAATTGTCTTCTATCTTGAGCCTTCAAAGCCCTCACACTCTTCTGACTTAATATAAACAATTTTATTTTTACACAAGACCAACAAAAAACAAAAACGAACAAACATATAAATTGGGGGTTACATTTAGCACGTTATTTTTCCTGTTCAATTACTTCATACAATATCTAATTATATATTTTGCTTCTTAATTTTTCCACACCATGTAAATTTGAATAAAGAAAGCCATCGCACTCTTCTAATAAGAAGGGATGAGCAGCTGGTTCAGGATGAGTAGAAGCAGCACTTCTGATAAGTCTTATCAGTAGCCACTAGTTATAGTGACTAAAGAGAATCTCCACATTCAGAGGCAGTAAACTTTTGAATACTAGTACCAGGAGTCAACTTTAGGGGAAGCCGAGGCCTCTATGCCCTGTTTAGCCCTCCAGGGCAACCAGTTGGCCAACGTGTGAGACAGGACGCTGGACTAGGTGGACCACTGGTCTGCTCCAGCAGGGCTCTTCTGTTCACAGAACACACAATCTGTAGAACTCATTACTGTCAGAAATTTAATAAAGTTGACATTCAGGTTTTGGATTGATCCTCCATGAATTCAGCTATCGATCACTAACAGAAATTACATGGAACTTACATATTCTGCCTCACAACATGCAGGTTTGTATTGAGATATTGGGGGAAAGCAAGAAGGTGTGGTTGTCTCTATTGTGCTCTGCTTATGAGGTTCCAGGAACATCTGGCTAAAAATGGGCTAAATGGACTTTTGGGCCAATCCAGACAGACACTCATTATGTTGTTCAAAGGTTTCAACTGGATTACCTCTGCAAAATGTACTATTTTCAAATCTAACCTGAGAGGTCATTTATGCCTGGATCACCAATAAAACTCATAAAAAGAAACAAATCCATCCTGGGAAGTTTTATCCAGAGCTCTCCCTACTCATTCCATTAGTATCCACATGGAATAGTTTGGCAGGCTTCTCAGCCAAGGTGCCCACCTTTACAATTTGAGTGTATCTTCACATGAAAAGAGTATGTGAAAATAAGAAGCCCTCAAAACTCAAACAGAAGAAAGCAAATACCTGCTGCAGA
>NW_015164181.1:1853537-1899849 GCF_001447785.1 Gekko japonicus | reverse complement strand
CCATAGAAAGCATGCTGGTTGAATACGAAGCAGCAGTACGCAGAACGGAAATCACGCTGATGGCACAAAGGGAAACCTTGACTATCCATCACCCCAACACAACATGTGCCTGGATGGAACTCCTGGCTGGCCAAAGAGGTTCTTCCCATACAGCAGAGCGGACTGTACCTCTATAGGAGTATGCAGCGAATGTCTGGTCACTCCACTGGACATCCCTGGCAGCAATAGCCACTCATCTGTCAACCAAATGGCAACCTCAGGCACAACAGCTCCAAGTGATACTTTTTTTGTACACTCCACACATCAACAGGCCTTCTCTACAGTGGTGCTGTGCCTCTGGAATACTTGTCTGTTTTCTTACCCCTCTTCCTGCCTCCAGGAAAGGAGGACATATTCCCATTCTATACTATGTCTCCACAGCCAGACAATCAGAAGGGAACATGAGGACTGTTGCTTTCTGTTGCTGGTTTTAAAATTTTTAACGTATACATTTATTGTATATCTCTGTTGTAAGCCGCCCTGAGCCCTGCTTGCAGGGAAGGGTGGCCTAGGAATTTAATTAATAATAAATAATATGATATTCACAAACTGTGGTTGTGAATACGGATTATCATGACACACCTCAGTTAATACAAACTGTGTTTAACCACCCAGCTTCAAACCTTAGTTTGAAAGCCCTGTTTATTACCAACCAACCAATCAGCCAGTCCGTTGGACCATCTGTATCCTTGAAGTCACAACAAGGTGACCAAGCCACTACAAGGAGATCCAACTGAATTTTTCAGACTGTCTTGCCGAATTCCCCTCTTTATTATAGCCCCCATCCCACACGGCTGTTGTCTAAGCAGGTCCCATGATCCCCAGCGTAACGTCTTTGAGTATTCACAGGGAACCCTTCCTCCCTTTTGCATCAGCATTAAAGCTGACTGGATCCACCACTCTCTTTAAAGGGATGTCTGAATCTAGCCCCAAACAGTTGGCTGAACCCAAGTAACAGCCCCAGCAAGATGGCCACCTGAACCAGACAGGGGAAACCCAGGGTCAGTTGCCAGGTGATGTCAGAACTGAGAAATCCATCTGAATCAAAAAGGTAGGCAGGCAGACTAGGGAGGCTGAGAGGCAGGCAAAGGAGATGATGGATGAGAAGGCAGGCTGGCAGGAAGAACCAGAGAGGAAAGCAACACCACCCCATTCATGAGAGCTGCTCCACCTCGAGACCCAGAAACTCCCAGCATCCCTTCCAGCTTATCCTACATACACGAGAGTTCTCTGTGCCAGAAAAGGCACCTGCTTTGACCAAAGGAAATCACTAATACCTTCCCACTTAAACAGTTCTATGGGCCATTAGGAAGCCCCTTTTGAAAATATCTGTTCCATAGAGTAAGACGCAGCCCCCAAATTTATTGCCAAGTAACACCAATTAGATATTTCTAATACCATTAAGCCGAACAGCTCAGAGGCATAAATCATTTTAAGTACAAATCTATTCATAGCTACCTAAGTACTCCTACTACTTTAAGAGACAAATGACCACAGTCTTCTGCAGGTTGCCTTTTTAAAAAAAGATCTTGGATCCTCCATCAACTGCTTCAAAATTATGGGCTTCCCACCCAAAAAATACCCAAGTATCTTTCAGACACGGTCAAACCCTTTTTGGGAGACACAGAATGATTTCAGGAATTCAATGTTCACTTTAAACTGGATTTTATTGGAATTCTACAGATGTTTTCACTGCCACTCACTTTCAGAAAGGGGCAGACCGGATACTACCGAAATAAACACATTTGTGTCAAAATATTTTGCTGCCATTATCCACTTGACAGTCACAGACTTAAAGAGAACCATCAGTCAAGCCAGTCTAGCAGCAATAAAAAAAATTCGCTATCAGAAGGTACTATATGAGAAGAAGAAAGCAAAGGCCAGAAACAAAATTGTGGGATTCACTGCCAGTGAAAATAGGGATGGCCACTAGCATAGATGGCTTTCAAAGGGGTTGAGACAGATTAATGAAGAAGTCTATCGATAGCCAGTAGCCATGCTGACTAGAGGGAACCTCCATGTTCAGAAGCAGTACATCTCTGAAGATCCGTGCTAAGAGGTAACACCAGGGGAAGGCCTTGGCCTTTATGCCCTGTTGGTTGGCTCTCCATGGCAACTGGTTGAACATTCTGTGAAACAGGATGCTGGACTAGATGGATCACTTGTGATCCAACAGTGCTGTTTTGATGTACACCCCATTAACCTGCCCTGGTCCTCTTCCATTAAGGCAGAATAGGCAAGGTCTGTTGGCAAACAAGTCCAACATGGCCAGGGCATCATTTACGGGCGACCTATGTCTCTCCCCACACACACACACACTGACGTTTCTAACAATATACAATCTCTCACACTGTAAATCCATCTGGTTTTCTAGTATGTTTGAGGAGGTTGAGGGGATTTAGGGGAAATGGTTTGTTCCATGTATTTCTTCCTTTTACCAGTCCCAAAGAAATGTACTTGGGAGTAGCAGCTATCTACCTACCCTCAATCTACAGCCCACTACAGCCCCTACTCTGCCTAATCATAGATAAATGATCACGGGAGCCTGTCCCTCCCTCACAGACCCCCCCCCGCATTGTATCCCGTTCATTCGTGGCTTGGGTGCCAACTCCAGTTAGTTTTGTGGCAGCAGTTTTCCCCCACCAGTCACAGTAGGCCCGCACCTCTGGAACAACAGCAGCAGCCACGGCAGTGATATAAAATGAATGATACAACGGAACGCTGGGAACTGGTTCAACACAACTACGATTCCTGCAGCTCCAGTATGAGAACAAAGCCATCTTTGTGTGGTTTATCACTACCTACAGCCCATGCCTTCATTTTTTTTAATGCTTGCACTTAACAAGACTGAAGTTGATATTCATGCTCCGATTGCAGATAATTGACTTGTATGTCTTTGTTTACTCTTATGAATGGGGAGGGAGCCACTTTTTCCAGAAGTTTGAATAATGTTCTCAATTTGAATTGTGTCCTCCACCCTAACCCCAAGGCCTAGAGAGTCTGTTTTACAGCAATGCAGCCCCACTGAATAATTCATTATGAAAAGAAGAGATCTTCATTATGCAAAGAACAGAGATTGCTTTAAAAAATAAAAAAGAAAGTCTTTTCCAGATGGAAAGGCAACATGGAAGAGGACCTTCTGCGTGGTGGCACCTTGCTTATAGAATAAATACCCTTCCATCAAAGGTCTGCCCAAGGCCTAGACTTTTAAGCACCAAGCTAAAATCCAGGCTTTTAAGGGGGGGGGGGTGACAAGGGAGGAAACACTGCTGGGGGTTTATATCTATATCTTTTCGTCTTTTAAATTGTATTTTCCCTCTTTTGTATTATTGTGAGCCTGAAGGGGTTGAGAGTGTGGGATATAATTTTTTAAAAAATAAATCAGCATTCTGAACCAAAAAAACCGGAAATTCTACAATTTGCAAAAATTAAGCCCATTGACATATGCCTACTTTGCATAGCTGTTCCACTTTTGCTAGTCAGTGGCAAGAGCACAGAAATGGGATCCTCCTCTGACCCACTCTTTTTATGTTTTGCTGACTTGTCATCAAGTCTTACCTGTGCTGGGGAGTGGTCATGGCTCAGTGACAGAGCGCCTCCTTACCACATCGAAGTTCCAAGTTTCAACCCCCACCAACTCAAGTTAAGGGACTTCAAAAACAGAAGGGCTGGGAAAGACCTGCCCCTGCCATTCAGAGGAGACAATTCCAAATCAGATGGGACCAATGACCTGACGCAGTCATAAGGCCGGAAAACTTGCGTTTAATTTCAAAATAAAACCAAACTTGCCACAAAACTACTAGGGAGCAGGGTATCAGAATGACAGCCTTCTCCAGCATAAACATTCATCCAAGGCCCTACTCCAAATAACTCACTTAATATGAACAGACAACTACTGGAGCAGAGACCTTCTCCACAAATACTTGCTTGGCACCTACCAACTTTTCTTTTTGATGCTTAAGTTAGCACCATTTTATTACTTCAAACTTTTGATAAGTAATTCCAGGATATTTTTTGCTGTTTTGCAGCCTATTTTATGGCTGCTGGTTCTGTTACAGTTTTGTGTATTTCCTTGTGCTGTTGATTTATTGTTGCAGTGTATATGGATAATATCTGATAACATTCCTTATCAGATGATAACATGCCTTGCAGGCCTCTCATTACACGGGGCTTCATTTTTCACATAAATTCCATGCCCAGTGTCAAAATTCTTTACACGCTCTCTCAGACGTAGAACACACAAATGTAAAAACTTGATCACCTCAAGTTGTGAGTAGAGGGAGAACTAAGGAGAGGAAGTTTGGAGGAGCAAGTAGAGGATGCACACCAGTTGCATCATGAATGATGCAATTATGCATCTTGTGAAGTGAGCTCTGGCTCGTGGAAGCTTATGCTGGAATAAATCTGGTTTGTGTTTGGGGCACCCCAGATTCCTGTCTTATTTAAACCAACATAGTGTGCTATATAATTACGTCAGGCATTGGGGCAAAGGTCCTGCCTCATTCATAAATCCCACCACTCGCCACTGAAGCCTCATCTATATTGCTTGGTTCAAGTGCTGGTATGTAAAGACACATGACCAAAAATGACTGCGGACACAGACTTGGATCCTGCTTAGAATTTCCATACGTGAAAGAAGGGGGCTGTTTTTTATGGACCCCCCCCCACTCACAGGAGACCTCTGATTCTTACTCTGTTATTCTGGGGGGGGGTACTCTATCCCCTAGAAACAGCATTTCCAGGGGACGTTTGAAACTATAACAAGAGGGAGAATCTATTAAAATTGCACCCCAACATCTGCAAAGGTTCTAGGTAAGAAACCAAGCCACAACACCCTACCAGCTAAAAAATACACTTTTCAGATAACTATATACTTCCCCCAGCACACTAACAAGTCACCTTGTCCCTCTCTCTCCCTTTAGTATCTCCTACCATTGTCCCCCCCTAAAAATGTATCTAAAACCATAAAGACCACACACTTTCTTCAAATACAAGGGAAAAATTGGGACTCAAGAGTCAAACATCCATTTGCAAAACAAACAAACAAAAAAAAAAACTTTGGACTCTACAGGCAAACTTGCAAGAGACCTATTCAGAGAAATGAAATGAGCAAAGTCCAGGGGACGAAACTGCCTGTGGAGACCACCACGGTGAAACAAAGCAGCTTTGGGTCATGCCTGGATCCAAGACTACCCGAGAACCTGAGGCCTCCATGTTTCATGGTGTAAGAAAGGTAGGGATGAAATGTGAGAAATAAGAAAGATATCCTTGAGCGCCACCGTTTGTCAATTACAGGACTGGACCTCTTCAAGAGCACAGTCTTCCTGATATAGCATCTAGTACCAGGGGATGAAGACGGGGGGGGGGATGGGGTTCTGTGTTCCCCAGGTTTTCCAACTCTGCTTCCTGTAACTTCTAATAATGTTGATCCTGCATCAGCGCTTAAAAGCACGTGACTGACAAGGCCCAACAAGGCAATGAATTGTTCCCTCTGCTACTAATATTAATTGCACTGCATTGCCAAGTGCTCTCGAAACCCTCTTTATTTCAGAAAGCCCAACTATTCTTAAAGCAACCCTGACTATGAATTACTGCAGCGATTCCAAACAGAGACACGGCTCTTCAGAAAAATGTGAATGCATGGGAAAGATGTCCTGCAGCTGGAATAAATTTTGAAAAATAAGCAAAGGGCATATGCTTTTATTATTCTACATAATTGATTCCCTTTCTCCTAGCTCAAGAGAAGAACAAACAGCACTGAAAGAGAGCAGAAACTAGGTGGGGTCATTCAGACAACTAAAGTAACTGCTGCAACTCCAGCCTCTTTGCTCTTTAGATAGTTTAGCTCTGATTTTTGAGCAGCACCATGGTGCAGATGCTGGGATGCTGAGCTTGGACACCAGAAATATCTCAAATCCGTGCTCAACCACAAAGCTTGGCTGGCCCCAAATCAGTCCCTCTCAGCCCAACTTGGTGGTGGAAAGTGCCATCAAGTCACAGCCAACTTAGGGTGACCTTGTAAGGTTTTCAAGGCAAGGGACATTCAGAGGTGGTTTGCCATTGCGTGCCTCTGTGTAGCAACCCTAGACTCCCTCAGTGGTCTCATGTCAAAGCACAAACCAGGGCAGAACCTACTTAGCTTCCAGGATCTGATGGGATAGGATCACCCTGGGCCGCCCAGGTCATGGCAACTTACCTTGCAGGATTCTCACAAGGATAAAGAAGGGCTACCACATGGAATGTGACCTGAGCTACAGAGAGAAAATGTCACAAGCAGATGAACCATCCTATCCCTTCAGCCTGGTTGCTGAGGGAGACCGAGATCGTGGTACTTGGTGAGGCCAATTCAAGCCCAGCAGGTAAGGCAGAACAGGTTTAAACCTTCCACCGCACATATCTCCCCCCCCCCCCATTTTAGCCCTTTAAAGCAGGGGATTGGGACCCAAAATTGGGCTCTGACTTTCCCACAAGCAGGTTGGCAAGATGAAGAGGGAGGAGATGGAAGAGGAAGCTTTAGAAGGCCTGCATGGAAAAATGGGGTTTGCCTCTGCAAAACGTAAACTAATATATAACCTTGTTCAGTGTTCTAGGTAGTCAGCCGTGTTGATCTAAATCTGTTTTACTTGTTCGGTGTTGTCGGGTTCCTACATTTTATTTTGGGGAGGGAAGAAAGCAGAATGAATTTACATTTAACTTTCTGTACTTTCCATGTAAGTCCCACTTCAAAATGTTTGAGAACCATTGCTTTAAACAAGGGGGGAGCAGATAATGATCTTTTAGCTGTATTTATCAGTATTCTTTGTCTTTGGAGAGCAAAACTGTGTACAGTAAAAGAGTTATATCCTCCCCCACCCCTCCCCTTACAGCACCAAAGTGGGGCTCTGGGCAACTCTGAAAAGCTCTGATAATGCCAGCGTTTTGCCTCTTTCACCCCCAAACGAGTAAGCCAATTACAGCCAAGCAACACAATCAGCAAACACAGGGTACAATCCATCTTAGAACACATCCCTTAAGACTGCAGGGGTGGGGAATTGTGATTTTGAATGCTCCACTACTCATGAAGATGATAGAAACGTAGCACAGTGGGAGAAAACAGGAGAGCAAAACTAGGACCAGGTTAAGACCCAGTGTGTGTTTAGGTGTCCAAGAGAGAAGCAATTCTAAACCAAAAACTGGTCATCCACAATTTACAATCCAAGTATTTTCAGGTTACCCTATGCATGTCTCTAAAACACAAACACGTATTCCATGCTTCAGACAAATTAATCTTGTTCAGATTGGGGTGGAGGAGGAGGTTGGATTTATACCCCGCCCTTCACTACCCAAGGGAGTCTCAGAGCGGCTTAACAACTCCTTTCCCTTCCCCTCCCCACCACAGACACCCTGTGAGGTAAGTGGGGCTGAGAGAGCTCTGACAGGAACTGCTCTTTTTCAAGGACAGCTGTGCCAGAACTATGGCTTGCCCAAGGTCATCTAGCAGGTGCAAGTGGAGGAGCGGGGAATCAAACCCGGTTCTCCCAGATTAGAGTCCGCGCACTTAACCACTACACCAAACTGGCTGGTTACTTTGAAAGCTCAGGCAGTCAAAGTGATGGCTACTTAGGTTCAAGCCATTTTTTTAACCTCTGCCCCCCCCCACACACACAAAACCACACACACACAGGGGGAAATTATTGGGGACACAGCAAGAAAGAAAAACCTGACAAGCCTTGCAGGAGGATGTGGGGGAAAGAAAGAGATGTTGTTAGCCACCCTGAGCCTGCCGAGTGGCGGGGAGAGCGGGATATAAATGTAAATATAAATAAATAAGTGTGGTAGGAAGCAACAGAGGAAGCGTGGCCATCAGTGGGAACTTTTCTGCACCTTCAGTGGAGAGACCGTGGCCATGCATTTCTTCCACAACCATAAGGACTTGAAACATGGGCTGCGGACTTTGTAACAGACACATATACAAAAGCCTAACATTCTATGAAAGCTCAGCCCTGCATTAGACACATGGAATGCAAACTCCTCCACATTTGCTCCCTGGATTGCTAACAAGCAACTGATATCGCAGTCCTGGATGGATGCGACAGGAGAACTGAATTTCTGCTGGCAACACATCAACAGGCTGTGATAAATGCCGGACACAGGACTTGGCCTGGAGCCATGGCACTCTCCCCATCTCTTGCCCCCCCCCAACCCAAAGTAATGCAGTCACTAGATCCTTTCTGAAGAGAAAGCAAGCCATTTCAAACAGGGTTCTATTACTGACAGCTGCAGCAGTCACTTCGGTTCCAACCTATGAGCACAAGACGGTGCACTTAAGCCCTATAGCTTTCTGCAGCACTTCAGACCGCTTAGCAGGGCGCTGGGATTCCAGCATCAATAACCGCAACAGAACTTGATTTTGAAAGGAACTTAGGTATAATTCCACAGCAGTGACCTTCGGCAAGCCAGGGCCCACCCTTAAATACAAACTGTAAGGTGGAAGCTACTTTTGATTTCATTTGATTTTTAGTTCTGTATAAATATATAGTTCTATATTTATTAGTCTGTTACATTTGTGGGGCTAAAAAAGTTCTCAAAGTACCTGGCAGAAAATAATTAAGATCTAAATCGGAAACACACATGGCTTGCATCAACAGGAGGGGGGGGGGATTTTAGTCAATTTCCCCTTGGCGCTTAGCACCCCCTTGCCACCGCCTCATTCTATGGCGCCATTTTGCTTGCAAGACATAGAGAGAGTTCTCAGGAAGGCAAAGGCGGGGAAAGATCTGCTCCGCCAACGCCTTCCATGAACTCTTCCCACAGATCCATACATACACACACTTGCCATATTAAACTAAGACTCTGTACCACATCCCAAAATCTCGTCATGGTTCAAGAGCCAATAACCTTACAGTTGGGCAAACAGCCAAGTTGCCAAAGCCAGATGGGTTGCCAAATGCCCTGTTTGGATGGCAGAAGACTTGCTTCTGGGATCCCCCAGGATACAGCACGGCAAGTGCATGCATGCGTAGTTATCTTCATGCTTGTTTAAGATCTGATAACATCAGTTAGAGAGCATGTCTAACAGAGGTTAAAAAAAAATTAGTCTGGCACTGAATCCAAATGGAATGAGCCAAGGAATCAACTGGTCTTTGTACTATGTGCTTAACATGAAAAGCAAATTCTTTAAAAAACTGAATCTACCGGGAGCTTGGCCCACTGACTTGATCTCTGAACACTCCAATGCAAAAATTATGGGTACAGGTATGATCCCCTAATCAAAAGAATGTCTGAGTACATGACACTCAAGCTCCATGATCACTTCACAACAACCACCCCGTCCGTTTTCATAAACCGAAGTAGTATCTAACCTGCTGATTTTGTTTCTCCTAATGCGTTAGAAATATTTGACCAACACTCAACTGGCTGACTGGCCAGATCTTTCTTGGCCAAGTAAAAATTTCAACTCGGCTCTTCACTTCAAATTTCAAAGACATTTGTCAGTTTTAATAACTTCGCTAATAGATTTTTGACTCTGAAAGGCACATTTCTAATGTTAATGAATGCTACTTTCTCACTAGAAGTTATATACTGTTCTGAGCTTCCACAAGCTGTGTGGGACATGAAGTATATAAATATACAAGTCAAAACACAAGCTCAATTAAAAAAAAACCCTATGGTCCTGTCCTTGATAAAACTACAAGACGCTATTCTATGAACTGCTAACAATCACTGCACAAAGATGGCATTCAAGGAACTGATTACTAAGAACTTGGGGGGAGGGATACCAGTCTACTATGCTTTACAAGGTTCAAACTTATAAGGAAAAAACTTTTTATGAAAATTTGGTGTTCTCAGCAGAAGTGAACGAATGTCGCCAATACCACCCATCCGCAGTCCTCAATAGCTGATCAGCACAGATAAATATTCACTGTTGATTTTATCTGCACAGGTATCAGCAGTGTAAATTACCCTAAACTCTGAGGTGTCTTTCATTACTTTCCAGAGAAACAGAATCCAGACAGTGGGGTTTGGCAAGTGATAATGTATTCCTGTCTGTGTGCTAATGTCTGTTAACGCTGCACATCTTATTAATGTTGCTCAATTGTTTATGAAGCAACACAGCAGACAGATCTACCAGCACTATGATCCATCTGTGCAAACCCCTGTATGTCCCAGAACAACAGACAGCTAGCAGTTTTTCCTTTTTGGGATAAGGTACATTTTCACAAGCATTAATCAAGTGGTCCCCAGGTAAAATATCAGCTCAGATAAGCCACAGTTTTTCAACCCTGGCATGAATTTGCAATATGGGACAATAATACTGGTCAACTTTACAGGGGGGATGTCGTAAGAACTGCTGAGAATGTTTGTGAAGCACTTTGAGCACACAGGTTAATGCACATCACCGTTTTCATAATTCAGTCCTAAAAGGCTACATTCAAAATAAGCCCCAGTCAAATGTTTTGGAGGGGGGAAAGTATCTCCCCCAATAACTATACTTAAGGTCCGCAGGCTGTCAGATGCCATCAGCAACCTCGCCCAATGAAACAGGTGAATCAGTACATTCCTTGATAAGAATAAAACAGTGCATTTGAAATCTGTGCATCTTAGATAAATTTGGAACCCAAAAAGGGGGAGAATTCCCACCCCAATACGCAGCCCAGCCCATGTCCCAGGTATGGCACAAGTTCTCTCCTGATCAAAATGGGATTGCGAGGGGTGGGTGGGAGAGGACGGTTGAGAACTCCCAGGCGCAATTCCCATAAGGCTCTAAGACTCTGAGCAATCAGAGGGCTACAATTAAGGGGGACGTGTGCCTGCCAGTACACCGTGTAATGTTTCAAAATACTTGCCTCTTATCATCACTAAATGCCAACAGGCAACGGCAACCAGAAACGCAACTCCCAGCTCCTCCACGCACAACCCCAGAAAGTATCCTTCGTAATCTCTCAGACAAAGGCCTTGGAGCTATGGGACCTCAGCCAGGGAAACAAGAAACCAGAAGGGCGCAAACATGTCAGAACCTTGACATGCATGTTCTCTCTTTACTGCATCTTTCCTCCCCTTCCCTCCCCCTTTCTCGTCTCACCTTTTGCTGTCTCCTGTTTTGTGCTCTTTTCCCCGACTCTGTCTCCAGAATAAATTTACTCTGCTTTTCAGATGTCTCTGCTCGCCAACTCGGAGCCAAACCACCACATACATCAGAGAAGGAATCACTGGAGTCTCCTCTTCTTACGCATGGGCTCAGCTTTTTGCTCTTAAAAAAGACCTTTTTTTAAGGAAGCAGAGAGGTGGAGCAGTGGTTGGGGAGGAAGGGACCAGGGGTGTGTGGAAATGCTGAATATATGAAGCTGCCCCATGTCACCAGTCCACCTATAGGGTTGTTTTTTTTTACCTACTTGGCCTGGCTGAAGCTCTGCAAGATCTCGGGCTGAAAAAGCATCTGTCAGGACCTCTCTTAACTGCACATGCTCAGAATTGAATCTGAAACTTTCTGCATGCCAAGCAGGTAGTCCACCACTGAGCCATGGCTCCTCTCCAACCAATGCCAGAAGGCATCCCTAGCTATGGTGACTAAAGGGAACCTCCACAGCCAATCTCTGAATACCAGCACTAGAAAGCAACTGCAGGGGAAGGCCTTGACCCCTCTGCCCTGTTGGTTGGCCCTCCAAATAAACTGTTTGGCCACTGTATTAAACAGGATGCTGGATCTCTGGTCTCCTATGTTGGACCACCAGTCCATCTAGCTCAGAAGTATCTAATCTAGTGATCTTCAGTCCTCAGAGGGCTATGAAGCACCATCTGCTGGGTCGTGAGCCCCTACAGAGCTCCCCTTTATTTGCTTTTCTGTGCCATGCAGAGAGCACGAGAAAGAGCAAGAGTGCCTTTTCATGCACACTGAGAGGAGCAGCAGGTGGAGTAAGGTCCCTCAGTGGTGGAAAGGACTCCTTTTGAGGCCAGGCAGGTTCAGACACTCTGGCTCCTCCTCCTGTCACATGTTGGTGATATCATGTGACCGCCTACTATATGACCACAGCCTAGTGAGTCCCATGCTGTCAACTGGCATTAAGGCGGGGGGGTCCTGATCCGGAGGGGTCCACTAGTCTACTCTGACTGGAAGCTCTCCTAGACTCAGGACAAAAATGGTGCCATTTCACAGGTATTGATGGGGTTAGGGTTAGGGTCCTTCAATATTTCTGAGGTCTTGCTAAAAGCAGGGGAACCCTTGCCACCCTCTACAGCCTGCTATGCCCAGAGGTAATTTTACTATTTTACAAAAGATTAAACAAAGCGTTTTACAACCCCAATAACTTATTAAAAATGTACCAGACCAACCCTTTTATGACAAAACCCCAAACAACTTCTAATACAATAAGGGAGATGGAATCGCTGCTTAACAGTACATTTTTAAATTATTATTATTTCCCCCCTTCTTCCTTCACAGAAGTCAGGAGTTAAGGTACATAGGGAAGTCTGTAGATCAGGCACCAATCACAGGCAGAGCTCCTTAGGTTCAGCAAGGTGGCTGCATCATGCGTCTTCGGACCTGGGTTAGTATGCCAACAAGTGGGACTCCATTCAGACTTTGCGTTTTTCAGAAGCTACTTTATTGGCAGGTGTATGGAGATACCTAAACACCTTCTGTTTGCAGTGGACAACATTTCCTTCTCACCCATCCTTTCAGCTACCCTACTAGTTAATTCACTAGCACGGCTGGGACACGCAATGGAGACAGTAGATAGAGGAAATCATAACAGCCGTAACGAACCTAAACCCACATCTTCCCACTGGTAGCTCTGGGGCATAAAGTGCAGATTTGTGTGAAAGTCTGCTGAAGTTACTAAGGCAGTGAAGCTTTGCCTTTGTGCAACATCATATCCAACAGCAGACTGAGTGGATGGGCGACATCCAAAAAAGCAAGCCACCCTCAGACAAAACAGGAGTTTGAGGATACTCGGAAGGCTCTCCAAGCATGCAGAAAAATACAACTTTGTAAATTAATGGAAAGAAAAAGCTCAACAAAAATGGTCTAATCACTGAATCAGCTGGGGAATACAATGCCCAACCAGAATAAAATAGGAGATCTGGGCTAAGTTTCCAAATTATCCCACCCCCCACCCCCTTTGATTCCTCAACATGTCCCTAGCTGGTATGCCTGTTTAGTCCTTTGAGGTACACTGAAAACCCAAAAGAACAGAACCAACAGCCCTCGAAAGTACTACTCAAGCCAGATCAGCCCAAGTCAAGCTTTCTGCCTAAAATCAGAGTACCAGTAGTCAAAAGGCGATGGGGACGGGGGGAAAGCAAAGGACAAGTAATCCCAAAGCTCGGGTTGCTCCAGAAACATTATCAGGCAAAGGCACATGTGTGTACAGAAGAGAAAACTTCCCATGCTGCAATAAGTGGAGAACAGCTGACATGCACAAGTCTCCCGGAAACGTTCCACAAAATGCTACCCAGCCAGATGTGGGAGTGCCCGCAAATTTCATTGACAACATATCTTCGGCATTATCATAATACAAAGATAATATGGAAAGATGGGTTACTCTGAACAGTCAGTCCAGGGCATTCTGCTCCATTCGGGTGCCAGTACAATAAAGGGAAACACATATTTCTGGTGGCATTTTTATTGTGGTAATCAAATACACCTACTTATTATTAGATCTCAAACTGGTTTTGAATATTGCCCTAATATTTTTAAGTCCTTGAAAATTTATCAGTAAGAAAGAGGCTATTTTAGAATTTGCTGTATTGCCACAAAGCTTTACAAAAAAAATAAAACTAAAATGTTGTGGTTATGGACCAACCTGTCACACCTGTCAGCTCTGTTCAGTTTACCCAGGCCTCTAATTATTATTCTTTAACTAGAACATGAGTGATTTAATTGTTTAGTATAGTACAAACTACTAAGGATGTCTGGTTCGGCAACTGCCAAAGGAGGCTGAGAAACAGAAAGTGTGCTCAGACCGTTGTCCAAACAGAGCCCTAGCAAGGAATCTTTCCTTTTCAATACCAATTCACTTTCTTCACTGAAGAGTCTCCCCGGGTTACTACACACATGAGGTCTTTTCACTTTAAATCAGTTGCAGGCTCGAACAGATGCTTTTGAAAAAGCTTTCTGGTGTACCCTTCTTAATACCTATCTGTAGGTCGGAATCGTCTTCAGCAAATCAGAATCATCTTCCGCCAACCAAGCTGCCTCCAATTTTTTTTTTAAACCCAAGGAGGCTCTCAAAAATGACTGCATGTGTTTTTCTCACATTACTCCAAATGTCCCATCTTAAAAGTATTTGGAGGTCACTTGGTATCTCATTATTTGCCTCATATACAACCACATGTCTCTGGGGAACAGAAATGTTCCCATTCAAGAGTTTGGACTCAGCTGCCCTGACCTGGATAGTTCAGTCAAGCCTGATCTCGTCAGATCTCCGAAGCTAAGCAGGGCAGACCCTGGCAAGTAATTGGAAGGGAGACCTCCAAGGAGTACCAGGGCTGGGACACAGGGGCAGGCTATCAAGCCACCTCTAAAAAACATCCAAGCCCCCAGCAGGGGTCGCCAGAAGTTGCCATGATGTCCAGGCATGCAAGCACACACACATGCACACAAATATAAAAGAGAGTTTGGACACAGCTCTACTAGGGTCAATGTACATACTGAATCAACCAAGCTGGAGAATGTTCAGTGCTTTGAACCACTGGCAGCAAGCTCTGCAACTCCAAAACTCCCTAATCAAAGACTGAAGTACACTGGGGACCATGCATCTGGTAACTTTCCAGCCCAGTCACTAACAGTGACTCTCCCAGCCATTTAGGCACCATGTTACAGTACCACAGATTTAAGAATCGGGACAGTAACCCCACCACCACCACTATCATCAATATAGACCTACTATGCACACATTATAGATCTACACATGGACCTACCTGGAAAGTCAATCTTCAGCTATTCTTCTGTGTGCCCACACTGGGGTTGAGTGGACAGCTGCAAAAGACCTTTTCAGTAGCAATGCTGGAATTTTAAAAGGCCCAACAAAGGGAGGTCTACCTGGCCCCCTCCCAGTTAAATGCTTCAACCGTGGTTGAAAACTGTCCTTTTACAAAGGGCTTCTGTAGTCCTGGTGAGCTTGGTTTGGTGATAGTGGTGAGATTTACAACTATTCCTAAGTGGATGAACAATTTATTCCACTCGCTGGCATTACTGTTGTTTTTCTGCTAGTTTTATCGTTTGTTTTTTACCATTTGATACTATTTTAAGATTCTAGTAAGCCATCCTTAGGGGTCTTGCGTCAGACGGAAGGGCAGGTCAGAAATATTTTAAAATATAAATACCCAGTAATTTTTGTGTGAAAATTGATCTTTTAATTGGGCTAAACATTGCAGCTTTCACTTTTAACAAATTAGAAGGACGGGTTGTCTATAAACAAATACCGACCCTACCTCTGGGTCATTATTACTTTAAAGACAACCCATCCTTCTAGAAATATTTTAAAATATATGTAAGTGTACAACATTTAAACAGCACATCAATTAGCTTTTTTTAAAGCCAGCTGGAAAGATTTAAGAATCGGGCACCACATCAGGCACCAATTCTGAAGTATTTTTTAACATAATGAGTACTCATAGCCATGAGCAGCAAGCACCTTCTTGGAAGAGGCATTCCTCTTTCTCCTTCACATGAGAAGGAAGGTCTCATTTAAACACACACAGAAAGAATGCTTCTTCCTTTGGAGTGTCTATTTTAATTCATATGCAAATCCATATGGATTTAATTACAACTCATATGATTAAGCGAGATGTCGTTCTTCAAGCAGCAGACCTCATTTCTGGCCAAGAGAGCTCACAACTATTACTAAAACACATACTAAAACGATGTCAAACCCAATTTTTTAAAAAAGCACTCTTCAGATGGACATTCTATCTGTATTGTACACACACACACACACACACACACACACACCACATGTTGCTGATGGGGAAAGGTTGCAGCTGACAGCAGCTTGGCAAAACGTCACCTCATGAGCTCATGGCAGACATGAGTTTTCAGTTTCCTGGTTCAGTCTCTTAAGTGCCACTATGCTATATAAGTTTTCAGAAAAACACCAGACCCTTTCCCCCATGATCAGGGCTGACTCTGACTAGCAGAACACTTAAAAAAAATTATTAGTTTATATACAGAAAGGGGGGAAGGGGAAAAGAAGGAAGAAAAGGAAAATACAAAACTGTTTCAAAATTCTAGTTTAGCATTCTGCATGCATATTTTCTCATTACAATTTCACAACTACTTTATCTATCATTCTTACTATTCTTCACTTGATCTTATTTTCTTAATACTTAAATTTTAACCAGCCATCAAACACCCTACTGGGTCCCATAAATTTTTCTTCCATTTTTCCTTTTAATATATTTGTCAACTTGTCCATTTCAGCACATTCCATAATCTTCAATATCAACTCATGTAGCGTTCAATGTCCTCCATGCCATTGCAAATGAAATTCTGGCAGCTGTTATAATATGTAAAATAAAATATCTGTGATTCTTATCTAACTCATCTGGTAAACAGTTTAACAAAAAGTATCTCTGGCTTAAAAGGTATTGTGATATTCAAGACTAACTGTAAGAAAGTATGCACTTCAATCCAGAATTTATGAACCTTTTTACATGTCCACCACATATGGTAGTATGACCCAATATGGTTATTACATTTCCAACACATATTACTCAAATGTTTATACATTTTAGCTAATCTTCAGTAGTAAGACACAGCATTGTCAAGCAAGATGGAATAGCAAGGCAATACCATGCACACCCTGTCCCAAAACAAGAAACTACACAGTCACTCAAACATCATGACACACATTTCATCTCACAGCACTGCAAACAATTTCAAACAATGGGCACAATCAATGCTACTAGAACAGTCCATAGTGGTAGAAAGTGCCATCAAGTCAAGCTGACTTATGACGACCTCCACAGGGTTTTCCAAGGCAAGAGACAAACAGAGGTGGTATGTCATTGCCTACATTGGCATAGCAACCCTGGGCTTCCTTGGTGGTCTCCCATCCAAGTACTAACCAGGGCCAACCCTGCTTAGCTTCCAAGATCTAATGAGATCACACTAGGCTGGGCCATTCAGGTAGGGGCAGAAGGATCCATACCTTCTCCTATATGAACCCACCTGCTCTTAAAATAAGGTCTAGAGCAGAAGATCTCAAGATGATTCCATAAAACTGGTGACTGCTGCAGAGTAAGTCCTCTCTGTAGGGGCCCCCCAAATTATGGAATCAGCTCCCTGCCCAGAAGCTCCAGATCTAGGTGTCTGACCCTTTTAAAGAGGCTGCCATGACCTTTAACAGATTTTTCATCATTAACATGTCTTGCTTTTCACTGGCCTGCTATACAGTCTTCTGCTCTCAGGGTGTTCTCCACTGATCTTCTAACTCTGCTGGATTGCATTCTGTGGTTTTTATCCTACCTTGTGAACCATTGTGTTGAAAAATGAAACAGGCCATTTCCTAATCAAGCAAACCCAGAGGGGTATTTGACCACACAAGATCCCTACAGTGGTGGCTTACAAGGGAGCATGTGCAGAACATGCACCACTCATGATCACCATGGGTAAAACCACACACAACACAAACTCAAAACACACAGCAAAACCCATGAATTTAATGAATACGAGGGCTCCTGAACTCAGCTTACAGAGAGAAGCCCCCTACATCCACTTAGAACACCCTACTAAATAATAATAAAGTGCCATCAAGGCACAACCAATTTATGGCAAACTCTCATGGGTTTTCAAGGCAAGAGGTGAGCAAAGATGGTTTGCCATTGCCTTCCTCTGCACATCAACCCCAGTCTTCCTCGGTGGTCTCCCATCCAAGTATTGACCATGGCCACCTCTGCTTAGTTTCCAAGCTCTGCTGATCTCAGGCTAGTCTGGGCTATTTAAGCTGCTACCTTACTAAAAGCCACTCCATTGTTCACAGAGGCTGTACTGGCTAATTAGCACTGAACAGATTCCCAATAATGCTCAGCCCTGATAAGAATTTCTCCAAGCTTCCTAGATCGAGTTATCTGGCTCCAAGCCAGGCACAATTATGAAGTCATTCCACTAAACAGCAGTGAGGTAACACATAAGAACCAGAACTCTGCTCTATCCAATCCAGAAGGGTTTTAATTTCCACCCCCTGCAAAGACAGAGCTGCCTCGGTTCAAATGTTGTTGTTTTTTCTCATTGCAAGAGCAACCCTTGGTCAAAAAGTTTTTGCCTTAGGCCTGGCCGCCTGCCAGGATGATATAATCATTCCGCCTCCCGAAGGCAGTGCAAAAAGGAAGGTGCCTGAAACACAAGAACCTGCTAGGGAGACTTCCAGTGTAGAGACAGGAGCAATCTTTGATCTCTCCCTCCCTTGAAACCAGAATGGATTGTTCCGGATGAATGGAGGTCTGTTGAGTCAACCCTTCTCAGAAAGACCCAAGAAGCTTTAAAATGGACCAGGATCCCAAACCCCCAAATTAAGGATTTGTCTCCACATCGGTTGGGAGGCAAACAGAAGTCAGCAACAATCACCTGCCAAAAGCAATTTTGAAAGATACAAACATTATCTATGTAAAAACTAGCAGGGTTTTCACTGTTAAGTTACAAGACAGACAATAACCTTCTTCCCTCCAACTCCAGTTACAATACCTGGCTTCATTTCTGAATGCAGAATTCACCCGGAGACACTTCCTGTTAGACTGAGCGCTCTTTTCTTTTCTAGGTTTCAGGGCCGTTCTATCTCGCTCTGTAGCTATATTTCGGTTAAGTGTCAACTTTCGTTAGAGGAATATCTGCTTTGCATATGCATTCTTGTTGTTGTACTATCACAGCCATGTTCTACTTATTGGAAGGTTATATATGGCTTACTTGTTCTTTACTTTATATTGTTGTTTTGATTATTTTAAATTTATACAAAAAGCAGAGAATCTCCAATTTAAGTCCTGTCTCACTAGAGTCTGCTGGAGATGTAACACTGCTCAATCAACACATCACGGTTTAACTATTTGCTATTGGCCAAGATCTCCTCCTTCCACTTCTCACATAATAATCCCCTCACCTTGCCCATTTTTGAGCTTACAATAGTTAGTGCTGCATCTCTAATGAAGTTTCTGCCAGCCATAGTTTGCAGCACCCCCCAGTTTGAAACCTTGGTCAGAAGCAGGTCTGTGAAGTATGGCTGGTGCCCAATACAACTGGTAAAAATACCAATACGTACAATTTTATTCACAGCTCTATAAAGGATAAGAAGAAAAGGAAAAGGAGCTAACACAAAACACTCCTGATCATCAAACAACAGTTTGCACTAGACTAGGGGTGTGCATTTGGCTAAATCCAAGCCAAAAAAAAATCCAAAAGATGCCTTATGGGTATTTTCCAGGTATTCTTTCAGCCAAATAGAGATTTGGCCATTTTTCAACAATCTGAAATGGCCAGTCCCTGAAAATCCCGAAAATATTCGGAATTTTTCAGAACCACCAGATAGCCAAATTTAAAGGGCTTGGAGAAGGTGTTTAAAGGGTTCGTGGTCCCTTTAAATGCCTTCTGGGTGAACTCACCCCTTGGAGAAAGTGTTTAAAGGGATCGTGGTCACTTTAAACACCTTCTGGGTGTTAAACTTACCCCTTGGAGGTGTTTAACACTCTCTACATGAGGTTGCCCTTGGCGCGAATCCGGAAGCTACAGCTAGTACAAAACATTTCAGCCAGGCTCTTGATGCATGATCACATCCAACCCGGGTTAAAAGCATTGCACTGGCTGCCAATAGCATACCTTGGGGACTGCCTTTCCCCACATGTTCCCCAGAGAGCACTGCGTTCAGGGCTGCAAAATTGTTTGGCCCTCCCTGGAGAGGCCAGGCTGGCCTCAACCAGAGCCAGGGCCTTCTCAGTAGCGGCTCCATACTGGTGAAATTAGCTCCCGGAAGACATCAGGGCCCTGCGGGACTTCTCACAGTTCTGCAGGGCCTGCAAGATGGAGCTCTTCCACGAGGCTTTTAATTAGGAGCCACATATAACAACTGTACTGTGTTTAGGCCCACCCCCTGGACGTTCCATCAGTAGCCTGTGCCCGCCAGGAAAATCAGAGGAGATGCTGAATTCCAACACTGACCATTCCCTTTTGACGAACCAACATGTCCTGCTGTGACCACCACACAATTTTATAATTTTATATTATAATATATATTATATAATATTATAATTTAGCTCTAGCACCTTAGCACTTTACATCTGTTATAATTGTATGATAAATTATGAGGTTTTATGTGTTGTTTTATGTATTTTACATTTTTATGTAAGCCGCCCTGAGCCTGCCTCAACGGGGAGGGTGGGATATAAATTCAATGAATGAATGAATGAATGAATGAAGGGATCCCGGTCGGAGTCACGTGGCTTGGAGAATGCATTTATTTATTTATTTGTTAGATTTCTATCCTGCCCTCCCCCCGAAACAGCTCAGGGCAGCTTACGACGATTATAAAACCAGCACAAATACATACATAAAATACAACTCAATAAAATAGCTCAGCTCATTTCCAATCAAATAAATACAGTTAAAACCATTTAAATGTGGCGGTGTGTCGTATAATAAAGTGCAAGTGCACCACAACTGGAACTGCAGTCCCTTTAAACACCTTTATTTCCTCCGTGTCCAATCTTTTTGAAACTTGCGGGGTTTTGATGAGAGGTACCAGTAGCTATGCTGCAAGTTTGGTGCCTCTACCACAAAAAAAAACAGCCCTCCCAGAGCCCCAGATACCCCTGGATCGATTCTCCATTATAGCCTACCACTGATTATAATGGTCCCCATAGGGTATAATGGAGCAGATAAAATGCAGGAATCCTGAATATTTACTGACTCCAAATACCATACTGGTATTTGGATTCAGGAATATTGGGAAATACTGATATTTCTCAGGTTCAATATACCTGAACCCAAAAAATACTGGTGTTTTTTTTTGGGGGGGGGGGGGTTGCACACCCCTACACTAGACTTATCGACAACCTGCTATATCTAACTGCACAGCATAGGAAACCGCAGCCACCAATATTAATTAGAACAGTTCTACCCTGGCTCAGAATGATTATATGTTTCTGTGCTGTAGGGTTACTTCCATGGAGGGCCCCCCGGAGTTCACCTGGAATTACAACTAATCTCTGGAGTACAGCGATCAGTTCCCCTGGAAGAAACAGCAGCTTTGGAAGGTAGACTCTACAGCAGTACATTCCTACAGAGCTCCCTCCCTTCCCATAAAGTCTACCCTCCCCAAGCACCTCCATCCAAATGTTTCCCAAACCAGACCTGGCAACCCAAAGCTTTACTGACATGAAGCACAAAAATCAATTTAAGAACACTAAGGTGTTATGTGGGGCATAAAAAGTTCCAATTCTATATATTTTCCCATGACAAATTTTCTACCCTACATGTGCAAATGCAATGTTTATCTACAGTCCGGCCTGTTGTTCGGCAAATCCATCATATTAGTTGGGCTAAATGTGGAATATGAAGAATGGAGAGAGCCCTTGCTTTTACATGGTCCAGGCAAGAATGTAGTGTATTTGCTTTGTTCTCCATTCCCTCGCCCTTGTTAAAAATGACTTATACTAGGGATCAGTAATGGATGGTCCCCGGTCCAATATAGTGCTATCTGACCTTCCAAATGCCTAATGGCAGAAGGACAGCACAGTCAAGCAGTGGCTATGGCACTGGAACTTGACAAATGGTCATGGGAGAAGCAAGGCACAGGGCCAGTCGCTTTCCCTCTCTCACTCTCACATACACACACCTATTCCAATGACATGTCCTTCCAGCAAAATGAGTTGCTGACCACGGACCTCAATCACCTTTGATGTCAACATCCCATGTTAACAAAACAGATCTTCCAAAGCAAAGTACAGGAAGTCACCCCATGGAGATTGCCACTGCCCCTGATAAACAAAAAACAGTCTCTGACACAATCCTCCACTGACGCAAAGGGGAACCATCGGTTTGCATCATGATGATTCTCAGGAAACTGCCTGCAATGACAACATGGGAAGAGGGCACAAGGTAGAGGATCCTCAACCACCTTTCACACGGTCCAGTCAGGGGACACATAGCAGGATCAGGAAACCTTTCTGATTCTCACTGCTCCCCTGCAGAGCTTCAAGGACCAGAGTTACTGCGCCCACAAGGGGGTTTTTTGTATAAGGTCAATATGTCTCCATGAGTAAAACCTATTTTGCCAACCTTTAGCCTCAACACTGTAATATCAGAAGGGAGACCAGAAGGCCCCCACACTCGGCCTCCATAATACCACGCACTGGAAGCTATGCCCAGCTTTCTTCCTTCTAGTCTCAAAGCTACTGCCTCCCAGTCCTGGACAGGCGTCTGGAATAGGCCCCAGGGTGGCAAAGGCGTACAGCGACATGGAGAGGGACAGGAGGGGGAAAGTAGCGGAATAGGGAACGGCCATTAGCACTTACTGTGAAGGGTCCTTCTCCTCTGAGGTCAGGAGGACATCTCCTTGGGTTATTCCCACCGTGCATTTAGGGAGGCAGGAAATAGTTTTTCCCCCCTTCCTGTTGGCACCTCCAGAATAGCCCATCCCCCAGTTCTGGGACTCCAAAAGCAGTGCTTGCAGCCTAACTCAAATGGCCTTGCCCTAGAAAACATAACTTCAACAATAACTGGAAACTGTCAAACAGAACTCTGCAGAACCAATGAGATTAGACTGAGGAGGAAGAAATCAGCTCAGAAAAAACAGAAGAGAAAGATGACAGTGGGAAGGCCGAGATGTCCTCCTGACCTCAGAGGAGAAGGACCCTTCATGGCCAATGGCCATTCTCCCTCTGAGATGGAGGACATCTCCTTGGGACCTCCCAGAGCAGTGTCCCTCAGTTGGGTGGGTTGTCATCTTCCTCCAACGATATGACGTGCTGAAGTATTCTTCTTCCGAATGCCACATCCGCAGAAGCGATAGTGTTAATCTTGTAGTGTCTCACAAATGTGGATATGGAAGACCAAGTGGCAGCCTCACACACTTCCTCCACAGAAGCTCTATTAGTGAACACTGCGTTGGTTGCCACACTTCTCAGAGAGTGGACCATGATGCCTCTGGGAACCTCTCGCCTCAAGGCCTTGTAAGCCTCCATGATACAGGACTTAAGAACTGAGCTTATTGCCGACTTGGACATTTTTTTTCACTTACGCAGCGGAGAAATGCTGATGAACAGGAACTCTGTCTTCCTCCGTCCTCTTGATATAAATCTTGAGGGCTCTCTTAACATCTAATGTATGCCACATCCACTTTGTAGGATGCTTGGGATGAGGGCAGAAGGTAGGCAGACATATTTCCTGTGAACAATGAAATGTGGAGGATACCTTTGGTTAAAAGGTTGGGTCGGTACGTAGTACCACTTTGTCTCTGAAAGATGCAAAGTGACGATTTTACTGACAACGCCCCAAGTTCAGAGACTCTCCTCGCCGAAGTGATGGTGACCAGGAACAAGGTCTTCATCCTCAGCCATTTCAACCCCACCTTTCTGAGGGGCTCAAACGGTGCTCTCATGAATGCATTCAGAACTGTGTTCAGTCAGAAAGCAGTGTACCTGTGATGGTGATTTCATCATGGCTCTCTGTAGAAAAAGTTGAACGTGAGGATGTCTGGTAATCTTGAACCCTTCTAATGAAGGGAGAACTGTGGAGACAGCTGCTATCTGTCTGCGAAAGGTGGAAGACTTGAGACACATGTCCAGACCCTCCTGAAGGAAGGAGAGAATCGAGCCTACAGAAGGAGACAAGAGGTGCAACCCCCTTACGTCTACACCATCTCATGAATGCCTTCCAGGTCGTGTTGTATATGTGGACAGTAGACCGTCATCTGGATGCCATGATGGTGTCCATGACCTGAGCGGAGTATCCTAACTTTGCTAGACTGCACCGCTCAATCTCCAAGTGGTCAGACATAACCAGTCCGGATCTGGATGCCACACTGGTCCCTGGGACAGCATATCTGGGGTCACAGGAAGAACTAGTGGTGGAAGAACAGACATCTCCTGTAGTGCTGAGAACCACGGACGGCGGGCCCATCTTGGAGCCACTAGGATGACTTCTGCTCTGAGCTCCCTTACCCTACAAATGGTCTTTGAGGTCAGAACAAATGGCAGTAAGCCTCGGGGCCACATTGCAGTAAGCACATCCTTCACCTCCGCCTCCTGGTGGTAGTACCTGGTAAAAAAACGTGGCAGCTTGTGGTTTGTCAGTGACGCAAACAGATCCACTGACGGATAACTGAAGTATCTTACAATCGAGCTGAAGGTCCTTGGATGGAGAGCCCATTCTCCTTCCTGCATGGTCTCCCTGCTGAGCCAATCTGCCTGAATTTTCTTGATCCCTTTTATGTGTTCTGCCCTCATAGAAACAACATTCCTCTCCGCCCTCTTTGTGTAGCTGAGAGGATCATGATCCGCCCTGCTTGTTGATGTACACCTTGGCTGATATATTGTCCGTCCTCACCAAGACGTGTTGATTGCGCAGTCGGGGGGCAAAGTGGATCATGGTGTGATGAATCGCTCTGAGGTCTAAGAGGTTGGTGGGTGGCGTCATCTCGTTCAGAAGTCAAGTACCTTGGACTGGAGAACCCACCAGCGTCGCCCCCCAAACATGTAAATTTGCGTCTGTGAAGAGTTCCCTGGTGTGGCCTGCATAGTAGTCCTTGCCTGTTAACAGGTTGTTCATGTCCATCCACCAGCACAGGCTCCTCTTGACCTTGAGGGGAACCTGAAGGTTGATGCTCCTCTTTTCCATAATGAAAAGCTGGTAAGGATGAAGAAAAACCTGTAACAGTCTAGCGTGTAGGCGAGCCCATTGAACATGTGTATACCGGCTATCATCAGTCCCAGCAGTCTGGCCAACTCCATGAGGGATGAGGATCTGCTGCGGTATATTAGTGAGGCCAAGTCCCTGAGTTTCCAAGCTTTGGACACTGGAAGGAAGAGGGCATTGCAAGTAGTGTCGATCACTACACCCAGATGCTCAATCCATTTCGCTGGTAGAAGAGAACTCTTCTCAAAGTTGATCAGAAACCCATGATTCTGCAAGGCATTGTATGTTAACTGAGAGAGGGTATGGCTCAACAGCAGAGTACCTACTTGGCATGCAAAAGCTCGCATTTATCTAGTTAGAACTTGTTCAAGGTTACTCGCAAAGTCAAAGCAATACAACAATAAAATCATTACAATAGCAAGCATAAAATTATCAATATCAGACCAAGCCACAGAACAAGCAGAAAGCACTGTGGGGGCATAAAAATAATATTCAGCAGCTTATATTCACATCCATAAAACAGGCATCAGGCTAGAAGCAGGCCATCTATATATATATAAAAGAAAGTCCCTTTGCTGTAAAATCAACGCCCAGGCCAAACCGCTGGACCTAGAGACAGGGAGAGCGCTCCTACCGTGGCGTAGGTGCTTGCTAAGAAGGGATTTTTAGAAAATCAACCCCTAAGTGAGTCAAAAGGGGGAAAATATGCTCCCCCCATTGATTCCTATGCGGCTGCCAGGCGGCTGCCTCTCTGCACCTCCCACTCTCTGATTGGTCAGCTGCAGAGCTCAGTGTTCTGAGGTAAAAAAAAAACCAACAGTTACAGGGGACTGCAGACAGCTAATGGGAGTTGAGGAAATCAGGAGTGGCCAAAAACCACCTGTGAGGTTGAGCAAAGCTGCTGGCCCAGCCTCTCTGATGGCTTCCAACACACTCCCCCCACCTCCTACACCTAACAGGTGGTTGTTGTGTCAGGTGCAGCCCCACCTCCATAGTGGCTTCTAATACTCCTCCCCCCTCCCACTCCTACACTGGACAGGCAGCTGCCGGTCAGGTGTAGGAGAGGAGGTGGGATGGCTTCCAACACACTCCCTCCACCTCCTACACCTAACGGGCGGTTGTCTGTCAGGTGCAGCAGTGGTTGCAGGGTGCTTAAAGCCACAAGTGATCCTGCCAGCCCTGCCTCCACAGTGGCTTCTAATACTCCTCCCCCCTCCCCATCCTACACTGGACAGGCAGCTCCCTATCAGGTGTAGGAGAGGAGGTGGGATGCTTACAGCCGCCGGGGAGGTTTGCTCAGCAGGACTGCCTTAGCACTGCTGCTGGCCCAGCCTCCTGATGCCTTTAAATACAATCCCCCCCCAACACCAGACAGGCCGGTGTCTGACGGGTGTAGGAGCAGGGCCAGGGTATGAATGTTTATGGGGAGATAGTAAAGGACATTTCTAGGAGCCATTTCGATGCGTGCCTCTCTCATGAACTTGAAGAAATGTCCACCACATCACCACTCCCTTACACCAACTCCCCCTCACACCTCTCACCTTTTACTGCCCCCAAGAAAGCTCCTGGCAAATGTCAAGCCAGATACACCAACACTACAAGGAGAAGGCAACTTAAGAATGCGGCAAAGACATTTGCACATAGTACTCCTGCAGTGCACTGAGCTGCACAGGCCAAGTACCAGCAAGATCACCCTGAGGTGCTCAGAACAACACAGTCTCCATATGAGCAAAACAATTCAGGAATATAAGTAGAGACGCCATCACTTTCGTGGAAGGTACCAGGAGTTGACTTAACAGACGACTGCTTCTTAAATGGGCAGTTCTATGGGGCCTGCTCCAGAGTGAGCTCATCAGGCAGCCTGGTAATCCTAGCAGCAGAGGACAGAACCACCAATGTGGTCTAGAGAGAGGTCCTTCAGTAGAGAGAGAAAAAAGTACGTATGTCTCACTTCATTTCTTACCGTACAATCTTCTCTATTAGAATTCCTACAACAAATGTCATATTTCAAATTTCACATCATCACTATTATAACTGGATTTACGGAACTTAAATACCGTAGTGAAGTACAGATAGCAGGCTAGTTAAAACTATAACTAAAAAATTGATGGAACCCCACACTTAAAAGTTTGGGTATTATAGAGAAATGCTTTGGCCTGGTGCCTTAAAAAACAGTAAAGTCGATGCCAGGCAAGCCTCAAGGGGAAAGGCATTCCAAAGGCAAGGCACCACCACTGACAAAGCCCCATCTCTGGTTGCCGTCTGCCTCTCCTCGGCAGGTGAGTTACAGAGAGCAAGCCATACAAAACACGTTTCAGTAATCTAACCCGGACATGACCAGAGCATGGATCATGGTGTCTAGATCATGCTTTTCAAAGAGCAGCCAAATGTACCACCAAGGAGATCAGAGCATACAACTGCATGTCAGGATTCAGCAGTGCCCTGAACAGACAAACCTGCTCCTTTGAGGGAGAGAAACCCCCTGCAGGGTGACTCCTCAGTCCTTGAGCAGCTTTGTCACTAACCAAAAGTATCTGAATCTTGCCCAGACTGAGCCTCCACCTACTGGCTTTCATCAATCTCATTAGCTTTCTCAGGCATTGTTCAGAACCAACACAGACCCACTGGACTCTGCCGTTCTGAAGAAATCTCTGCATTGCACAGGTCAGGCAGGTCCAAACCTGGCATCTCCAGTTAACTGTCACAGGTCAGAACAGGCAAAAGGAGCTAGTGGCCAAAGATCTGACGGAATAAGGCACCATCCTGTGTTTAACCACCACTCCGTTTTGCCACAGGGAAAAAAACCGTAAGCAAATAAATGCTATGAGTAAATGCTCTAACACAACAGAAGCAATTTTCTTTTGAGATATGCAGGCTATCGCACCAGCTTCTGTTTAATATAGCCATAAAATAAGCCCTGCTCACATATGCAATGAAAAACGAGCATAATAAATAGTCGCTTACAATCGCGTCTGAAAAGACGGACACTCAAAGCAGTTCTTGCACCATTTCTCACTCCTGCTAGTTCCTTGATATGTTAACCTGCAGACCATAAAGGGAGGTGGGGGTGGGACACTGTCCGGAAGACTTTTGGATTTATACAGCACCTTGGATTGTGTAAAGCGCTGCACACAGGTTTCTCCAATAACTGTTGCAACCACCCTGTAACTTGGTAATCCAGGATGATTATCCCCATAATGCTGAGATATCATACACTGCCAAGAGACCACCTAGAAAGCTCACAAGAGAGGTATGATTTGAATAAGGGATTTCCTGGCTGATAGCTCAGCTACTACACTATGCTAGCTCTCACTTAGGCCAGGATACCCAAAGCTCACCTAAATGGCCCATGTGCTCCTGCAACATTCTTCTGCTGCAAGCAAGCAGCTTTCCAGATCTGATCAAGCGCTGAATGCTTACCAAATCCCCAGTTCAGATTTTGCCTCTGACACAAGCTCACAATTTTGCACACTGCAACAAGGGAATTATACAGCCTACCTTACAGTGCTGTTGTACAGGCTACTATGTAATGCATATGAAGCACCAAATGTACTGTATAAGTGCTTCACAGTAGCAGGGTTCTACTGTCTGGTGGCTGATTAGGCTCTGCAATAACGCTCTACTAGGAAGACTGGGATTTTTTCCCTTTAAAAGTATCCCTGTTTTTGCAAAGACTTCATCTCTTATTTAAAGCATAGCAGAAAACGAGACTAGAAACCTTAATAAAAGGGGTTTTTTCAATTAACCTGTCACATGATGCAACACAGTACAGTAACGCCAGCCTTCCAAAGATATGCCAGAATTCCTCATAACCGGCAGTGGAAATTAATCCACTCCCTGGACATTTGCTGACCAAATGCAGCCTGCTGTGAATTTCTAATCCCTTAACAGCACACACAACGCGCTGCTTCCATTCACCCCCTCCCATTAAAAAGGGGGGGAAAGAACCCACTTACTTAAATAGTTTATACAGTATGTGGAAGCAGAAGGGGCGGAGGATGTTCTATAGAAAGGTTACTGGACTCGGATTAATTTCAAGCCAATTAAGGAACAGGGTATGGAAACTTGACGTCAGCGTCATTCCTAATTACAGAACTCACTAAAGCACTGTCTGTACTTCTCCTGGAACCAAGAGTTCCATATTTCTATCAGCATTCTAACCCAAAGTCCCATTCCTGTGACCAAAACACAGCATGATGAACAGTGGGAGACTTCGCTCTGCAAAGTTCATAATAGCCAGAAAGCTCGTCACAAATGGTTAGGATATTCATCAATTCTCCAGCCAACCAAATGCTTCCCATTCTTTAAAGTACTGACAAATCTTCTGTTGATCGTGCCACCATATTCTGTTGAGCCAAGAATGCCTTTCCAGACTGGGACACACACACACACACAAAACGCAAACACACAAACTGGCAAAAAAGCTTCATGGCATCTTAAAGGCTAACAGATTCATTGTGGACAAAGGTTTCATGAGCTAGAGCTCACTTCACACAGATGGGCTCCAGTCTTCAAAAATCTGTGCCACAATAAATCTGTTAAGTCTTTCCAGTGCCATAATTTCATTTAATATTATGAGCTTTTTCTTTCTGGATAATAATGTATGTTTTTTTCAGAATGTCAAGGGTTGTTTTAAATAAATAAATAATATTATTATTTTAATTTCAATGCTGAAAACCATACAGTGACAAAAGACTAACAAACTAAGAGTGCAATCTGGAAATCCATGGGCTTCAACCAGAGTAAATCCGCACTGGACTATACTCGGAGGTGGATACTCTTTTAAAATCTCAGTGCTCAAGCTCATCAAATGCTCTCCCACAGATCTCAAATAAATTAGCCATTGATTCTTTCTATGGAAACCAGAGGTAAGAGTTTACATGGCCATCTCTTAATCAGCCAAATACCGTCAATGAGCTGTAGTCAAATATTCTCTAATATTCCTCCAAGTCAGGAATGTAGCCGAGTAACTGGAAGCCCATCTTTATTTCAGGACAGTGGTGATATTTTTATTAATAAAGGCAGGAATGAGGGTTAATTACCCCCCAGTCCCGGAGCAATAAAGGAAGATCTAGCAGCACAACAAAAAAGTTCCCTCTGGGCCTCAACAGGAACAGGAAGTGGTGCCAAAGTTCAGGGTTTAGGACTGACATAGTCAACTCATTACAATGTTTTTAAAAGTCAATTTCATTGTTTCACAGCAAGGGTCAGCTAATTAGGTTTAACAAAAGAATCAAGACCTGGAGATTTAAAAGGGGATTAGACAGCAAAAGAATCAAAACCTATTTATGATTTGGGGGGGGGGGGACGATGTCCCAATGAAGTCAAAAGTTTTAAATACACTTGGTTATTATTTGACCAGTCAGTCAACCAGATCTTTTTGATGCATCAAGGGACCAACCCTCACAAGTAGGCAAGAAAACATTAGCATGAAACAGTGGCGGGGGGGGGGGGCTACTGAAGTCGGTATACCAAATCCAGTTTGATTCTCCTGTTAGCAAGCTGTGTTGTGCATGTATAAGAACTGTTCAACCCACCAAGTGAGAATGTACATAAAGTGTGGTAAATGGAGGTGTTAAAGCAGTGTAATGTTCCTGGAGCATCAACAGCTGTCAAAAAAACCCATGAAACTTGGGGCATTAATGTCTTGAATGTGGGGCTGTAGTAACCATCTTTGTCTGATGTTGGGAGTTGCATCTGGGCCACATTCTAAAGCAATTCAGTGGCTTTCCCACTTTTAATGAAGAAAAAGGCTCTCAAACACTGGGTGCGATTCCCAAGACGCACAACATTTGGAAAGAGAACACTAGCATCTTTTGGCAGGAAGATAATGCAAGTTCTGAAAATCCTTCCCTGACTTAGCTCTGTCTTCTCAAACACAGCTGCAGACACTCCTGCACAAACTGGGGTCCGCAAAAGATTGTGGGGGAGGAAGAGAGAGGACTGGGAAATTGCCCCCAACCCAGATTTCCTCTTCCAGCACTTAAGGGCTTGAGCAGGCCAATCCTCGCCCTTCCCAAGTGACTTAACTGCTCTCAAAATAAAAACCCATCACAAGGGCAATGACTATGCTCAGTCCTCAGCAGGCCATGGGGGGGACGCTTTGTATATTTAAGAACTAATATTTTTCTGCATACCTGGGGGCACCTTAAGTATACACAAACCAGCAGGTGGGCCTCTACTGCTGCCTTTGCAATAGATACGCAAAACAGAGTCTTCCATTAACACAGTGGTGGTTTTATGTATTTTAAAATATACATACAAGGTCCCAAAAAGCACAACAGAACACTGAAAAGTCAGTCATGTGAAGGAAAACACTTGTAAAGCCAACACACAACTTTCCACTACATATGAAATAATGCCTCATAAATGCCATTTTGCACTTGCAATCTCTCCCAAAGCAGCCCCCTCCATTATCAGTTCAAAACATTTTTTCTCCTTGAACCCAAATATCAGTTTCTAACGGCAGCATCCCACTTTTCTCTACTCTGTGGAGTCTCAAAGCACCTTACAACCGCCTTCCTTTCCTCTCCCCACAACATGCACCTTGTGAGGTAGGTGAGGCTGAGAGAGTTCTGAGAGAACTGTGACTGGCCCAAGGTCACCCTGCAGGCTTCATGTGGAAAAGGAGTAGGGAAACAAACCTGGTTCTCCAAACTAGAGTCCCCCACTCTTAACCACTACTCCACGCTGGCTCATGCCTATTCTGAGAGGCTTACTCTCCAGGGAAGTGTAAGGATTGCACCAGAAACTACTTTGAAGTAGCAATGGTGACTAAAGAAAGCAAAATAAGAGGGTTAGGACTTGAGAAGTCCCAGATACCTAAAACCCAACCCTAATACCCACAGTTGTAAATCATTATTTTACTACAACACTTTTAATGCAAACTACCTTTCACGTTTCGCAGAATAGATGAAATTCAAATTAGTCATAAACAAAGCCAGATGAAGTCATAGCGCCCTTGCAATGACAACCTTCAATTTGTAATCCAGAATTTAGAATAACTATGCTCTGTCATTTCATCCAAATCCTCAAACCGTGGTTTGAGATGGAACAGTGCCTTTCTCCAGATAGCATCCAGGGATCTTGATGGGAGGCGGCTGAGGAGAAAGGCTGTCTGCAAAACCACCATTTTATCCTGTATGGCTGGGATACAAACCACAGTTTGGAAGAAAACTAGCACAGATTATTGTCGACTATTATATCTGAAGCATGCAAGTGAAATAACCTAACCATTTAGATGCTAAGTTCCTCCGGGTAGGGGCCAATCTTTATTTTTGGCTTATGCTGCTTTGGAGACCAACATGCAATTAAACATCACTACTTTTCAGACCTTCTTTACATTTGCCAGTGCTAAGCACCATCCACAATCTGGATGTGACATTTGCTGGATCTGGTTTCTACAACCTATTTCTACTCTTTCGGGGCAAGGTTTCCCATACCTTTCAGTTCAACATCGCCAATTTGCTACTATTTAGAGAAAGGTGTTGTTCAGTACCGGGCTAACTCCATGGTTTGACATCCTGGGGTTAACTTTAAATGTTAACAGTTTGGGGCAGGAACTCCCGTTCATCCTACTTGTTTATTGTCCTCCACCCAAACTACTACGAGAAAGGTTTTCAGCTTTGAAGCGGCCGAATTTATATCCCCCTTCTTTATGATGGTCAGCATAAACCAATGTCCAATGTGTTTGCTCCACTGAAAGTTTTTCCAAACATTAGTTATTACACACATTTACATGCAATTAATACTTGGATGGGGAAGAATGGGAGGATTTTTTTCAAAGGCTGGTATGCTGTCCTCTCAAACAGTAAACTCCGCATCACCTGACTTTAGTCATAATGCTTTAGTGTCAACAATGACGATAACAACTTGCTTACAACATCCCTTTACAGTCATTTGTTAGCAACAGGGAAATTGTTGGCAGAAGTTACAAAGAAGCCCTTTCTCCCCTCCAAGGTATTCTCCCTTCCCACGCTTCCTCTGAAGCGCCAGAGGTGGCCAAACAGAAACACAGGCCAGATGTGGAACTTGGTGCTAGGAGGCTATATGGAAGAAATTCATCTTTTGCTTGATGGGTCTACCCGGCATGCCCTGAGCCTTTAGAGGATGAAACTACAAGAGCTGCTGGGGCACTTTTCACTCCAGACCATCTCTGAGTCTGCCACAGCTTGAATCTTGATTCTTAACAAATGATATGGAATTAAATGCTATTTGGATCGAACACCATACGTAAAATACTGCCACAATGTTGCACAGCATCCCTGTTAAGCTTTGAACTTCATTGGAATTCCCAAATTCTACAGCAATGTTTGAAACTCAAAACACGGCAGCTCTAGCGAAAGCCAGTCTGGTGTCATGACACAGGGAGAACTCAATACTTGGTTTAGGCACCCTCTGTCTAACCAACTCAGTACTTCGCAGGGTTGTTGAGTGGGTAGAACAGGATCAGCTCCCCGTACAATACTGATGCACTAGGAAAAAGGCCCGTTGTGGAAATAAATACAACGGCCTCTAGAAAGAGGCTCTGGGCGGGTGCCCCGGCTTTGGACACTCAAGTGTCAATTTGCTGTGGCAACCTCAGCAGGGTATAATGACACTGAGTCCACCATTTTCTCCAGAGGAACTGATCTCTGCTACCTAAAGAACAGTTGTAATTCTGAGGGATCTCCAGCCCTCACCTGGAGATTGGCAACGATTGTTCCCCAAAGGGAATAGTTGGTTTGGAGGATGGAGTCTATGGCTTTGTACCTGTCCGAGATCCCACGCCTCCTGAAACCTTACCCTCTCCAGGCTCCATCCCTCACGTCTCCAGGAATTTCCCACTTGGAGTTGGCAACCCTATCTTCTTCCCAGCCAATCATCAACCTACCTTTATTTCCCCCTCACTCTTCAGCTTTCCACCTCCCACACACCTGCAGCCTCTCCCGTGCTCTGAGGCCCTGACTGCTACGTCACATTGGCTGTCATACGGGGGCCACCTCAGCAGCATATAAGGATACAGAGCCCTCCATTTTCTCCAGGGGAACTGATCTCTGCCATCTGGAAAGCAGTTGTAATTCTGAGTGATCTCCAACTCTTACCTGGAGATTCGACACATTTTACCTCAGAACAGCAAAACTGTTTAGAATGTTAGAGGCAAAAGCCAATCAAGTCGCATATGCAAACGACCTCTGTGTTCCGAGGCAGAGGCCAATGAGGCTGCATATGCAAATAACCTCTGTGTTCTGACTGGCTATGGGGGGGGGGATTAGCAAAATGTTTAGAATGTTGGAGGCAGGACTCAGGCAAAGCAGTCAGTGGATAGGGAGACCCTCTGAATGACAGATCAGAGAGCGAACTGATTTTGGAGTGTATGGAATGTTCTAGAGAAGTGCCACCACCATTCGGCTTTTATTTATAAGGGAGATGAGCATATGAAGCTGACTTGTACCAAGTCAGACCACTGGCTAAACATTAGGAAGAACTTCCTGACGGTTAGAGCAGTTCCTCAGTGGAACAGGCTTCCTTGGGAGGTGGTGGGCTCTCCTTCTTTGGAAGTTTTCAAACAGAGGCTAGATAGCCATCTGTCAGCAATGCTGATTCTGTGAACTTAGGCAGATCATGAGAAGGGTTGCATCAGTGCTTAGTTCTTGTGGCCCTTCTTACACGCCCAGGGAAATGCTGATCACTACTTTGGGATCAGGAAGCAATTTTTCTCCAGGCCAGTTTGACTGGAGATCCTGGAGGTTTTTTGTCATCTTCTGGGCATGAAACAGCGATCACTGGTGGTGAGGGGAAGGTATTTGTGAATTTCCTGCATTGTGCAGGGGGTTGGACTAGATGACCCTGGAGGTCCCTTTCAACTCTACGATCCTGACTGACAGCAGTTCTCCAGGGCCTCAGGCAGAGAAAGGTGTTTCCCATCACCTGCTACCTGACCACTTTGAAAAGGACCTGTTAAGAATTGAATCTAGAACCTTGGGGCTGCAAAGCATGAAAAGCTCATCACGCCAAACCTTAACCCCCACCCCACATGCCTCATAAAAATTCCCCAGTACAGTTTTCCATGGCATATCTATCTGATGAAGGGGGCTATGATCCACAAATTTCATAATGAAATGAATTATGTCTGTCTTTAAGGTGCCACTAGAGCTTTATTTTGTTATGCAAAGCAGGTGCCTATCAGGAAGCCACAACCCTTCCCACCAGGAGACACCGAACAGGTAAAGTAGCCTGGCTTTTCTTCGCATTGTGGCTCAGCAGGGAGCAGCCACCTCTTTTCAGATTTCTTCGCAAATCCAAACCTCTCATTTTCAAGTTTTGGCAAGCAAAACTTTTTTTGAAAGCAAGCTCTTCACCCTTTTATCTCCCCTTCCTTTCTCTTAACAGGCACTCTCCCTTTCCCATTCCAACCAACTCTGATCACAGAAAACCTGGTGCCCTTGTTTCGAAAAAGATCAAAAAAGCAAGCAGGTCAGAGTACCTGAGGCAGGCACAGTTGAAGGCCAAAATTCTCAGTAGAGTCATGGCTATTAAGCGCTTGGCTCATGACTTGCTTATAACAGCTCACCGACACATTACCCTGTTTTAGAAAGCAAGCTCATCAGGAGAATACATATAGACCAGTGATAGCGAACCTTTTAGAGACCGAGTGCCCAAACTGTGACCCAAAACCCACTTATTTATCGCAAAGTGCCAACACAGCAATTTAACCTAAATACTGAGGTTTTACTTTAGAAAAAACAACTCACAGATTAATTTAAGATGATCCAAACAAAGTAAGGAATGCAATCCCAAATGCTTTCATTTACTTAAAATTATTTGGCAGAGAATTCGACACTTTAATGATGGTCTGGGCCTGGCTGGGGCGATGGCACGTGTGCCCACAGAGAGAGCTCTGAGTGGCACCTCTGGCACCCATGCCACTGATATAGACTAAGGGAATCACCACAGATTATTATCTGCTTCCGGGTGCTGGCATAGCAAGAACGGTCGACACTGGGAAGCTCTCATGGATGGTTTTTTAGAGGAGTTCGGGGGCTCCCAAACTCCGAGCTCCCTGAAGAGGAGCACAGTGCAGGGGGCTCGAATGGGACTCCCCGCAAGCAGCAGCAAGCGGGTGGAAGTTCTTTGATCGCCCCAAAGCAAGAATCGATCGAGAGCGTCCATGCCAGACACGGGCGCAAAGCTGTGACCACCCGAGCGCGGGGGAGCAGAAAACTTCAACAGTTTATTATGATGGTTGGAAGCAGTGCTGCATCAGTGATGTTTACAGTAAGCATGAAACGTGTAGCTGTCATATACACACACACACCTGTCAAACACCCATGGACCCATGTCTGGAAAATCTGGCCCACTTATTTCCCCCCAGATACAAATGATGTCCCCCCATCAGCCAGTCTGGTGTAGTGGTGGACAGGGCACTGGGAGACCCATGACCTTGAGGCAGTCACACACTCTCAACCCAACCCACCTCACAGGGTTGTTGTGAGGATACCATGGGAAAGAACGTAAGCGGCTTTCAGTACCCACTGGGGAGAAATGCAGGGTATAAATAAACAAATGTGCTTGACGCAGGAAACAACTGGCCCGCTGGGGCTTCCTGCAACAACTGCAATGTGCATGCTTGTCTGCAAAGCTAGGGAGTTGCTAGATGCTTCAAAAATGTACCTTCAGCTAGGAAGTTACTAGATGGCCTACAGAAAGCCACTGTCTCTGTTTCCATAAGCCCCCCAACTTCCCACCAAAATAATCCATGGTCTTCCACAGGGAAAAGACAGTCTTCTGTAAGAGGGTCCTATGCAAGAGGCATCACATGTTCAGATGTCAGATCTGTGTGAAGTCTGAAGAAATTGTTTTACTGCTGAAATTGCTGGGTTTGAGTTGCTGGGAAATGTCTTCATTGTATTTTTGGATAGAAAAAGTCATTTTTTAGCTGGGTGTCGGAGTTGGTCCTTGCTGCCACCTGCTCAGGAATCCACGAAGGGTGGAAAGGCACGGTATAAAAAGTTTTGAAATATAAATATGAGCAGCCGGTGTGATGCAGTGACAAAACAAGCTAATGCAATCTTGGGCTGTATCAACAGAGGCATAACATCTAAATCACAAGATGTCATAGTCCCACTGTACACTGCACTGGTCAGGCCGCACCTGGAGTATTGTGTGCAGTTCTGGGGCCTCCCTTCAAAAAGGATGTGGACAGAATGGAGCAGGTGCAGAGGAAAGCAATGAGGATGATCGGGGTCCTGGAGACCAAGCCCTATGAGGAAAGGCTGAGGGATCTGGGAATGTTTAATCTGGAGAAGAAGAGGTTGAGGGGGAACATGGTTGCTCTCTTTAAGTATTTGAAGGGCTGTCACTTACAGGAGGGCAGAGAGCCGTTCCTGTTGGCAGCAGAGGATAGGACTCACAATAATGGGTTTAAATTAAGGGCGGCAAGGTGCCAGCTAGATCTTAGGAAAAACTTTTTTACAGTAAGAGTTGTGGAACAGTGGAATCAGCTGCCTAGGGAGGTGGTGAGCTCCCCCTCACTGGCAGTCTTTAAGCAACATCTGGACAAACACTTGTCGGGGATACTGTAGGCTGATCCTGCATTGAGAAGGGGGTTGGACTAGATGGTCTGTATGGCCCCTTCCAACTCTGTGATTCTATAATTAAATGCACACAGGGTTGCTGTAAAGATTAGTGAAATAAGCTGCATGGAGCACTCTGAACACTCAAGGAAAGGCATTATATAAAATACCCAAGCACTATTATATCCAATTCTGGGCAAAGCTCCCACAAGAAATTCCAGGGAAAAGTATATCAAAACATGCCATGTTTCTTGCCACTGCCACCATCTGCTTCTGTTGTGACAGATACCTTCACTGCATTGAAGGAAGAATCAGAAATTCTGGGACACCTCCCAGCTGTGGTAATTCCTTTTATTCCAGGAGAAGCAAGGCCCCATCCAGACATTTCTTGTTCAGAGGTTATTGCGGGGATGTAATTCTTATGCACACGCAGACACACACACATACACAGAGAGGCTTTTATTTACTTACAATATTTATGTTCCTGCCTTTCAGCAGATTATTCTCAAAGCCATTTAACTTGCGGGCAAAGATATTAATAATAATATAATATTTCAAAATGATCTTATTCAGACAAGATGTGAAGGATCCCACCTGTTTCCAATTAGAAGCTGGGAACACTCAAGTAATCTGCAAATTGAGAAGTTTTCCATAGTTCTTTTAACTCTATTTTTACCATGTGTGGGAGTGTGAGAGAACGAGGGTGAATTCAAAAGCGAGCAGAGGAGATAATATCACCTGTCTTCACACCAGAATGTTGGGAGGGGGTCCAAAACAGTGACAGAGAGCAGGCTTGACACACGGAGGGTCCCCAGTCCCACTGGTCCACTGCAACTCCAGTTAAAGATCTCAGGAAGAGGGTCTTGGGAAAGCTCCACTGCCTGAGACCTTACAGGTACCAACTGGAAAGGACTCAAGCAGGCCGGAAGAATCCATGGTTGGATAGCATCAGGCAGCTTCATACGTTCAGAATGCCCAGAGAGGCCACCCTACCTCAATGAGCAAATTGGAACAGTGAGTTTCCTCTTCCTTGTTGTCATTCACCATAGCAATGACTTAGGTAACTGATGCTACAGCCAGGCTGGCCGCAGGCCAAATTAAAAATGGCAGCCAACCATCATCAATAAAGGCTTCCAAAAAGGTCACCCAGAAGCAAAGGCCGGTGGGTAAGGTTAAGCATTACACCAGCCATGGGGAAGCAAGAATCTTAACCATCCAGCAGCAGCAAAGCAGGGGGGGGCGGGGGGAATGGACATAAAGGTGCAGTTACGTGGATCAACCTGGATGAGATGGATCCTCTCTGTGGCAGCACCAGCAGAGAGACCCTAAATATTCTGAAGGAACATGGGGAAACAAGTATTTATGCACATTATACTACCCACCCAACCCCATATAAACACACTCACACAGGCAGACAAGCAGGCGGATAGGCCAGATGCTTTTGCTGGCAGATTCATTCCACCAACCTGGCATAACAGGCAATTGGGGTCTAACTGCAGCGACAACAGAAGCTCTGATCCCACATCCAGAGCGTTTCTATCTGTCCGTTTAGGTATTTAAAAGCCAAGCTCATCACCATGGCATTTGCGTGCCTCCAGGGTTCTGCCCGCACTACAAAGTTTATTATTAATCCAATGACTACCCCCTTCAACTGTGATTAAACATGATTTGGCAACCGGTTACCGTGTCAGCAGCGTTCAATACCTAATTTAGAAAGTGCCATTGTCCTACAGCAGGGCTGACCACTCGCTCAAGAAGTCGGCTCTCGTTTCTTGAAGAAAGGGAACTCTTCCCACTCTAAATCTGCATCTTATATACAAGCACATTCCCAAATAACTCATTCCACCGGCTTCTTCTGCTATGTGTTTGACACTATGGAACACTAGAAGTCATTTTCTTTACATAAAAAAGAAGTCTCGAGACTGTAGAGCCCTCTGGTTTTATTACTGTGGAACGATAAAGACTGTTGACCGTACAAAATAGTGTTCCTTCTGAGCAGCTAGTTGTGAAGATAGCACCACACTACACACACACTCACACGCAATTGCACAATCTCTTCTCCAGCTCCATGAATTCAAGGTTATAAAGACAAACCAAGCAAAGCAGCATCTAACTTACTCATCCTGTGAGGATGTTTAGCAACTCCTATCCTCGGGATAAAAATAAAATGAGTGAATTTAACATTAAAAAAAGTAGTGTTTAGAGTTTTATTCAGAACAAGCAGGCCAGACAGCGTAAACTCCATGGTAAGCAAACTGAATTGCAAGGTTTGCTTTCAAGATGGGGAGACCCTGGAGAAGATCCTCCTTCAGCCATCAAGTTCACAGGAGAAGAACTTGGACAGACTCTAGCTTACCTTTCGGAGATGCTGAAACACAGAGGAGCTTTGAAGTCATGGATACTCATGTGCTGTGCACACGGTGGATATACTTATATTCTTTTATTCAGCAGACAGCTTCACAGAAGGTACAATTTGAAGTCAAGGACCCAATTCAGATACTAAGAGTGCCATTGTGTGCACACTTTCATGGGAGTAAATCCCATTGACCCATTCTAAGTAGACAAGAACAGAAGTATAAACAGTAGGACATATCCCCAGGTAACAGTCTATTATATGTGGTGTAGTGGTGAAGTGTGTCAGACTAGTATCGGGGAGACCTGGGTTCAGATCCCCACTCATGTCATGGAAGCTCGCTGGGCGACCTTGGCCAGTCACCCTCTTTCAGCCTAGTCTACCTCACAGGGTTGTTGTGAGGGTATAATAGGGAAGGAATTATTTAAGCTGTTTTGGGTCCTCACTGGCGAGAAGGAGGGGTACAAATTAAATAAGTAATATTATATGCAAGGACTAACATCAGAGTGAGGGGAAGATACTCCAAAGCAGCATTCCCAAATCTGAGATGCGGGCCCATTGCAGAGGGTGATCTAGAACTGGTGTGACACGCAGTGGCATCAACAAAAAGGAACCTGTATGCACACGTGAGGCTTTAGCACATACGTTAAAGAACTCTGCAAAAAAGGGCAGATGATCGTCAGGATATGAACCTTCTTCCCTATGGGACTGAATGTGACAGACTAAAGCCACGGGATTAATCTGTCATCATCAGTTTCTAAGGCAAGGTAACTGCTGTTATCAAGTAAGGCTCAATATCCAGGGGAGTGGTCTATAAAGAAGGGCAAGAACAGGGATGGAAAGACCGGAGTCAAAGCAAGCAGAGTCAGTCATGATTTCTGCCCTCGTTTTGCTGGAGTCCCAAGTCAATGTCCAGTTTCCCAAGCCTGAAGAGCCTGGGACCACCAATCCAAGAACAGCCCACCAGCCACACGTGGTTGCTCACAGGCGATCTGATATACCTCTCATTTCTGTGCCTCTAGCTGCTCAGAACAGCACTGTGGCACCTCGCCAAGCACCTGGCAGGCCTAAATGTGTGGCCGGTGGGACCCTCAGCTGACTTGGTGGGTCACAGACTCCACAAGCCTGCCCAGTCTTGGAGATGACAAGCCCAAGAGATCGCCAAGCAGAAGCAACAGCAGAAGGTTTGTTGCTTCGCAAGCACTCTTTGTGGGCCGAAGCCCTCGGTGCTGGACCCTGAAGACCTCAATTCTGGTTCAAGCATCCAGCACTACCCCTAAAACATTTGCAAACTTCTGGTCCGGGATGGCTGCCTCATGAGCAAGCCTTTGCCGTTTTGAAAGCCCTGCCCAGGCTTAATTCCCATCGCAATGATAAGCTCATGAAATGGTGAGTGAATAAGGATGTGTCAGTCCCACACGATCTTCTTCTTGGCTTTTTAAAAATTCACACTGATACGATCTCGAGTGTAGGCCTGAGGAGCCTGGAGCTGTATATTACGATGCAAGAGAAGCCAAGGAGCAGCAAACCTGGCGCTGGCTGTCAGGTATCCAAAAGGGCAGTTAGCAGCAAGCAATCTGCATGCCCTTCTCTTATCTCCAAGCAGCAGAAAAGTTTCACCTGAAGTCCTTCTGGGGTCCCCCAGAGGAAAATAAGGGGTGGGGGGTGGGGATCAGCAGCTTAGAACTGATTTGGTCTCACAGTTCAGAGCTTCAGGAAAAATGTTACCTGACAGAGCACAAGTGGAAGTCTGTTACTTATAAATTATCCCATCTTCCACAAACACTGGCCTGCAGACAGGTCCAACCCTATTTCATGCTCACCACAACTGTTAAGAGAACTCCAGCTTAAAGAGAAGCTGTGATCTAGACCAGCCCAACACACACACACCCCAATATCCAATTCCAACTATATTTTGTCCCTCAGAAGTTCTCCCAACTCATATAAGATAATCACAAGACCAAGTCACAGGACTTGAGAACTCAAGCCATTTAACAGAAAGCAAAATGTTTATTTCAAATGGGGCTACCCCCGAGTAGGCACTGCAAACTGAAGCTTGGCCAGCATGCTGTGGTCATAAGTGTGTTGGATTAGGATCAGAGAGGCCCAGGTTCAAATCTGCACACTGCCTTGGAAGCTTGCTGGGTGACCTTTGGCCAATCACACACACGCTGCCTAACCTAGCCCCCAAAGTGGTTGTGAGCATAAAACGAAGGAGAGGAGAGCAATGCAAGCAGCGTTGGGTCCCCATTACGGAGAAAGGTGGGGTACAAATGAAGTACGTATCAGTAGTGACTACAAGTTCCAATTACCTGCACTGGAGAAACCACCCGCATTTCAGCTGTCCCTTTGCCCTGTGATGCCGGGAAGAAACGCATCACTGGCACCCTATCCCGTCGTTGCTTGATCAGACAAAAAGATGGATTCCCCTGAAGTTTTTGGTGGGGAAAGGAGGGGCAAGAGACAGCAAGCGAAAACAGCCGTGCCGGAGGAAAGAAAAGCACTGATGCCACCGATGGCCTCCTTCCTTTCTGGACTTCTCAGGCAATGGCAAATTGCTACGGGAATGACGGGGCAGCAGCTGGCAAAGAAAGGCCTGGAAGGGCAGATATAGCACGCGTAGTATTCTGGGGCACCAAGAGCCACTCCAGATGCGTGGAAGGTTCTGTACAAGCATTGCCATGTGGAGAAGGTAGCGATTGTGACTGTATTGTACTGTGTTTCTATGACTCTTTGACTTCTCTATAGGTAGAAGAACAGTTGCATATCATCTTCACAGCAAGACAGCCAATTAACACACAGCCTGGATAGGCAAAACCGTGAAGGCAGAGAAACAGCAACCATTTTATGTACAAAATTTAATAATCAAGCAGAACTCCCAGCCAGTACTGCCAGAAGGCTTCAACAAGTAATCTAGCCCTCCTGAAAACAGGGTCACATTTAGTTTGACAAAAACAAGATTGAAGTTTACACAAACGTGCCAAAGCCAAGTTTTTACAGTAGGCACAGGAATTAAGTTGAGCTATTTTTACTAAGCAAGAACAAAAACAGTTTATCAAGCTGGCATTTGGCGGCATTCTTTTCTATTCCGGCATTTCATCTACATATACTTTTGGGGATGATCACTCGTAATCAATAAACAGCGCTACATGCCATCCCTCCCACCACCACAAATATTTCTGGAAGTACCTCTGCAGTAGCAAACAAAACATTTTGAGATAATTCTCACAGGATGTGCAGACTTTTCCATCCAGAGCAATTACAACACGCACAGGCAAAAGCTAGCTCAGGCTACAATTAAAGTTGTCAGACCATGTTTAACTACATCTAAATCTAATCCATTTTATTTTATACAATTCTCCATCTGGATCTCATTTCCTGAATTCCTGTAGGTATTCTGGGTCACTATTAAGAACCCTTTCAAGTTACAAAAGTTCAGCCGAGTCTACCTTAATCGAAAACCTTAAGAAAATAACCAAAAATAAAAAGGAAAAAAGAAGAGAAGAAAAGAAAAGAGCGTACAGTAAGGACATATTTTTACCCTAATCCGCCTGGAAGCCACTCAGCACTAGCATTTTCCTCTTAGATCCCAGATAGTTATTATAGAACGGCACATCTTTCACCTTCTCAATTCTTGGGGGACACCAAAGCATCCCCACACAGCTGCCCAGAGGAAGTCCTCTCCCCCTAGAACACTTCTCACAGGAACACACACACACCCTCACCTTTAACTCCACTTCAGCTACGCCAAACATCTATGTAAGCATTACTTCCGGGCTCCTTCCAAGCTTGCTTCTGACCGCCAATGTGGGCATTAGCTGAACAGACTACTCAGCGGGGGTGAAAGGAAAGGAAGGGGGGAGGGGAGACCAGCCAAATCCATTTACATTTCAGGCGTTTAAAGAGGCCGGACAATTTCCCTGCTTCCAGGATCAACCAAACCACTGATAGACAAGGAAATGCTCCTATTAATTTGCTCACGCTCCCTTGCTATTCAGAGTGTGCATATTATATTCATACACTCACACACACCTGAGCTGTTTTATTAAGCAGCGCATCGGCAATTTCATCAGGGAAATACACACCCAAACAAGGCAACAATGCTTAGCATGTACACTCTCTCTCCCCTTGAACGGATATTACTTCTGAGCACGAAAAGCACATTGAGAGAGAGATAGAGGAGGGAGCGAGAGAACCACTTCAACACATTGAGAAAGTCCTCCAGGCGGAAATGGACTCTGGGCATTGTTATGGAAATAGCCTCCCTCCCACCACCTATGGCCAGCCAGAGAGGCCTTGTCATTGACCATGACAGACACCCAGAGATAAGGAGGTGACATCAGCCCCCACCACCACCATCACAAGGAGGAAACTGGGCATGGAGGGCTTTTTCCTCCCTCCTACCCCCCCTAGGCTCTGTGCACGGTAAGAGCAGATGAAGTTAAGGACACCACACTCAGGGGAGGCGCACTTGGGTGTCCCTGCAACTGGCCACAAATCCCCCTCCCTAGGAACGCTCCCCACACGGCACATAAAATCAGAGCCACAACTAGGAGAAAGGTGAGCACTTTGAAAAAATAATCTTTTCTGTGTGTCTCCCCCCCCCGCAAGCAGGCTTTCCCCCACTCTTACCCCACACAAACACCTCAGCCCAGCTAAGTTAGAGACCCTCCTCCACCCAGCAACCATAATAACCCCCCAACATCCACATATATCCAGCTACCAGGTGCAAACCCATAGGGGTGGGAAATGGGTGAGGGGGGCTATGATGCAAGCCAAAAGGGAAAGGAATAGCCTGAGGGAAGAAAAAGGCTTGGGGGCACCCCACAACGCGCGCGCACACACACACAGGCACCCACTCTTAACAAACATAAGATAGACGCAGAGAGCTGAGGGGAAGGAAGGCCAAAAACAGAGCTTGGCCAAAAGGGAACCCAATCCAGATGCCGGGAAGCCCTTGCCCCCCCCCTCAAGTTGTGAGAGAGAATACTAATGGGATATTAAGTGGGGAGAGGTCACCTGTGAGGCTAAAGGGATTTTCAATATGTGCCCACAATCTCAAAGACGTGGACCCACACATGAATTTGATGGAAATGGGGCAGGAGGAGGTGGTAAAATGTAGGAGGGAAGGCAGCTTGTGGTATTGGCAATTCCACCCCCCCCCAAAAAAAACGCTGATGGTTCTATGGGCACACCCCAAGGGACAGAGAGGGGAGCATCCCCCACAGTCATGGAACAGGGTGTCAGGCCTAACTTTGAAAGAATTTCAGCAATAAGGGGGTTGAACAGGACACCCTGCTTCCATGCCTTCCCACCTCTCCGCCAAATAAACTCTACGTGAGGGCAAGAAGGGCCTCCCTCGAAAGGGCCCAGAGGGATTCATTTCTCTTTTCTATTTCTCCTCTAGCAGGACGGTAGTGGGGGTCTTGACAAACAGGGAATGGTGAGTGGAAGGTCCTTCCCCCTTTCCCCGTCTTGAATCCCCCCCCCCCATCTCAACATAAGAAGAGAGTGGAACCTTCAGCGTACTTATTTGGACTTTTTATTGGCTTCTGTGGGACTTACTTCTGAGTAAACACAGCATGGTGGTGTTTATTCTCTCACAGCCAGATCCCAATCTGGGGGGGGGGAGGTCAGGGAAATAGCAAAGAGCAGGGAGAAAGAATCTCATTCTCCCCTACTAAGATATTCCCTCCCCACCCCTAAAAAAATGAGAAAGGAACAAATGGGCAGAGGAACATCTCCCCCCCCCCAAGAAACTGGGACGATTAAAGGAGCTCTCCTCTGACCTTGGTGTATGCAAAACAAAGGGAGCAAAAACTGAATATCTGTGAAATAACAATTTAACTCTCCCCCCCACGTCCCCAAGAATCTGCTTACCAAGGGAATTTGAAATGGGAAGGGAGAACCAGAAAAGGCCTCCCCCCAAGTAAGAAGGGGGGGGGGAGAAGATGAGAACTAATGCCTGCTCCCTAAGGGAAAGATTTACATACCCCCCTTTAAGTAACTGGTTGTTAAGGAAGAGCAAACAAGCTTCCAGGCCTAGCCCCCAGCCCCCCCCCACCATACACACAATAGGAAGTACTAAGCACCCTCTCTCCAAAATATAGTTATGAAGAAATCCGCATCATTTTGGGGAGGGGGGACTGACAGTCCATGGCCTTTTACCCCTCCAAATCATCTTGTGGGGGCTTTGGGAGGATAAGGAAAAAAGGCTCCCTCGCCAAAATAAAGGCAAAATCCAAGGAGACTCAAGCTATTATTAAAGACTTCCTTTCCCTCCTCCCCCCCCCTTCCACTTTCCAGTCACATATGCTTAATGAAATGGGGTGGGGGGGGTGAAAAAGAAAGAGGAATGTGAGCTTTCCAACTCAGCCAGCACCCCCAGTTTGAAGTTGACAGGGGGGGGGGGACAACAGGGAAGGAGGACAGCGAAATCCAGCTCCCCTCTCTCGGCTCTCCTGTGTCACTACGTAAAGTCACACAAACTTTCACACGAGCTTCAATATTGGGGGGGGGGGGGGGGTGGGAAAGCCAAAGAAAGAGTAT
>NW_015164181.1:1852552-1853504 GCF_001447785.1 Gekko japonicus | reverse complement strand
TTCTTCTCCTTCCCTCCCCCCCCCCCCCCCAGCTTTCTTTTCACATTTCTCCCCTTTAGGAAACTGGGGGAATGCTTGTTTGTTGCAAGTGGAAAGAAATTGTTTGGGAGGAAGGGGCGGATAAAAGCAGAGAAAAATAGAGGAGAGAAAGTCTCTCCCATCGTTTAATATTTACTTTTTGTCTCCTTTTATAAGATTATGGGAACTGTGGGGGTATAAGAAACAGAAACACAAAACAGGGAGACCCCATTTAGTTTCCTCTTACACTTTCTCCTTTCCCTTTATAAAAAGGGGGGGTTAATAGTGGGGAGTGGAGAAAACCAGTTATTTCCTTTTTCTACTTTTTTCCTCTCTTGATAAAATTGGGGGCACTCTTAAAAAGGAAGGTGAAGTTTTGTTGTGGGGCAGAAACACATACAAAAAAGAAAGCCTTCCCTCTCCCCAGGTATTTCCCTTCCACATTTCTCCCTCATTAAAACAGTGGGGCACTTTTTGAAGAGGGGAGGCAGTAGTATGGAAGAAGCACAGCATGCATAGGGGGCAGTGTTTCTGGGGGGGGGCAGGGATGGAAAAAAGAGGGGCACGTAGGAGTGGACACCCCCCATTATTTCCCTTCCAAAGGCAGGCACCTTTTAAAGAGGGGGAGAAATGCTGACATTTTGGTGGAGGGGGGGCAAGAAACACAGAGGAGGGGGGGAAGTCTCTCCTCCCCTCCCTTCCACATTTTACCCTTTTGACAATATTGGGAGCACTTTTTTGGGCGGGGGGGGTGGGGGAGTGAGTGCCATGGCGAAAGTGTTTCTCTTATGAAGGATAAGCAGAAAACATACAGGACAGACTCCATAGTTATCTTCTACTTTTTAAAACAAAACTGGGGACACTTTTTAAACAAGGGAGGGGGAGTATTGTTGAGGGAGAGAAAGTATTTCCCTTGTGGGAGGGGGGGGGGGGG
>NW_015164181.1:1851839-1852255 GCF_001447785.1 Gekko japonicus | reverse complement strand
GGAAGGGTTCTCACAGAGGAGAAGGAAGGTGGTCGTTTGGGGGGGGGGGGGGGAAGTTGACGTTCCTTTTTATTATTATTATTTTTATAAGTCGGGCTGCGGGACCGGCTAGCGAACGTTGCAAAGACTCTTCTTTTTCCTCTCCGTGTGTCCCCCCCCCCGCCGCCCCCCCATATCCCGGGACAAGCCACCTCGGCGGCGCCATCTTGTTGGGATCGATGAATTGAACAAAGAGGATCAATTTCTGATAGCGGCGGCGGCGGCGGCTTATCGATGGGAGGGAGGGAGCGGGGAGAGAGACGCGGGCAGGCGGAGGCAGGCAGGGCCGGCAGCCGGGACTGAGCCAGGCTGAGGGGGAGAGGAGGAGGAGGAGGAGGAGGAAGAGGAGGAGGAGGGGAAAGCAGCAGCGGCAGCGG
>NW_015164181.1:1834890-1851145 GCF_001447785.1 Gekko japonicus | reverse complement strand
GGTGGAATAAAGACGACGACGAAGCGGAGGCCTGCCCGGGCACGGGCTGGCCGCCGCTGGAGAAAACGGGGGCGGACTTCTGAGGGGGGAGACGGAGCGGGTGGCTGGAGCGGAGCGGAGAGGGGGCGGAGAGGACACTTCGGGCCGAGGGAGCCGCGGAGAGTTCTCCTCAGGGGGCAGATATTTCAGAGAGAGGCTATGGACATAGGCAGGCGCACATACGGACGCACGGTGGTGCGTCTCCTCCTCAGTGATACGGGCCACCGCCGTACACAAAAGTACATGAACGCCGGTCTGAATTTCGTGTACCATTGCACATTGTGGGTATCTCTGTGTGGGTTTATACAAACATTTCTGTTGTTGTTGTTGTTGTTCAGTCGCGCAGCCGAGGCCGACTGTTCGCCACCCCGTGGACCACATCAGGCCAGGCCCTCCTGTCTTCTGCCATCCCCCGGGAGTTTGCTCGGTTTCATGTTCGTTGCATCGATAGCACCGTCTAAGCAGTGTATCTTCAGCCTGTATCTATAAGTTTGAGATCTAGCTTCCTTTCCAGTGTATTTGACCAAGTGTGCATGCACAGGGAAGCTCATGCCTTGAATAAACCTTTGTTGGCCTTAAAGGTGCCGCTGGACTCTACATTTGTTCCACGGCTTCGGACCAACAGGGCTGCCCACCTGGAACTGCCTAACCATCTCATCCTTTGCCCTCCCATATACACACATATCCTGCCAACCTAGCAGTTTGAAAGCAAGAAATTGCAAGTAGATAAATAGGTACCACTTAAGTGGGAAGGTAACAGCGTGCCTTGGTGTTTAGTCATGCCGGTCACATGACCACGGAAACGTCTTCGGACAGCGCTGGCTCTTCGGCTTTGAAACGGAGATGAGCACCACAACCCTAGAGTCGGACTCGACTGGCTTTCGAGCAAGGGAACCTTTACCTTTATACACACATATAGGGGCATAAGGACCTGAATGCCATCTGAGGCATGTGGATACCCTCTGAAGTGTCTGTGCATCATCCATAACACATGCCAAACTGATAGTTATCTGGTTCACTGTGTGTGTTTATACAAAGGTACATGCACAGAAGGGCATTACTATGCAGATGCCCTCTGAAGGGACTGTGTATCATCCATAATACATTCCAGCCATATAGATGAGCTATCCATATATGCTTGGCTTTCTGTAGACACATGCACTCACCTGTATATGCTACATGCATGCCAGCTGAGGCATTTTTTGTATATACTGCTTGAATGCCGTTTGAGGTGTGCACGTGTACACACACACATATACAATCACCCCACCTCAAAGAAGAGGATGCTGTGAGGTTGCCTCCACACTTGAGGGAAGACAGGTGGAGCGTAATGGCAGGGTCTCAGTTAATTACTCAGCATGCCGCAACCAGGGGTCATTTGGGGGGACGCCATCCCCCCGGGTGAGGTGCGGGAGGGCGGGGCCTGGAGCTCCCTGCTGGTGCCCGCTGGAGGTCGCCACTGGCTGTGGGGAGGACACACTTCCGGTGATGTCAGGGGGTGTGGCATATGCTAATGAGTTATGCTAATGAGTCCCCCTAGCTCTTTTTCTACGAAATGACCCCTGGCCGCAACTAAGAAGAAGAGACTGGATTTGTACCCTGCCCTTCACTCGTAGTCTCAGAACAGTTTACAGTCTCCTTTGCCTTCCCCTCCCCACAACAGACACCCTGTGAGACAGGTGGGGCTGAGAGAGCTCTTTCAAGAACTGCCCTTTCAAGGACAGCTCTGACAGAACTATGGCTTGCCCAAGGTCATAGTGGAGGAGTGGGGGATCAAACTTGGTTCTCCCAGATTAGAGCCCGCGTACTTAACCACTACACCAAACTACATCTCCAGTTTTGACATATTTATTTCCTTCACTATGTTTCCCCTGAAATAAACCCAAACAAATGTTTCCCCTGAAATAAACCCAAACAAATGTAAACTAAGCTTGTTATTCCTGTTTGGTCCTTGAATCTGTTAAACGTCCTCATTATGTTGTATGCTAATTTGCTGCTCACCCTCTACCTATATGTATGGACTGGTAACCTCCATCTCAATGTATCTGATGAAGTGTGCGTTCACACAGAAGCTTATACCTTGGATAAAACTTAGTTGGTCTTAAAGGTGCCACTGGACTCGGACTTCGTTCTGCTGCTTCAGACCAGCACAACTACCTTCCTGAACATATATACACAGTGTTTTGTTTTTAATGTACCCGTACTCTTATAGAAGGGTGCACCGATTTCTACCCCTCAGGATTTGGGAGAACCCCACCCCCCAAGTGCTAGTACTCAATAATGGTGAATGCCACCAGAACTCTGTGTGTGTGTTTGTGTGTGTGAGAGAGAGAGAGAGAGGCCCATGGGGGGAATCTCTCTGCTAATTAGTGGCTGATGCAGAGCTAACCCTGATAGTGGGAAAACCCAAAAAACAGCTTTGTGGCACCTTGAAGTCTAACAGATTTATTGTGGCAGAAACCTTTGTGCATGCTTACTCAGAAGTAAGCCTCCCATGTGCAGCCTCCCGTGTGCACCAGTGGAGATTATTCTCTGGCAAGCATGAATAGAAGATTGTGAAGCTTTTAAAACAGACACGAAGATATTACAAACTGGTGCCAAAAGGCTGGGAAATGCAAGATGTACAACCTGTGACACTTCTCTGCAAGTTTCACATGTAAACAGGGCAAAAAGCACAAATTCCAGAGAGGGGTAAAGCTGTGGCAGAGTAACAGTCCAATCTTGGGCAATGGATAAAACTCACACTAAATTTCAATGGGTTTTATTCCCAGCTGAATATTGAAAACAGGGAGCTCACCAACAGCACATATTGGGAGCGCATGGTACCCACAATCCTCCCAACATGTACAATTGCCATGTTGTTTGAACAGGGGCAATATGTGCATTTACCATGTATATATGTGTGGCTGCAAACTCTGAAAAATCTAATGGTCAGGTCACGTGTACTGAAACTGTACAGGAATGGTAAATACCCACACTACACCAACTGCTCTCATTATGTCTATTTGGTAGGCTCCTGGTACATGGTATATCAGGGGTGGCCAAACTTGCTTAACGTAAGAGCCACACAGAATAAACATCAGATGTTTGAGAGCTGCAAGACATGAACAAATATTACATGTTTTACTGGGAAATATGCAAATTTACTTTTTATTAACATTAAATGACTGCCAAAAATAATTTAAAAAGCGGTAAAAGCAGACATTGATAATGATATTTATTTGTCCAATGATATTTGTTTGCTAATGATATTTAGCTTCCCTGTCCGCCCTGCCAGGAGCCGCACAATATGTGTGAAAGAGCCTCATGCGGCTCCCAAGCCACAGTTTGGCCACCCCTGTGCTATATTATAGGCCAAGTTCAGACTGGCAATTAGAAGCGCTAGGGAGTCATGGCAAAGAAAACCCGGAACAAACCTGGTATGGCTTGGTTGCGGTATTCCCGTTCACACCACAGCGAATGAAGTGGGAGGATACCATGGAGGAAGCGCAAGGGAGCGTTCACACTGTTGGACCGCCCTGGCGGGCTGTTAGCGGCTGTTTCCATGCTGGGCTGCATGCGCCCATGTGCATGGGTGCAGCGGCAAATAGGGCAAGGTCGTGCAGGCGCCAATGGCGCCTGTCTGCGGAAACAGCCAGTGCCTATTATCAATGACTGTGGGTTGTTCCTGCCTTAGCAGCGCTTGCGTTCACACTCAGGGAACCGGAATCAGGGAACCGGAATCAACCCGCTCTACACACGGTTTGCTACTATTATCACCTGGTATCTTAAACTCGGGAGGGAAGCGGCACAAGATGGCTTGAGTACGGCTGAGGGACGCCTGACAGATTTGCCTATCTGAACCCGCCCCTTTAATCCGCTACTGAAACGCTCCTGAAACGTTTGGCTGCCGGACCAAACTGCCAGTCTGAACGCGGCCATAATGTCTGCAAACCCCTTAAGGTTGCATAGGATTACACCTTAAAAGATATGCAGTGTAATCCTATGCATGTTCATTTGGAAGTCCTACTTTCAATGGTTATTACTCTCAAGGAAGTTGGCATCCCTTTTGTGGGAGACGCTTCTGTGCACTGGAGCCCCCTTCAACAGAGGCATGACGGATATCCTCAGTTTAGAGAGCATTTAAAAAAATGTAAACTAGGGGTAGGGGGCCAAAAGGCAAGGAAATGGAAACCAGTGGTATTTCTGTGCAAGACTCCGTTTTCTATGGGACAGGCATAGTGACCATCAGGGTCATTTCCTGCAGGAGCGCACAGGAGCGGAGCTCCAGCAGTAAAGAGCCCAGGGGGCGGGCATATGCAACAAGCCCCACCCCCTGCTCCCAGCAGCCCTCAGTCAGAGCAAGAATCAGCCAGGTAAGCTGCAGAGCCCCCCCCCAGCCCCCTGGCCCAAAACAGTCCAGTGGCACCTTTAAGACCAAGTTTTATTCAGGGACAGGCTCTCCTTCCTCTGTGAGGGCAGATCTGCATGGTCCCCCCCTCCCCAAAAGCTAGCAATCCAAAACAGTCCAGTGGAACCTGAGCAGTGGGTGTTGCCTTCTGACACACTTCCGGTGATGCCAGGGGGTGTGGCATATGCAAATAAGTTATGCTAATGAGTTATGCTAATGAGCTCCTCCACCTCTTTTTCTACGAAATGACCCGTGGTGACCATCCATAACAGGTAACACAGTCTTCCTTAACATGCTAATAGGTAGACAATTCTATTGGGGTTCTTTCGGGAATTGCCAGAGCTCGCACCACCTATCAGGCTTGTCCTCCCCCTAGGTGTTCCTATGGGTGGGTCAGAGGGGAATCTCTCTGGGTAAAATCTCAGGGGTCATTTCGTAGAAAAAAAATGATGGAGCTCATTAGCATAACTCATTAGCATAAGTTATTTGCATATGCCACACACCCTGACTTCACTGGGAGTGTGTCAGAAGGCAACACCCACCACTCAGGCTCCACTGGACTGTTTTGGATTGCTAGCTATTGGGGGGGGGGGACATGCAGATCTTTCCTCGCAGAGGAGGGAGAGCTTGTACCTGAATAAAACTTGGTCTTAAAGGTACCACTGAACTGTTTTGGATTGCTATCTATGGGGGAGGCACAGATCTGCCCTCACAGAGGAGGGAGAGCTTGTACCTGAAGGCAGCCGGGGGAGGGCTCTGCAACTTACCTGGCTGCTTTTTGCGCCTCATGGCCCGACTGAGGGCTGCTGGGAGCAAGGGCGGGGCTTGTTGCATGTGCCCACCCCCTGAGCTCCTTACTGCCAGAGTTCCGCTCCTGTGCGCTCCCGCAGGAAATGACCCCTGTAAAATCTAATTAATAGCTGACAGTGCCAGTGTGGCCATGTTAGTCCATTGCCGCAGAGCTCAAAAGGAGCCTGATGTCACCTTTAGAACGCCCTCCCTGTACTAGTTGGTCAACTTTTTTTGAGTTTTCAGTGCCAGGTTAAACTTGTACCATTTTTTCCTTGTTTTGCTGACTCCAGTTTCCTCCTCCTCGCTGCCCTGTTTTTAACTGGTGATATATAATACCACTATGTATGTATTGTGCTGCTACTCCTGCTCTTTTTTAAAGTGTTTAGGCTCTTGCTGGTTTGGGGGTATGGTTTTTGTTTTTTGGAAATTACTTTTTAAAAAATCCATTGATTGTATGCTATTAATTTGACTGAACTAGCCCTGATTGAGAATATGTTTCAAATAAATCACTAGCTGAGCTTAAAAGTAGTCCAAATCGGACTGTTGCCATGACCCAAACCAGTTAAGGGGCCTACCTGTGAAGAGCCTGATCAGCTACAGGCTTGGTTTGAGCTGCCTCTAATTGTACGTATAAAAGGAAAAAAGCATTTCGGAACATGGAGCAGCTGCTGGGTTTCTAGTGAACATCCATCCTGATGAAGAGTGGTGAGAAACTAAAAAGTCTGCATGCTGTATTATGATGGAGGGGCTGTGGCTCAGTGGCAGAGCATCTGCTTGGCATGCAGAAGGTCTCAGGCTCAATCCCTGGCATCTCCAGTTAAAGGATCTGGCAGGAAATGATGTGAAAGACCTTCACCTGAGACCCTGGGACGCTGCTACCAGTCTAAGTAGACAATACTGACTTTGATGGACCAAGGGTCTGATCCAGTATAAGACAGCTTCATGTGTTCATGTGATGTTTTGATTGATCTTAATAAAAGGTATTACACAATTTTGGTTTCTTTGAATTTTTCTGTGGACTAATCCAGCTGTTCATAGTCCCTTGGGTTTTCTTGGTCTGCACGCCCATCCTATTCCTTTGCAAGTTACAGGACTATCAGAAGGTGGTTTTATTTATTTATTTATTTATTTAACTGGATTTGTATCCCACCCTTTGTCTTTGTTTAATTAGAGCTCTGCACGGGGACAAGAGGGACAAAAATGCAAGCTGCACATTTGGAAGCATGGCGCACATCCCTGCTAAAGTGGGTGAGAAATCACCCCGATATTCCCCACACGTAGAAAAATTTCTCCTTGGGGGAGAACTGTTCCCCCTGACCTGCTAGGTTTCTGTCTGCAGTGGTTTTTAACATCGGGTAGCATTTCAATGTGCATTTCCCCAGTGGCACAGCCTCAGGAGGGCTGGACCACGTGATGCCTCTGACTGTGCAAATAAATCCTTTAAATTGCAGCATCAAAGATCTGTGACCAATACCAGGAAATATTTTGGGATGTGCGGATTGTTGGGCAATAGAACACATTGTCCAGGAATGTTGCAGAATCGTTTTTCCTGAAAGTTTTAAAGATGAGACAGGTTTGATCGTCAGGGGAGTATTACTGAATCCTGGAAACTGACCTACTGCAAGGAGGTGGATTAGACAAAGCATGAGATCCCTTCAGATATGAGACTATGATTCAGAGTAGAAAACAAATACCCAATAAGCCTAGAGGACAATAGGGCTATCAATAGACCTAGGGGAGATAGCAATCTAGAAATTGTTTATGATTTATTTATGCTTATTTATGCAATTTCTCTCCTGCCAACCTAGCAGTTCGAAAGCAAGAAATTGCAAGTAGGTAAATAGGTACCACTTCAGTGGGAAGGTAACAGCGTTCCGTGCACCTTGGTGTTTAGTCATGCCGGCCACATGACCACGGAAATGTCTTCGGACAGCGCTGGCGCTTCGGCTTTGAAACGGAGATGAGCACCGCAACCCTAGAGTCAGATTTGACTGGCTTTCGAGCAAGGGAACCTTTACCTTTATGCAATTTCTAAGACACTTTTCAGACATTTCAAAGCCACGTACAGACAAAAAAGAATAAAATCAGCAGTGAAACAAAACACAACCCTATCATGAAGTCCTAAAGAGAATTATACCCTTCTAAACCCATTGAGTTAAATGGACTTAGAAAGGTGTAACTCTCTTTTGGATTGTACTCTAAAAAGTCAGGAATGAAAGGATGGCAGCTCAGACATATGAAGCTTTCAAGCTCCTCCAAAATATCTGCAAGAATGGAGCAAGGCAGGTTTCATAGCAGAGGGTGTTCCAGAGCTCGGGAGCAGCTGCAGAATAGGTCCTGCTATGCATGGAGGTAGAAATGGTTTCCTTGGGAGATGGAATTAAGATCCCACTGATTCTAAACTACAGAGACTTCATAGAGGGCTGTAACTAGGGGTCATTTTCTACAGGAGCGCACAGGAGCAGAGCTCCGGCAGTAAAGAGCCCAGGGGGCGGGCACATGCAACAAGCCTCACCCCCTGCTCCCAGCAGCTCTCAGTCAGAGCAAGAAGCAGCCAGGTAAGTTGCAGAGCTCCCCCCAGCCCCCCGGTCCAAAACAGTCCAGTGGCACCTTTAAGACCAAGTTTTATTCAGGTACAAACTCTCCCTCCTCTGCGAGGACAGATCTGCACTCCCCCCCCCCAATAGCTAGCAATCCAAAACAGTCCAGTGGAGTCTGAGTGGTGGGTGTTGCCTTCTGACACACATCCGGTGATGTCGGGGGTGTGGCATATGCAAATAAGTTATGCTAATGAGTTGTGCTAATGAGCTCCTGCACCTCCTTTTCTATAACCCCTGGCTGTAACCAAGAGAAAAATATCCCCAATACATAAGTTGCCATTGATGAGGCCATCAGAGGGAGAGGGCAGGAAGCATTGAGGCATCCAGCTTAGCAGAAAATCTTCTCCCCAAGGAACATTTTGTACTGAACTTCGTGTCATTTCTATTTGATTTTGATTCCCAGGCATCATTTTTGGAGCCTATTTTTGGCTAACAGGCAGGATAAAAATAGAATCAGAAATCCTTTTATTGATATTCTAAGAGCTGGATCCTAAAAAACTCCATCTCAAAAGGGCTTCGGGTGGCCAATTTAACCCCTGTGCTAGTGCTGAGGCCAGGTTTGGGTCGTAACTAGCAGTGCAATCTTGAGCAGGTCTACCCAGAATCCCAGCCAAGTCCAGGGCCGCAGCCAGGATTTTGAAATTTGGGGGGCCTTTAAATAAGTCGGGGAGCACTGACATCACAAAATAAAAAATAAAAATTTTGAAAACTCACTTTTGCAGCATTTACACTCTGCCTGCCTATGCAGGGAAGCAAGCCACGCTTGGGGAAGGGGCGGTGGTGGGGAGTCCTCCAGATGACCCAGAGAGTCAGGAGTCCTCTGGGTGGCCCAGAGAGCCAGGGGACCTGGTGGCTGAATGGAAGTCAGGGGGCCTTGGCAGGAAGTCGGGGGGGGGGCAGGCCCCATAATGCCCCACTGTAGCTACGTGCCTGGCTAAGTCTACTTCATGGGGCTTAATCCCAGGAAAGTATTCTTAGGATTGCACTATAAACGTCCTACACTGATCGTACACTCCTATTTATAGTATAACCCTAAAAACACTTCCTTGGAAGTAACACCCGTTGAATAGACCGGCATAGGATTGCTATGCTCTGTCCATAACTCTAGTTTATTTTGTCTTGTCCAGTTTTTCTGGGAATGTCTTCACTAATAATGATTAATGGGATGATACAATTTTTAATCAAAATCAAGTCTTTGGATGCTGTCTTTGAGTGCTCTATACACCTGGGGGGTTCCAATCTCAGGGAACTCCATGGACACCTGTAGAATGCTTTGAGAATCAGGAATGGGCAGCACCTAGGGTTGCCAACCTCCAGGTAGGGCCCAATGATCTCTCAGAATGACAGTTGATCCAGGCCCGTAGCCAGGATTTTTTTTAATTTGGGGGGCCTTTTAAGTAGTCGGGGGGCACTGAAATAAAAATAAAATAAAATGTTCACTTAGGCTGAGCTAAAAAAAAATCACGCAACAAGGGCGGAAGGCCGCATGCGTCTGCCCTGCTTAGTACCTGGATGGGAGACTACCAAGAAAGTCCAGGTTGCTACACAAAGAAAAGCAATGGCCAGGGGTCATTTCGTAGAAAAAGAGCTAGGGGGACTCATTAGCATAACTCATTAGCATATGCCACACCCCCTGACATCACCGGAAATGTGTCCTCCCCACAGCCGGCGGCGACCTCCAGCGGGCACCAGCAGGGAGCTCTAGGCCCCGCCCTCCCGCACCTCACCCGGGGGGATGGCGTCCCCCCATGTCCCCCCCAAATGACCCCTGGCAATGGCAAACCATTTCTAAACATCTCCTGCTGTGAAAATCCTACAGCCAGGGTCCCCAACCCATCTGCAAGCACCTTTAGAATTCCAACACAGAGTAGTGGGCATAACCACAAAATGGCTGCCACTGCTAGGTAGAGTCAATCACAAAATGGCTGCTGCAGGAGGCAGAGCCAACCACACAATGCCACAGAGCACATTTATATAGAATTTTAATAGTACCTCTTCAACATTTCAGGCAGAAGCTCTGTTTAACAGGAAGCCTTTAATCCACAGCACCAAGTAGAAGGCCTCCTGGGCAAAAACCCCACCCAGTTTCTAAAAGCATTTGGTGAATGCCAAGAAAGGGGACAGTAGGTGCCATAGCACCTACGAGCACCCCATTGGGGACCCTGCCCTATAGAGTTGCCATAAGTCAGCTGCAACTTCAGGATATAGATAGACAGATAGATAGATAGACAGACATGCTCCAACGGTCTTGAAGTTGCTATTTGGTGTAGTGGTTAAGAGCGCCGACTCTAATCTGGGAGGACTGGGTTTGATTCTCCACTCTTCCACATGCAGCCAGCTGGGTGACCTAGGGTCAGTCACAGTTCTCTCAGAGCTCTCTCAACCCCACCTACCTTACAGGGTGCCTGTTGTGGGGAGGGGGAAAGGCCACTTTGAGACTCCAAATGGTGGGGTATAAATCCAATCTCCTCCTCCTCCTCTTCTTCTTCTTCTTCTTCTTCTTCTTCTTCTTCTTCTTCTTCTTCTTCTTCTTCTTCTTCTTCTTCTTCTTCTTCTTCTTCTTCCAGGAGAACTGATCTGTGTACTTCGGAGATCAGCTGTAATTCTGAGAAAACTCCAGACCCACCTGGAGTTTGGCAATCCTATTCATGGTGCCCAAACACAGTAAATCATTGACCCTGTTCTTCCACTATTTTTGGATTGAGATGGCAGTACAAAGGGAAGGGAAGCTTACGCCTATCCCCCAGGCCATTCCCCCAACCAGAAACAACCTCTAAGAGCCACTGTTTACATCACTGGGCAGCCATGTGCATGCAAGATTCTATACATGTATTCCAATGAACATCAAGGACAGAGCTTACCCCTGTGTTCCTACTGTGTACCCCCCACACAGTCATTCTGCCCCAGATATGTGCCAAATCAGGCCTGCAACACTGCATTCTCAGCTCTGTGCTGTTGCATTTTTGCTATCACATCCTTCGAACACAGGGGTTCATGGCCCATCCAATCCCTCCTCAGTTTTATCCTTATAAAAATCCTGTGAGGTAAATTGGGAATAAAAAGATGCCAGGTCCACTCTGGTCACTGGAGGGGGATGGTGGAGGAATGTCGCCAGGCCCAAGTTGGGACTCTCCTGGAGATTTGGGGATGGAGCCTGAGGAGGACAGGGACCTCAGTGGGGCGCAATGCCCTAGACTCCACCTTCCAAAGTAGGGGAAACGATCTCTGTAGTCTGGAGGTGCGCTGTCATTCCAGGAGATCCTCAGGTCTCACGTTAGTCTTGCCAGTTCTAGGTTGGGAAATATCTGGAGATTTGGGGGTGGAGCCTGGGCAGGGCGGAGTTTGGTGAGGGGAGGGACCTCAGCAGGGTACAGTGCCATAGAAACAACCTTCCAAAGCAGCCATTTTCTCCAGGGGAACTGATCTCTTGTAGTCAGGAGGTCGTTTGTAATACCAGGATATCTCCAGGCCCCACCTGGAAGGTTGGCAACTCTGTCATCTGGAGCTTGGCATTCCTATCCCTAAAAGACATTCCAGAGCCTGATCTTGTACATCTTGTTCTTCCTGGCTGGTTTTATGACGGCCAAGGATAAGGAGGGGTAAGGCAGAGTAGTAAGGACATTATTAGATATTGTCAGTGTGGAATGAGTTAGAATGCCAATAAATAAAAGTAAAATAAATAGGTTAAGTAAGTAAGAGATAGGCCTTCCACAGTTCATTGACTACAGCAGGCCAAGTCCGGAGGATTTTGTATTTTGAGGATTCAGAACGATTCAGTCATTTTGCACAGAGAAAAGTTTGAAGGAAGCAAAAGCTGAGCAGCAACCCTGTCCTTCTGCCGTCACCACCCGCACCCCAGCCCTCTTGGCCTTTCCTTTCAGCCATGTCTCAGAGATAATGTATAAATGGGCGTTTCACGGAATTCAGCACATGGCTTTTTTATTTATGTGAACTTTCAAAAAGGGATTATTCATACCGCTGCTTGTGAAATCAATACCAACCTTTCTATTGAATCAGTGTGTTCAAATCATGGCCAGGGTTTCTGTGGCTGTATTTCAGACTCTATTACCACGGCACTGCGTTCAGTCTCCATATTCGGTTTCCTTCATGTTTCATTTGCGCTGCACATTTCAGCTGGAGCGATACACCACTTGTCATACCTAGATTATGCATGTGTATGAGCATGCGCTCCAAGGGTCCTTATTTACCTGGGAGAGCCTGCCTTTCCCTGCTCAATCCATGCCTCTCTTTTTGCCTTCTGGAAAGGTTTTAGAGATGACTTAGTTAGTAAAAACTTTTCGGAGTGAATGGCTATACATGCAAACACACACTCACACTCTGGTTTATCGAAATTAACAGCGTAGGCCAATGCACAGTTATAGCCTTCTATCCCCCTTGATTTCAGTGGCTTCAATGGCCCCTTGAGAGCCAGTTTGGTGTAGTGGTTAGGAGCGCAGACTCTAATCTGGGAGAACCGAGTTAGATTGCACACTTCTCCACATGCAGCTGTTGGTGTGACCTTGGGTCAGTTACAAGTTCTCAGAGCTGTTCTCTAATGAGCAGTTCTCAAAAGAGCTCTCTCAGCCCCACCTACCTCACAGGGTGTCTGTTGGGAGGGGAAGGGAAAGGAGATTGTAAGCCGCTCTGAGACTCCTTCGTGTAGTGAAGGGCAGGGTATAAAACCAATTTCTTCTTCTTCTTAGAAGGGGGTAAGTTTGCACAGCACAGCAAATCTCTGAGTGTGTCTGGGGATTAATCTTGTCTCTTTTGCACAAGTAGGTGCATGCATGCACACTAACATGAAGGCATTTTGAACTGCTAAGCATGATAATGTGAGAATGTGCTGCCCATTTCCCCGAAGAAGTGACAGTTCTGTGGACAGCATTGCCAGGGTTAGCAACTTGTGCACACACATGCATGTACACACAGAGAGCTGTACCACCACTTCCAGTTGACTCCAGCCAGAAACACCCTCTGTCTCTGTCTTTCTCTGGCCCCGGTCACATGGGCTGGATATCGCAGGGGGGGGGGAGGTGTGGCTAATTGCCCCGGCGCGGTTTGATCCGCAATTACGCGATCAGACGTGCCGGCGGCACGCCACGGGTCCTTCCCTCGGCACCAGCGGGTAAACGAGGGACCAGAGGGGAATGCCGCGCGCCAGCGCGATCACACCACAGGCCTCTGGAGGCAGCCCGTGGCAAACGTTTACTAGTACCTTGGAGGTACTAGTTTTTTAACGCGCATTGTTGGCGGTAAGCCACGGTGCGCTCCACTTCCCAGATGTTGGGGTGTGATCGCACCCAGATAATCCGCTCACCATCCGTGCCTCTCCTGCGGCAACTCTGCCGTGTGACCGGGGCCTCTGTCTCTCTCTTTTCTCTCCCTCCTTCCACAACTGCACATTGCTTGGGGCAGGGGTAGATGCCTGTCTCTCTGCCCTTTCAATGGGTATATTTCAGTTATTGGCTGCTTTTCTTCCCTAAGGGGTCCCAAAGAGTGTACCACAAATAAAAATACAATCAGATACAATAAGAGAATTGCCGCTTTTAAAAGGTGACAAGAAAAAAGATTGTATCTTGCGGCTGGTTCAGAAGGGTTGCCAGGTCTGGGTTGGGAAACACCTGGATATTTGGGGGGTGGAAACCCGGGGAGGGAGGGACCTCAGTGGGGTATAATGCCATCGAGCCCAACAGGAGTCCTCCGTCCATGAATGTTAGCTGCATAATGTGTCTTTTGTTGTTGTTGTTCAGTCGCACAGTCGAGTCCGACTCTTCGCGACCCCATGGACCAGATCACGCCAGGCCCTCCTGTCTTCCGCCGTCCTCTGAAGTTTGCTCAATTTCATGTTCGTTGCATCGATGACACTGTCTAACCATCTCATCCTTTGCCGTCCCCGTCTTCTTTGACCTTCAGTCTTTCCCAGCATCAGGGTCTTCTCCAGTGAGTGCTCCCTTCTCATTGGGTGGCCAAAGTATTTGAGCTTCAGTTTCATTGTCTGGCCTTCCAGGGAACAGTCAGGGTTGATTTCTTTTAGGATTGACTGATTTGATCTTCTTGCAGTCCAAGGGACTCTCAAGAGTCTTCTCCAGCACCATAGTTCAAAAGAATCTATTCTTCGGCGCTCGGCCTTCCTTATAGTCCAACTCTCGCAGCCATACATGACTATTGGGAATACCATTGCTTTGACCATGTGGACTTTTGTTGGCAGGGTGATGTCTCTACTTTTTATCATGCTGTTTCGGTTCGCCATCGCTTTCCTCCCAAGGAGCAGGCGTCTTTTAATTTCATGGCTGCATTCACAGTCTGCGGTGATCTGATTTGTAGGACCGGCAAAAAAAAAAGCATCCATACAACTATTAAGAAAGCTGTCCCCCTTTTTGGAAGACTTCATGCAAAGAGAAGCGGGCTTTTAGTTCTGGAAACTCCCATTGGGGCTTGACTTTTAAAACACCGATGCAAAATAGTCTGGCATATTTATTTGTTGCTAGAGCCACCTGGAAATTGGCAAACTTACCGAAATCTGATGGGCCTGTTGTCCAAGGCCACAGGGCATGAGCCACAACTTAAGAGCTCTTTCGCTCTTGCCCTCTGGCTTGAACCCAAGGGCTCATGCAACCTGGCCACACCTGAGATATATACCTGGGACAGGATGAACTAACAAAAGTACAGCTAAGAGGTAGTTGGCAGCAAAGTTCTTTCCATTTACCCTCCCTGCTGGAAGAGAATCACTTTTCCCAAGCTCTGGAAGGCATCTCATCCCAACCATTCAAGCAAGATCCTCAGCTGTCAGGAGGTCATGTCCTCTCTTCTTTCCATTGATCAAACATAAAGCACCAGGGGAGGGGCCATGGCTCAGTGGTAGAGCATCCATTTTATATACAGAAGGTCCCCAGTTCGATCCCTGGCATCTTCACTTCAAAGAATCAGGTTGTATGTGATGTGAAAGGCTTCTGCCTGAGACCCTGGAGAGCCGCTGCCAGTCTCAGTGGACAATACTGACCTTGAAGGACCAAGGGTCTGATTTAGTAGAAAGCAGCTTCACATGTGTAACCAGCCTGGATTATTTGCCAGCAATCTGTCTAGGAAAGGAATGGCCAGTCCCAGCTGCTGCAACAATATTATAAGATATATTTTTTTCAAATATATCTTTTTAATCCAAAGAACAAGCACCCTCTTGTCTTATAAATCAGCACCGGACAGGCTGCTGGAGAGTAAATGAATCCAGCATACAGCTGGTAGAGAAAAGCCGTCAGCAATCTGTAATAGTTGCAGTGGGAGCTCGTGTGAGAAGGGGAACACTGCGAAATACATAAGCAGGCCCCTTTCCCTCTGCTAAGAAGACGTTCAAGCACAATCCTGAAATCCTCACTCAACTAAAAATGTGCCTGTGTGGTAGGTCTCAGTGGACGTGTGGGAGGGTTGGGAACTAGACCCATTAAAGGCCACATTGAGAGCCAACATCACCAATGAAACTCTTAACTTTGCTCTTGCCTCTGACTTTGACAGCCTGCACTTCAGCTGGGAAGGCATCCCATTTTTAGGGAGGGGCTGTGGCACAGTGGTAGAGCATCAAAAGGTCCCAGGTTCAATCCCTGGCATTGCCAGCTTAACACAAATGATTAGGCAGTTGGCGATATCGCAGGGCTCTTTTTGTAGATAAATCCAGGCAGCTTGCAAAATACATGCTGCGTCTATATAAGTGTGGAGAAGAATAAGAACGAAATAAATGTAAGGAGGGTAAAGGAGAGCAGCAGTGACTAAAAGCACAGATGAAAAAGCAGCAGGCAAGAATACCAGGGTCTTCTATATCAGTGAGCCCTGACCCAGATTGCCCAGGCTAGCCCGACCCCATCAGATCTCAGAAGACAAGCAGGGCGGTCCCTGGGTAGTATGGCAGACCTCCCAAGGAATCCTAGGGTTGTTTGTGCTGTTGGGTGTGGCCTATTATGCTAATGAGTTCCTGCTGGGCGTGGCCAAATTGGAAGCCAGCCGGAACGCCATTCCTGTGCGTTTCTGCCCAAAAATATATGAAAGACCTCCGTTTGAAAGGCCTTGGAGAGCCACAGCCAGTCAAAGCAGGCAATACTGACCCTGATAGACCATTGTTCGTCCGGGAGGCTTACTCCTTCAGGGCCCTCCCCTCACCGGAGATTGCGGGCATAGAATGTGCCGGCCTGGTGCTGGAGACTGAGGAGAACTTGGCTATCTGGCTAGTGTACCGACCGCCTAACGCACCGGCCAGTAGCCTGCGTCCCTGCTGGAGGCCGTGTCTGGCTGGGCGTTGGAGCACCCGAGGCTTCTGGTCCTGGGTGACTTCAACGTCCATGCCGAGGACGCGGCCTCCAGCCGGGCTACGGACCTAGTGTCGTCCATGGAGGCACTGGGGCTCTCCCAGTGTGTATCGGTCCCTACGCACCAGGCCGGGCACACGCTC
>NW_015164181.1:1823335-1833177 GCF_001447785.1 Gekko japonicus | reverse complement strand
GCTCTCTACATGGGGCTGCCTTTGTCGCTGATCCGGAGGCTGCAGCTAGTGCAGAATGCGGCGGCTAGGCTGCTGATGGGCCTCCCCAGGTGGGAGCACATCAAGCCTGGGTTGAAGGCGCTGCACTGGCTGCCAATAGCATACCGAGTCCGCTTCAAAGTGCTGGTACTCACCTTTAAAGCCCTATATGGCCTGGGTCCGACCTACCTGAGGGACCGCCTTTCCCCATATATACCCCCAAGAGCACTTCGGTCAGGGACCCAGAACCGTTTAGTGGTTCCGGGGCCCCGGGAGGTGCATTATGCTGCAACGAGGACAAGATCTTTCTCAGTGGCGGCCCCTACCTGGTGGAATGAGCTCCCGGAAGAGATCAGGGCCCTGCGGGATCTCATGCAATTCCGCAGGGCCTGCAAGACGGAGCTCTTCCACCAGGCCTTTATGTAGGGGCCGCCGCCACTCCACCATCACCAACGGTGGAATGACATCTAGACTGGGATGCCTGATACTCCGGCGATAAGGCGACCCACGCAGAAGCAAAACCAGCTGACAGACTCGGACCATTTTCTGGACTAACAACTTAAGCCATCTTGGAGCGTTAAAGCACTTTATTGTTATTAATATGTTATTGGTTGTTTTACTGGATTTTATTGGATTTTATGTATGGGCTGTTAGCCCTTGTAAGCCGCCCTGAGCCCGCTTGCGGGGAGGGCGGGGTAAAAATACCTAAATAAATAAATAAATAAATAAATAAGGGTCCGACTCAGCATCCCTGTTCACATTAACACTGTATTGCATTTTTAATCTTAACGTTTTATCGTGTTTATTTCTGCTGGTCGTTGACTGTAATAATCGATCAATCATGTTATAGTGAATGCACATAGAACCTGCATGTACTTCCAAAGAACAAGCTTCCTCGGGAGGCGGTGGGCTCTCCTTCTTTGGAGGTTTTTGAAGCAGAGGCTAGATGGCCATCTGACAGCAATGCGGATTCTGTGAACTTAGGCAAGTCATGAGAAGGAGGGCAGGGAGGATTGTCTCAGTGCTTAGTTCTCATGGCCCTTTCTTATACACCCAGGGAAATGCCGATTGCCACTTTCGGGTCAGGAAGCAATTTTCTCCAGGACAGTTTGGCCAGGGATCCTGGAGGGGTTTTTTGCCATCTTCTGGGCATGAAGCAGGGGTCACTGGGGTGTGTGTAGGAGGAGGTAGTTGTGAATTTCCCGCATTGTGCAGGGGGTTGGACTAGATGACCCTAGAGGTCCCTTTCAACTCTATGATTCTATGTGTACACCATCTTGTAAGAAAAAGCAACACTTATTCACTTTACAAATGAAGCTGGGGACCAGAACCTGGAGAAATGTGGGGTTTCAGTCACACATTCAACTGCATGTGTACCGAATGTAACATGAAAATTGCTCAATGCATGTGTAACAAACAACCAAGTGTACACTGTACACAAACGGTGCATGCATTCACTGTTACTTGTGACTAGGGCTACTATAAGTGCGTAATTCCTTGCTCAGTTTCTGTACCCTTTCCCTCACTGGCACATACCCTCTAAGTCAGTTCAGGAGAGCTCCTTGCTAAAGTCATCCAAGGGCTCACAAGAACCTGAAGGCAACCCTCTTCACTTAAAGGAAAAAGACTCATAAGCAGGGCTTTTTTTGTAGAAAAAGCCCAGCAGGAACTCATTAGCATAATAGGCCAAACCCCTGATAGTACAGTGCATTAGCATATTAGGCCACACCCCCATGTTACCAGAAGTGTGGCCATCCAGCCACACCCACCTTTTGCTTCTTATTCTGTTTACCTTGTTTGTTGTCAAAACCCAGGGTTTTTTTTGTAGCAGGAACTCCTTTGCATGTTAGGCCACACACCCCTAAAGTAGCCAATCCTAATGAGTTTCTGCCGTTGGGTGTGGCCTATTATGCTAATGAGCTCCTGCTGGGCATGGCCAACTCAGGAGCCAGCCAGAACTCCGTTCCTGTGCGTTCCTGCCCCAAAATAGCCCTGCTCATGCTTGAAATTCCTTCTGCAATGGATGCACTGATCTGAAAAGATACCATGGCTGTTGGTGGCAAGCTGGTGTTAGGATTCAGCTCCAGAACCAGAGCTAGTCCCAGATCAAATTGACTGTGGGACAAAGTTCCAAATGACAGGTCGTGATGGACGGCCCAAAGGCCGGCCTGGCCCAAGCCCTGCTGCAGAAGCGGCCAATCTCAGAACTGATCGGAATTTCCCAAGAGGCTTGCTGATTGGCCAATCAGACCATAGCTGGCTGAGAAGAAACAAGTAAGCTTCAAGAATGAGCTATCAGGTCCGGAAGTGTCTTGCTAATGAACTTGAGCACAAAGTCAGCAACATAAGTTTATTTATTTAGTTATTAAAAACATTTCCACCCAGTTAAGTAAGCTTCAAGAATTAACAAAAAGAAAATACCAGTGGGTTTCACCGTTAGAGGCTTTTACAAATCCCATGATATTCACAAAAGAGCAACTATGGAGATATGAAGATTTGTTAGATAACCAAAAAAACTCCCAAACTATTACAGCAAGATACTCTGAAAAAAAGAAATATCAACTTGAACTGGTGGGAAAGAGCGCAGTTAGACTTTAAATATGTAAAGGATAAAACTACAGGATTCTATGATATACCTTCAGAACTGGATAACATTTTGATGTGTTTAGAAGGGAAATTCATAAAGTGATTTTATACTCTGTTACTAGATATAAAAATGCAAGATGAGATAGTAGAAGAATCAATGGTTAAATGGGCACAAAACATAGCCCATAATATACAGTTAGAGCAATGATCTAAGGTATGGAAAATAAACATGAAAATTACAAAAGCGATTTCATTTAAAGAAAAAAAATATATAATGTTTTATAGATGGTATAGAACTCCTGAAAATTTAGCCAAATGGTATCCTAACATGTCGAATCTATGTTGGAAATGTAAACAAAACACTGGCTCTTTTTTCATATGTGGTAGATATGTAAGGCTGTTAAAAAATACTGGGTGTGGATACATGTGATATTGCAAAAAATGTTAGACACAAATATATTATTTGTACCAGAGATGTTTTTATTAAATATGGTACCACAGAATTATAAGAAACCAGATGTATATATGATTACACATGTTATTATTTATTTATTTATTTGCTTAGGGTTTTACCCCGCCCTCCCACTGAAGCGGCTCAGGGTGGCTTACAACAATTTAAAAAAACATACAGCTAGGATATTGTATGCTAAATATTGAAAAAAGGAAGCGATCCCCACAAAAGAAGAATTGATTTATAAACTTTTGGAAATAGCAGAAATGGATAAATTAACTATGCTACTACAAGATAGAAAAGAAGAAAACTAGTTTTGAGGAAAAACTAGTCGAGATTATATAAACGGATAGAAAACTATCTTGGAAGTATTTTATATATATAAAATGGCTGCCATTTGAGGGGAAAACTCTTTGTTTTCCCCTCAAATCGCGTGGCCCCGCCCCCAGCGTGCGACGTCACTTCCGGGTGATGTGCACGCTGCGCGCGCGCACGCACCCGGGATCGTTTGGGAGCCCCCCGCTCCCGGACGATCCAAATTTGGCAACCCTAGCCAGAGCTTGTGACTGACCCAAGGTCACATCAGCAGGTGCAAGTGGAGGAGTGGGGAATCAAACCCGGCTCTCCCAGATTAGAGTCCGCACACTTAACCACGACACCAAACTGAGTAAGGTGTATAAGAATATGATCTAGGATACCATGCTAAATGTAAACAGAGACTACACTATATGCTCCTATGCTTGTTTGTTTTTGTCTAGTGTTATCTTCTTTGTTCTTTTTATTGTTGAAACTAATAAAACTTTCTTTAAAAAAAAGAAAAGAAATAACAATCAGGTCCAGAAGTGTCTTGCTAATGAACCTGAGCACAAAGTCAGCAACATAAGTTTATTTATTTAGTTATTAAAAACATTTCCACCCAGTTAAGGGCCCCCAAGTCAGCAAACTTTACAACATTTCAGACATTAAATCGTTTCAAGCATTAAAACATTTTGAACATTAACCAGCATTTAAAATACACAATATATATTTAAAACAAAACATATAAGCACATAAAACATACAAATAGGGAGAAGGGCTAGTAAGAGTTAGTTAAAAGGTAAAGGTAAAGGTTCCCTTGCTCGAAAGCCAGTTGAATCCGACTCTAGGGTTAAAGTGCTCATCTCCGTTTCAAAGCCGAAGAGCCAGCGCCATCCGAAGACGTTTCCGTGGTCATGTGGCCGGCATGACTAAACACAAAGGCGCACGGAACGCTGTTACCTTCCCACCGAAGTGGTGCCTATTTATCTACTTGCAATTTCTTGCTTTCGAACTGCTAGGTTGGCAGGAGCTGGAACTAGAGATGGGCGCTCACTCCGTCATGCGGCAACTCGGATCTCGAACTGCTGAACTACCGACCTTCCACAGCCTGCAGTTCAGCATCTTAACCACTTGAGCCACCGCAGCTCCAAGAGCTAGTTAGGGAATGCCAAAAACAACAACACCAACCATAACAGTCTTCACCTAATGGTGGATGACAACAACAGAGGAATCCATGTGGGTAGCCATGTCGGTCTAAAGTGGTAGAACAAAGTTTGAGTCCAGTGGGACCTTTAAGACCAACAGAAATTTATTCAAGGTATATATGAACTGTTAACATCTATATCAATGTATCTGAGGATGCACCTGAAAGCTTGTACATTGAATAAACTTCTGTTGGTCTTAAAGGTGCCACTGGACTTAAAATTTGTTCTGACGATAGAGGAAGACAGATGAAGCTCCCTGGGGAGGGAGTTGCAAAGTTTTGGTGTCACAACCAAGAAGCCCCTTTCTCGAGTTGCCACTTGTGCAGCCTCAGATGGAGGGGCCCACTGCGGCAGGGCCTCTGAAGATGACTGGAGTGGTCAGGTAGGTTCATATGGGAGTAGGACATCCTTCAGGTATGCTAGCCCAAAGCTGCATAAGGGCTTTAAAGGTCATTACCAGCATCTTAAATTGGGCTTGGAAGCAAATTGGGAGCCTTTACAGACGTAACAAGGCTGAAGTGATATGGTCTTGATGACCCACTCCAGTTAGCGTTCTCGCTGCAGCATTCTGTACCAACTGTAGTTTATGGACAGTCTTCAAGGGCCGCCCCATGTAGAACACACTGCAGTAATCTAATATAGAAGTTACCAGGGCAGGGATCACAGTGACAAGATCTTTCTTGACTCGGAATGGCCACAGCAGGCTCACTAGCTGGAGCTGATGAAAGGGGCCTTTTGTGACTGGTGATAATCCAACAGGAGGCCCAGGTCCAAGAGGAATGCACCCCATCCACAACAGGAGATGCTGGAACATATCAACAGTGCTTCTTAATATGTAGGTACACACAGTGGACCTGCCATTTGCTGTGCTCCATTGTACAGCTGCCATACCACCAAATTGTTGTTATCTCCTCAGCTCTGACAACATACAAAATCCAAAACCAAAATTTGGTTTAATACTTTTTAATAAGATCAACCAAAATAATACAACAGGTTGGGCAAGTTTTGAGATCGCTAGAATTCTTCACCTGGTTGGATGTTAAAACGGAAAAAAAAGGAGGTGGAGGGAGGAGGAGGAGGAAAAGAAGGAGAATGGGGCAGGGAGAGGGAGACGACACACACATCTTTCAGACCATGGTGTTAGGGCAGTGATACTCACTCAGTGGCTTGAGAGCCATATGTGGCTCTTTCACATGCCAGCTGTGGCTCTTTGGAGCACTTTTGCCCAATATGGCTCTGTGAAGAAATGCATTTTCTCCATGGAGGCTTGCAAGGAGCAAAGCCTCCACTTTGCATTTTTAGGCAGAGGAGGAAGTAAATTCACTTGTACCTCAGCCCACCTTCATAAAATGCTTCTCCCTTCTCCCCCCCCCCCCTTTCTTCTGGCAGGGAACAGAGTTAGGGGGTATTAAATTCTAGAGAGTCTTGAGGAAGGAACTTTCTGGAGATGACAGGAACCAGTTTGGTGTAGTGGTTAAGTGCACAGACGCTAATCTGGGAGAACCGGGTTTGATTCCCCACTCATCCACTTGCAGCTGCTGGATGACCTTGGGCAAGCTATAGTTCTGACAAGAGCTGTCCTTGAAAGGGCAGTTCTTGAAAGAGCTCTCTCAGCCCCGCCTACCTCATGGGGTGTCTGTTGTGGGGAGGGGAAGGGAAAGGAGTTTGTAAGCCACTCTGAGACTCTGAGTGAAGGGCGGGGTATAAATCCAATCTCCTCCTCCTCCTCCTCTTCTTCTTCCTTGACCTGGGCTGACCGGAGTCAAGTGGGAGGAGAAACAGATGATAAAAATCTCTGTGCAAGAGGAAAGCATGCTATGGATGGAAGCAACTGTGGGGATTTGAGTAACTGTGAATGTGTCTCTCCATGAGCTTAGAGTAAGTACCATTGGGGTAAGGCCTCTTTGTCTGTATAGGATGATCAGCAGCCTGAAGTAAGCCCAAGGTGCAGCTAGCTGGTTTCTCAAGTCACAGCTGAGAGACGTTCAGAGGCAGTTTGCCATTGGCTGGCTCTGTGTCACGACCCTGATATTCCTTGGTGGTGATCTCCCATCCAAATACTTGCCAGCAGGGGTAATTTCGTAGAAAAAGAGCTAGGGGAACTCATTAGCAGAACTCATTAGCATATGCCACACCCCCTTACATCAGGGGCCCGGCGGTGGACCTGCAAGGCCGGCGGGAGTGCGAGGAAGCCCCGCGAAGGCCCTCCCTGGCCCCAGGCGGAAGCAGGGGGCGGGGCTTCGTCATGTGCCCCGCCCCTGCACCTCACCCGGGAAAACTGCGATCCCCCGCGACCCCCCCCCCAAAATGACCTCTGCTTGCCAGGGCTGACAATGCTTAACTCTTGAGATCTGATAAGATCTGGCTAGCCTGGGCAATCCAGGTCAAGGTTCAGCTAAGTACAGCCTGAATACATATAGGCAATGTCTGTGTTTTTTGACTCCTGAAGCCAAAAGCAAAAGTAGTTGCAGACAGAGCCATAGATCTTTAGGAGCTAAATTAATTAAGCAGTGATATGTTTCACAAGTTTAAGCCATTTACACAGAATGGGGAAGGAAATGAAATAGCCGGGCCTTTGTGCAATTGCCGGGCACCCTGCATAACAAACTGATCAGCACTGTGACCAGGGTTCCCATTCTCCCGGAATTACAACTGATGTTCAGACTACAGAGATCGGTTCCCCTGGGAGAAATGGCTGCCGTGAAGGGTGAACTCTGTGCTATTATATCCTGATGAAGTCCCTCTCCTCCTCAAACCCTGCCCTCCCCAGGCTCCACCCCCAAATCTCCAGGAATTTCACGACCCAGAGATGGCAACCATGACTGCGACAGGAAACCAGGGTAAGCAATAGCGGGCTGGCACTGTGCAGGAGACTGATAATCTACCTGTGCAATAGCCCAGCAATGAGTGCAATAGCAAACCTGTCATCAACTAAACAGGCTCCAGGAACAAGAATCAGCAAAATCACCAGCTCAGACCTGATGCACAATAGCAAGCAGTCAGAATAACCACCACTTATCCTGGGATATGAAGCAGCACCCAACATTCAGGAAATCCTGTCTTTGCAAAAATTACATACTTTTACGAATAAATATCACTTTTGGACGAGGCAGAAGGATTCGCAAAAATAACAGGGAAGGCTGTGCACCTCAAGCTGATATAAAGACCCACAAAATTTTTAAGAGAATAAGCTTTTGTGAGTCAAATCTCACTTGTCAGATACTTCTCTGGGTTGGCAGGCAAACTTTAACGCTAAGAAGAAATGCAGCATACACCATCAAGGACAATATAATCGACTACAACTGGCAGTGGCTCTCCAGGATCTCAGGTAGAGAGGCCTCTCTCATCACCTTCTACTCGATAGATTTATCTGGGGATGCCGAGGATTGAACCTGGGACATTCTGCATGCCAAGCAGATGCTCTCACACTGATCCAGGGGCCATGGCCCACTGCTAGTGTTAGCATACCCTGTTGGGTGGCCAGCTCTGGGTTGGAAAATATCTGCAGACTTTGGGGGTAGATGCAGGAGAGGGTGGGGTTTGGGGAGGGGCGGGGCCTCAGCATTGTACAATGCCATAGCATCCACCCTTCAAAGCAGCCATTGTCTCCAGGGGAGCTGATCTCTTGTCAGCCGGAGATCCGTTGTGAAAATGGGAGATCTCCAGGCCTCACCTGGAGGCTGGCAACCCTAATACCCTGAGGCAGGGCAGCTGACTCCCTCCTCACATATCTCCTCTGATTCCTCCGCTCACACCCGGCCACTTCTTGCTTATCATTGCATTGACAACTGTGCTCCCAGCTGTATCGGCTGTCTAGGGCTGCTGGAGAAAGGCACGTGGATGTTGCCCCAAGTTCCTGCTGGCCATAGCAGTGGCCTTCCGAGCTGCACCCAGCACCTTCGGAGAAAGGGTGCAGGCAATGCGGGCAGCTGTGGCTGCAGGTGGTGGGAGAGTTTGTGAGTGGGCAGGAGAATGGTGTACAAGCAAGTGGGGGCACGGGGGTGATGGGCATGAACATAGGGTTGCCAGATCCCCCACCTACCGGCAAGGGTGTAGACTTTCCAATTTCCCGGGGGGGGCTGGGGCTGGGCCAGAGGCATTGCTGTGCTAGGAGCAAGGGTGGCTCCCGGGGGAGGCTGAGCACTTTCCTGAAAATTTCGGCGGGGGCTGAAGCCCCGCCGCCCCCACGAAGATTACGCCTATGCCTACCGGTGAGAGATGGGGGGTAGGGTTGCCAGATCCAGGTTGGGAAACTCCCAGAGATTTGGGGGTGGAGCCTAGGGACAGCAGGGACCTCAGTGGGATACGATTCCATAGAGTCCACCCTCCAAAACATCCATTTTTCCCAGGGGAACTGATCCCTCTATTCTACAGATGAACTGTACTGTAAGTCCAGGGGATCCCCAGGTTCTACCTGGAGGTTGGGCATCCCTAATAGAGGGGCATGGCAGTGAGCATAGGGGGTCTGCAGGCACTCTCTGGGCCGGGCCCCCGAAAACCTGGAACCAGCTCTACCATGGCCCCTTCCCTTAGTTAACATTTTCTCCGCCCCACTCCATTCTCCCCATAAAACCCGATGGAGCTAGATGCTCAAAGATGGACCGTCTCATCTACAATATAATACACTATGTGGCAACATTCCAATTACAACAGCCGCCACAATGAAACGGCAGCCATGCGAACCTGAGCCAACTCACTGGAAAACACATCTGGTTAAAATTCAAGGTTTTTAAAATCTGCAGTAATATTTTAGGAATACATTTGGTAACTATTAAATTGCTGTGTTCTAGCTGGTAATATTTATGATCACCATGTGTTAAGCAGAGGTTTAGATCTGTCAGGAGGAAGGGATGATTGTCAGATGGGCTAACAAATGGGATGAGGATATAAATTACATTTTATTGTGCGTGTTGTTTTTTTTAAAAAAACTTTATTGTAATCTTGTTCAAAAGAGCTATGTCTTTGTCAAGTCGTTGCCTGTTGAAAATGAAAGAAAAGGGGTTTATATGCCTCGCTGCAATGGCCTCCGGTGCTACTCTCAGCATGGGAATTAAAACAGATGGCCTCATTCTGGGAAGTGCTGAGCAAGTTCATCTCGAGTGAAAGATGGATCACGGTGGCAGCAATGAGCAATTACTACTTGATAGAAGTCAGGTCTATTGATGGTGGTTCAACATGTGAGTTAGATGGAACCTTCATATCCCAAGGCAGAGTATGTCTTACTAACTGTGGCCATAATTTGAACCCTGAACACCTTCCTTCCTTCCTTCCTTCCTTCCTTCCTT
>NW_015164181.1:1808635-1823150 GCF_001447785.1 Gekko japonicus | reverse complement strand
CCTCCCTGCCTCCCTCGATTCTCCCCCTTTCTGCATTTTATCTTCCCAGCATCCCATGGGCATAGGTCAGGCCGAGTGAGAGAAACGGGCCCAAGATCAGCCAATGAATTTAGCTCGGAGTGGAGATTTCAACCAGGCTTTTCCAGGTTCTAGTCCAATGCTCAAGCATTACGTCATATCAGCTTCTTGAGGAAGACCGAGGGGTAGGCTTGCCAGTCACCCCCTGGAAAGAATTGGAGGGGCAGGCAGGTATGCTGGCATCACACCAGCGCATGATGTCACTTCCTGAGGAAAACCAGAAGCGACATCATGACTAGGGATATGCACCTGAAAATAATTCCATATTTTTTGGATTTGGATTTCAGGAAGGGCATAAATACCAGAATTCTGGATTATTCGAGACTCTCCATACTGTTTTTGGATTTCGGTTTGTTCGGATTTCTGAAAATTTGGGGCCCATCATTCTAGGGTTGCCAAGTCGACCTACCTTGAAAGCGGGGGGATTCTGGGCTCCGTTAGGAGTTTTCCTGTGCACGCGCGAAGCGCACGCGCGCCACGACAATATCACTGGAAGTGAAGTCATTGCGTCGCCCACGTTGGGGGCAGGGCACCGTGACTCGAGGGAAAACCATAGAGTTTTCCCTCGATTCACAGAGCGTCCCCCCCACCTCCGGGTGACATCATCACGCTGGGACGCCCTCCGGCAGGGGGTGCAGTTCCCCCTGGGACCCGATCCGCCGGTGGTGGGTAATGGGCCTCCCGGGCGGGAATTTACCCGCCCCCAGTGGGGGCTTGGCAAACCTACATCATTCCCTATGGGGAATTTTTCTGGGGAGTCACTGTTCCACAACTAAATGACACCAAAATTGCAGGAAACCTAGTCCTCCCTATTTGGTAAAGATCCCCCCCCCCAAGCGAAGTTCCAAGTACATTATCTAACTTGTGGACTAAAATAATTCAAAATACAGCAGGCAGCGAAGTCTTCAGTCACTTTTTTGAAAAGTACAGAAAAAGGATAGTTCCTGTTAAGAAAAAAGAATGAGATTCCAGGTGTCCCTGTTTCCATTTGTGAAATGCTGGAGGCTTGTAGGATCTGTCCCTGCTCTCCTTACACACACACACTGACTATAATGATGAGCATTTTGTTTATCTGCTATTACTAATAATATGGATCTCAGAGAGCCAGACTCAATCTGGTTTTAATAATTAATTTCAAAGGAACAGAATGTACTAACCAACACTAATTCTGTGACGAAGTGACCATATCTTTCCAAGAACCTCCTTTCTCCTTCTCCAGGCCACAGAACAGAAATGCCAGGCCAGGCACTGTTTTTACAAAAAAAATAATAATAAAAAAATAAACCTCCTTTCCCAAAAAAAGCCTTAATAAGAAATTCCTTCCACAACCACTTTCCCACCTACCTACCTCCTCCCTAAGAGGTTCAAAATTAATATATCAGCAAACCCTTTGTTTATTGACAAAGAGATCGTGAATTACTCAATAATCCCCCATCTTGTCTTTGGCTTGACCCTGACCCCAAGGTCAAAAACCATCTGCCCAACCACAATCAAGAAACAGGATATGTTCTATTCCCCGCTCAGAGATAGAGGCAGACAGACTATATATTTTCAGAGGAAGCATTCTTTGCCTTATCCTGCTCTTTTGGCACAGCAATAAACTCATATGTTTTCTCTGTTATAATTCCATCAGAGTTTTCACAGATAAAAATCTGGTTCCTAAGAACATAAGGAAAGCCCTGCTGGATCAGATCAAACACAGTCCTTAGCATGAGTATTTATTGATATAGCAGAGTCTCCAAAACATGTTTCTGGCAGTTTCCAAATAAAATAAAATCAAGAGAGTAAAAACAAATAAAAGAAACCTACAGTAGCATTTAAAAAAGCGGTGCTGAGACTTAAACCAGGCTGAAAACAGCAGCAGAATATTCCGAATTATAAAACAGCCAAAGACCACAACAACAACAAGAAGAAAAGATTGGATTTATATCCCACCCTCGACTACCCAAGGGAGTCTCAGAGCGGCTTACAAACTCCTTTCCCTTCCCCTCCCCACAACAGACACCCTGTGAGGTAGGTGGGGCTCTGACAGAAATTTAAGGTTGCCAGGTCCCCCCAGGGGGTGGGGAAACCCCCACTCAAGAGGCCTGTTCCCCGCCAGCCCGGATCGGGCCACTGGGGGGAACCCCACCCCCAAAGTCTGCAACGTGCACGGCATGAAGACGCCTCCCAGAGGTGACGTCATCATGTCGGGCACATTACCGGGGGACGCTCTATCATTTGAGGGAAAACTCTATGGTTTTCCCTCGAATGATTGTGGCCCCGCCCCCAACGTGCCCGACATGATGACGTCACTTCCGGGTGGCACCATCACAGCGCGCGCACAAAGCACACACGCAAGCAGACTCCCAGACAGGGACAGGACTCCCCCTGCTATTAGGTAGATTCGACTTGGCAACCCTACAGAAACTGTTCTTTTTCAAGGACAGCTGTGCCAGAACTATGACTTGCCCAAGGTCATCCAGCAGGTGCAAGTGGAGGAGTGGGGAATCAAACCCGGTTCTCCCAGATTAGAGTCTGCGCACTTAACCACTACACCAAACTGGCTCTCCAGTGCAAAGCAGCAATAACATCACAAAACACTAAAATTCCAAGAGGAGCCTCAGAGTACCATAAAATAACAGAATTAAAGAGCTTTCCAATCAAGATGTGTTGCACAACCAGTCCTGGAGAAACACCGAGCCATCACTTCACCTCCTTCCCTGTATATTCTTCCCCGCCAGTTAGGGTTGCCAGCTCTGAGTTGGGAAACACCTGGAGATTTTGGGGGTGGAGCCTGAGGAAGGTGGGGTTTGGGGAGGGGAGGGGCCTCAGCAGTGTATAATGCCATAGTGTCTACCTTCCAACACAGCCATTTTCGCCAGGTGACCTGATCTCTGTCGCTGGGAGAGCAGTTGTAATAGTGCGAGATCTCCAGCCACCACCTGGAGGCTGCCAATCCCAATGCTGGTCCCATGAAAAGGGGAAGACTGGAAGGCAAAAAAATAGCCCTGAAAAAGGGGCCCATCGACCAGCCCCCACCAGAAGGGGGCTGGGACAAAGAGGAGGGCTGCTGGCTTACACTCACCCTGTGCAGGACTGGGGCCCCCTACAGAGGGGAGGAAGGGAAGAAGAGTTGGTCTGCTGGCTCACACCTGCCCCGTGCAGTGCCGGGGTTGCTAGTTTGTACCTGCCTTGTTCAGGGATGGGGTCACTGGTTTGCAGTGGATTGTCCCGCTTTACACGGGACGAGAGCTGCTGGTTTGCAACAGTGGCATCTCCCACCTCCCTTGCAAGGGACATGGGTTGCCCTTCACTTGGGTCTAGGATGGTCCCAGTGATGAAGGAAGCCCCCCCCCCCCGGCCACTAGCTTTTCCCAGTGGCCTTAATAACCAGTCTGCCCTGCCCATGACTCCAGGAATGGTCTCTCCAGGGTTTTGAAGGAGCTGCAGGAACAGAGAGGAATGTGGGGGGGAAACAGGTATAATTTGTTATTTAGGTTTTTACTTTGTATAACTTAAACATCATCATGTTACACATGTTAATTTGGTGTTAAATCCCTGTCTATAAGTTTATATATATGTCTATAAGTTGAGTGGTGGCTCAAGTGATTAAGACGCTGAACTGCAGGCTGTGGAAGGATGGTAGTTCAGCAGTTCGAGACCAGAGTGTGCTGCATGACGGAGTGAGCTCCCGTCTCTGGTTCCAGCTCCTGCCAACCTAGCAGTTTGAAAGCAAGAAATTGCAAGTAGTTAAATAGGTACCACTTCAGTGGGAAGGTAACAGCGTTCCATGTGCCTTGGTGTTTAGTCATGCCGGCCACATGACCACGGAAACGTCTTCGGACAGCTCTGGCTCTTTGGCTTTGAAACGGAGATGAGCACCGCAACCCTAGAGTCGGATTCGACTGGCTTTCGAGCAAGGGAACCTTTACCTTTAAGTTTAGAACCTCATCCGACATTCTGAAAAAGTGTGCCTTGCACACAAAAGCTCATACCTTGAATGAACCTTTGTTGGTCTTAAAGGTGACACTGGACTCTTAAATTTTTGTGTTTTTCTAGTATGGATGGTTGGATACGAGCCGTTCTTTTGTGGTATGGGTTGCAGTGTGTAATTTTCCAGCTGCACCCAGTTTTTTTTTATTGGATTATGGGAGTTTATAGCTGAGTACGTAGCTCTAGCATTGTTTCAATTTATTACAACCACCTTGAGAGTCCATGAGGACCAGAGGGAGTTAGTGGGAGCATTGTCTTTGCACACAGATGCCTCCAAGTTTGATCACGGGCACCTACTGTGGAAAGGATTTTTAGTCTCAGAGTCCAGAGAGATGGCGGAAAGTTTCTCCCACTCAGAACAGACAGTTCAGGAACATGCAGAAAAGAGTAAGAGTCCAGTAGCATCTCAAAGACCAACAACATTTGTGGTAGGGGATGAGCTTTCATGAGTCACTGCTCACTTCTTCAGATTCTTCAGGAATATGTGGTTGAGTGACCTGATTTAGCATAACACACTGTATGATCCTGGCTGCAAAGGAGGGCTATAAATTGGGTTGCCAATAGGGTTGCCAAATGACCCCGGGGGGTGGGGAATCCCCTGCTTCGGAGCCCCAAGTTCCGCCCCGGGGGAATCGGGGCCTGGGGGGAACCCTGCCCCCGAAGCTGCATCACCGGAGGTGACGCAGCCATGTTGCTGATGTTTGGGGCGTGGCTGAGCTCATCGGGGGGGGAACCATATGTTCCCCCCCGACGAGCTCGGCCACGCCCCCAACGTCAGCAACGTCTGACGTCACTTCCGGTGACGTCGCGGCGGGGCGCGCGTGCACACGCACACAGCCAGCTCCCGACCAGGACGGAGCCTCCCCCGCTGGTAAGGTTTCAGGATTTGGCAACCCTAGTTGCCAACCTCCAGGTGGGGCCTGATGATCTCCCAAAATTACAACTAATATCCAGGCTACAGAGATCAGTTCCCCTGGAGAAAATGGCTTCTTTGTTGGGGGGGGGTTTGGTATTTGACCTCACTGTCCTTCCCTTCCCCAAACCCTGCCCTCCCCAGGATCCACGCCGAATCTCCAGTAATTTCCCAACCCAGTTGGCAACTTTAGCTATAAATGTTATTTAATACATACACAAACCACACCTTGCTTGTTTTGTTCTTTGGTGGCTACCCTTGGCTTCAAAGCAAACAAACTGAACCAAACTTTTCATACATTTAGAAAGGCAATGGTGCCACGTGCCACGGATCAAGTTTGCAAAGAGATAGTCCCACCAGCACAATAGTCCTGCCAACACAAGAGTCCAGCACAATGGTAACTTCAAACCATCAGAGTGCGGGGAACACCCTAGCCACACATCGTGAGCTCTGCAGTTGAGAACCAAGCCTGTGAGCTTTGCTGATGTCAACAGAAGCCCAAGAGGGTTAAATAAACGTGTTCCTAGTTGCCCTGCACCTTGTTTTATGAAGTCAAACTCACCGATCACACAAGTGTTTAACAGGGAAAGGGTTCATATTAAATTCACACATAAAATTCTTTTATGAAATATGAGAAAAGCATTTCCTTTTTTATAGGAACCTCATAAAACATTGATCATAAAACCTTGCCTTCTTGCTCCTTTGTTTTCAATTCTTATTTTTTTACTTGTTTCACTTTTGGATGTAAAAGCTGAAGTGAGCGCATTAACAGGCAAAAGGGCCTTGAGAATCCATTAACAAGCCTTGTCACCCATTAAAATTAACTCTCTCATTAGTCAGAACTGGTCGATTGAGAACTTGCACATCTCCTAGCTGGTTCCATTTATTCCTCGGCCACATCTACATTACAGGTTTAATCATCATTCCTTCGGCAATTGTGGGAATTATGAATGACAAACCTGAAAAGTCTCTGAACCCAGACGAGACTACAATTCCCAGGAGTCTTTGGTGGGAAACCATGACAGTTCTCCTTCGAACCCCAGGAAAGCAATTTGCATGGCAGTCCTAAACAGAGTTATTGTTGGTGAAAAGGGCTGTCAAGTTGCAAGCGATATATGGAGACCCTGTAGGGTTTTCAAGACAAGAGATGTTCAGAGGTGGTTTGCCATTGCCTGGCTCTGCATAGTAACTCTGGACTTCCTTGGTGGTCTCCCATCCAAGTACTAACCAGGGCTGACCTTGCTTAGTGTAGTGTATCCCAAAGCTGCCATGGAATGCAGAATGTATGTGAAACATCTCATTGAAAAGCAATGTTAAGCTTCATCTTGGTCTAGGATCTAAATACATCCAATAGTATTGCTAGCCCAGGAAGGAACAAGCCAATCACTTCACAGCAAGCTCCCTGAGCGGGAACGTCCGTGATTGGTCCTTATACGAACAACCTTATTGGTTGGTATTTGTACAGTGGGTGTGGCTATATTAGCCGGGAATGTTTAAAAGCAGGACAGCTGCAATGTAAAGGCTGTTCTGGCTATCAGATGTTGATCCGTGTTGGAGTTGTGTTCGAGTTGAAGAATAAAGTCGTGTTCTTGCTGAATCACTCTCCGACTGCTTTGTTAAGCGAGCGACTTAACACTTAGATTTCGAGATCTAATGAGATCGGGCTAACCTTGGCCACCCTGGTTAGGGCATTCACAACTTCCTGAACTTGGAATTGAACCTGGAGTATGGTAGTGAGAGCACTGAATCCTAACCACTAGAACATCTGGGAAGATAAAATGATATCAGTTAATGCTGACTTATGGCAACCGTGAAGGTTTTCAAGGCAAGAGATGTTCAGGGTGTAAGAACATAAGAAGCCAGTGTTGGATCAGGCCAAAGGCCCATCCAGTCCAACACTCTGTCACACAGTGGCCAAAAATACCAGGACCATCAGGAGGTCCAACAGTGGGGCAAGGACACTAGAAGCTCTCTGTGTTGGAATATACAGGGAATATACAAGGTTTATAGTGCATCAGCTTGAAGAAGATCAGAAGAACAGCCTATAGGGGACAGCTGAAGCACTGCTAGTTAGCATAGCTAGATTTGGGACTTCCCACAATTTCAAATGTTGTCCTTCCTGTCTCCTGCTTGGCTCTTTGGAGACTTCCTGCTCCAACGGAGCCCTCCTCCTTCGTTCCTGTCTCTCACAGCAGTTAGTCAGTTAGTTAAGTCTCTCTCCCTCTCCTCTGTTCTACCAGAGCATGTTTCTTCTTTAATAAACCAAGGTCCTGGTCACACAAGCGGGATACTGCGCCCCAAAGGGAGGCAAAGTAGAGCCGGAGCAAAAAGAACCACGGGAGCACGATTCGGCACGCCCCCGTGGCTCCGTGCTCCGGCCTTTGGCAGGCAATCAGATGTAGCACAGCAAAACGGACGTTGCTCGTTTGTGCACATGCGTGAGACGGGGAACGGCGCTGGCTGATCGGACGCCTGGAGTGGCTGCGCATCATCCAGAAGGTAGTGCTCTTTGGGTAGTACCTTTTTAATCCGTGTTTACGGGCCAAAGGGGCGAATTGGGGACGGGTGCGTGACGCTTCCCAGATGTTGCACTGTGATCACACCGGCTTGATGTGCCCCCGATCCATCCCTCTTGCGGGGCAAATCCTCCTGTGTGACCGGGGCCCAAGTTCTTTTCTTTAAACAGTTGGTGCTCCATTCCTCTGCATGCTTAAACTCTGCCACCAGAGAGGTCATTTGCCATTGCCTGCCTCTGCATGGCGACCCTGGGCTTCCTTGGTGGTCTCCCATCCAAGTCCTAACCAGGGCTGACCCTCCTTAGCTTCTGCAATCTGACAAGATTGTGCTAGCTTGGGCTATCCAGGAGAGGGCACAGAGTTACATCTTTCTGAATCCATTGAAGTCAATGGTTTTAGAAGGGTAGAACTCTGTTTAGGATTGCAGTGTTATTTTATGCTGGTCCCTGTCCTAGTCTACAGAGGCAAAACAGAAATACTTTAAATAAATAAATGAACACACTGATATGTCAGTTATTCCACCAGAAAACCTCAATAGATTTGTAATGCAGATAGGTCCTTCAGTTGTCTAGCCAGAGACACCAATATACATTCATTTATTCATTCCACACTTACTCCACCCTTCCACCAGTGAAGAAGAAGAGTTGGTTTTTATACCCCACTTTTTTCTACCCTAAGTAGTCTCAAAGTAGCTCCCTTCCTCTCCCCACAAACAGGCACCTTGTGAGTGGGGTTGCCAGAGACCCCCCCCCCGACCATCAGCAGGGGATGGGGGGTTAGGGCTGCCAGATCCAGGTTGGGAAACTCCTGGAGATTTGGGGGTGGAGCCTGGGGAGGACCTCAGTGGAGCACAATGACATAGAGTCCACCCTCCAAAGCAGCCATTTTCTCCCGGGGAACTGATCTCTGTAGTTTGGAGATGAGCTATAATTCCAGGAGATCCCCAGGTCCCACCTGGAGGCTGGCATCTCTACTTGTGAGGTGTGTGGGACTGAGAGGTGTTCTGAGAGAACGGTGACTGGCCCAAGGTCACCCAGCTGGCTTCATGTGGAGGAGTGGGAAATTAAACCCGGTTCTCCAGATTAGAATCTGCTGCTCTTAACCACTGCACCATAGCTGGCTCTCAATGGGGAATTGACCATGGTTCTTCCTGATGCTAGACTGACAGTCCAACCCTGAGAGCACATTCCCAGGACTAAGCCCCATTGAATTAAAAGAGACTTACTTTTGAGTAATCTTGTTTAGGATTGTTCCCTGACATACTAATGTCTACTAGGGTTGCCAGCCTTCAGGTGGGGCCTGGAGATCTCCAGCTGACAGAGATCAGCTCCCCTGGAGAAAAAGGCTACTTTGAAAGGTGGGTTCTATGGCATTGGACCATGCTGAGGCCCCTCCCCTCCCCAAACCCCACCGTCTCCTGGATCCACCCCCAAACTCTCCAGGTATTTTCCAACCCAGACCTGGCAACCCTAATGTCTACCCATCCTTGAGTCTGGTATAACATTGATGTGCTTCTACCAGTTGTGAAAGACCCAAACATGGGGCAAAATAATCTCATTTAAATTTAAGATAAATGGGAAGAACTGATCAGGGACAGGAGACGAAAAATTAAGACTGACACACTGTTGATTGTTTATCCAGCAATGATGAATTTCGGGTTTCAAGTCGAGAACAGTGACTGCTCCCTAATCATAAATCGCTCATCTTTGGATTTAAGTGTCATGGCTTCACAATTTATAGCATCACCCCACATTTAGTCATCAGGTTCTGCCATATTACCCTGAAGGAGCTGAATTCCCTTTACACTCCCAGAAGAAGCCACAGTAGACATGGAACACAGGAAACTGCCATATACTGAATCAGACCCTTGATTCATCAAGGTCAATATTGTCTACTCTGAACGGCAGAGGCTCTCCAGGGTCTCAGGCAGAAGTCTTTCACATCACCTCCAGCCTGATCCTTTCAACTGGAGATGCTGGGGATTGAACCTGGGACCTTCTATATGCAAAGCATATGCTCTCTCACTGAGCCACGGTCTTTCCACATAGTGATCACAGAGTTCAGACCTCTGTCTTTCTTCTTCTGTCACTAAGGGTCAAACTAGACAAGACTTTGGAAGCTCTGTGATCAGATCTCCAGAATCCTTTTTAATGAGAAAATAGCAGCGGTGGGCAAAGTCCAACTTGGACCATGGCTGGGGAGTGGTAGTAGGGGTAACTTTTCCCCTCGGTGCCATTTTTCTGATTACAGATGACCTCTCAGAGCAGCTGTTTGCCAAGTTGGGGGTAAGGTTTTGGTACTAACCTTCAAGGCCCTAAATGGTGTGGGACCAATGTATCTAAGGGACCGCCTCTCCTGGTACTGTTAGATTGTGGCTTTAACACGGCAGAGGTGAAGGCATAGTGATTTCAACAAGCAGCAGTCTATTGCATCTCAACAGGAATGCTTTACATGGGGCAACTGCCCTAACTACATACATCTAAGCCACTCCCAGCCCCCATGCGATTGGTGAGTTCGAATGGCCTCCAGGCTCCAGATTGGCTGGCTGCCCCCAGGGGCCAATCTGCAGGCAGGCTCCAGGATCCTGCCTGCCTTTGTTCTGGGCTTCAAGCTCCAAGTAGGTGGCCTGCCAGACAAGTCCAGGCATGCCTCCTTATGCTGGCTACTGCACCAGCAGCAGTTAAGCCTGAATGGAAGATTGCACATGTCCAGGCATAACAATACACCCCCTGAAGGGCATGACGCTCTGGAGAAAAGAACCTCCTGGTGATCCCTGGCTCAAAAGATATCCGGCTGTCCTCAACTACAGCCAAGCCTTTTCGGCCCTGGCACCAGCCTGATGGAACTCTCTGCCTAATGACACTGGGACTTAGTGCAGTCCTGCAGGGCCTGTAAGACAGAGATGTTCCACCAGGCCTACAGCTGAGGACAGCAAAGGTTGCCATCCAGCCAGGCCTCTTCCATCCCTCTTCTCCACTCATGAGGAAAAGACATAAAGTGTCCTTAAAATGCCATTCTGGAATAGTTTCGTTTCAATACCATGGCCCCGTTCACACGAGGGAATTTGGCCCAGAAGCAGGACGGTTTGGGGGCGGATCAAACTGCCGCGATCACACCACAACATCTGGGAAGCGTGGTGCTTCCGTCCCCAAACCGGCCCATCCATGGGATAAGGCGCATCAAGTTGGAACCACCTACCGAGGTGGTTCATCGCCTTGGTCCGCCTCAACCCGGGAGTCTGATCGCCGGCGCGTCCTTGCGCCGGCGCTTCCTGGGCTCCTAGCCAAACTGCGCATGCTCTGACATGCGCAGTTCGGCTGGCCGGCCGTCAGCTCTGTGTTTTCTCCCCGGCGTCTGATCGTGCCGGGGAGAAAACGCGGCGCGGCCAGGGGATCCGTGGGATCCCGCCGCGCCGTGTCAACTTTGACGCGGCTTTGAACAGCCACGGTTTGTGCCGCTTTTTCCCCTGCGTGTGGCAGGGGCCCATGTTAATTGTTTTAACAGTCTTCAATTGATTTAAGCCTGATTCACAAATGTATTTATTGACATGATGTACACCGCCCTGAGCCCTGTGCACAGGGGCGAGCAGTCTAAAAATCAAATCAATAAATAAATATACAGGCAACCTGAAGAAATAACAGTTCCGGTGAGCTATTTAAGGTCAGGAAAACAGCATGGAGTGGAGAACGCTGACCCTGTGCACAGGGCCACAGTAGCCTGAGGCCTGAGGTAAAACAAAGCCTTGGGGCCCTCTTCCTGTCCTGTACCACACCCAAGTGCTGTCAGTAGATAATATTTTAGTACTCAGAATACTGACATGCGTATTATATAATTTACTATGTAGCATTTGATGATAATAAATTCATTAATAACAAATGCTGATTCACTAGATAGTCGCACAGTTTTCCTATCTGACTTTCCTTACCGCTGGCCTGACAGCCAGAGGTGGAAGGCCAGACAGGTACAGGCTTATTGGTTGGCTAACCTTAGGGATTAAGAACCAATATGTCAGGGTTCCTCATCCTGACAGGGCCCTGGAGCAGTTTGCCGCCTTTTCTGCCTAGTGAACCCCCAATCCATACCCATGTCTCTAATTCTCAATGTGGCCCCATGTGTGGATATTTAAATCCAAAGACTGGGGCCATGAACAGTCAAGACAGGTCTTTTTATGAAGCACACAGCCACACAGAAGGCTCTGCTGTGCACGGAGGTAAATCTGGTTTCCTTGGGAGATGGAATAAAGATCCCACTAATTTGACATTCATATTCATATTGGCCTATAACCTGAAGAAAAAATATTCCCAATACGTAATTTGCGAATGGACTTTGAAGGGTGTGCCTCAGTTTAGGATGGCACCTTAAAACTTTTAAGTAAGTAAATAAGTGCAAGTCTGCACAGAGTCCCATTGAATCATGCAGGTAAATTACCTGGATAGAAACTTAGCCTACTTTCTGGTACTTTTGTCACAAATCTATGATGACGTTTTGGGATCCATCCCAATGTTTCAAGGTTAAAACCAAGGATGGAGGCTGCCTGCAGTGCAGAGCGACACCCTTTCTATTGGATCGTCCACCTTACACCACGCCTTCTGGTAGTGTAATGTTACGCTGGTGTCAGGGAGGAGAGACCTGGGCTGAGAGGGCTTCAGATGTTCAATCCTGCTCCTCCTGGGGAATGTCCCCCCAGGGGTCATTTCGTAGAAAAAGAGCTAGGGGAACTCATTAGCATAACTCATTAGCATATGCCACACCCCCTGACATCAGGGGCCCGGCAGTGGACCTGCAAGGCCAGCGGGAGTGTGAGGAAGCCCCGCCAAGGCCCTTCCTGGCCCCAGGCAGGCAGGGGTGGGGAGAGGCGGGGAGGAAGCAACTTACCCTTCCTCTTCTCCTGCCTCCTCCTGGCTGAATGAGGGCTGGAAGCGGGGCGGCCGGAAGCAGGAGGCGGGGCTTCGTCATGTGCCCCGCCCCCTGCACCTCCGGGGGAACTGTGTTCCCCCGCGATCCCCCCAAAATGACCTCTGCCTCTGCTAATCATTTCTGGCCCCTATCCTGGCACACCCATGCCAGCAGCACTGGGTTTACAGCGATGTGACATTGACAGGCCATTATGCTAGGGTTCCCAACACTGCCTAGGCAAATGCCAGGGGATGTTAGGAGTGAAGTTTGGGGAGGATGTGATGTCACTTCCAAGTGACACTGTAGTAGGGTTTTCCCCACATTTTGGGGTCCCAATCTGTTGCTGACTAGCTGGCCAGCGGGGGAGCCCCACCCCTGTTGCACCCGATGTGCCCGGTGCAATGATGTTACCTGGAGGTAACGTCATCTAGAACTGCCAACCTCCAGGTGGTGGCTGGAGATCTTATACTATTACAACTGATCTCCAGGCAACAGAGATCAGTTCAGAAAATGGCTGCTTTGAAAGTTGGATTCTATGGCATTATGCCCCATACCCCAGCCTCCTGAGGCTCCACCCCCAAAATCTCCAGGTATTTCCCAACTCAGAGCTGGCAACCCTAATGTCATCACACCGGGCATGTCACTTGGGGGGGGGCACTCTAGCATTTGGCTGAAAATTTTATGGTTTGGCCATAGAGTTTTTAGCCAAATGCTAGAGTGTCCCTTGCATGATGTGCCTGGCGCAATGATGCCACTTCCAGAAATTCCAGGAACCTGGGCTGGAGCCCCCTACTGGCAGCCAGGTAAAACCTGGCAACCCTACAGTGTAGGAATTCCCCTGATCTATGTGATAAGGACCATAGAGACTGGGGGGGTGGCATTCCTAGAGCATTACTACAGAAGCCACTCTTCCGCACCTCAGGTTCTTGAGGACAGGAGACTGGGGCTGAGGGTTTCGTTGCTAGGCCAGGGCAGTTGGGAAGCCTACATTACAGTGGTGTGTGTCTGTTATCTTCAGCTGCTCTGGAATGCCTTAAGATTGTACCCCGAGGCAAATGAGAGAAAGAGAGGACATCTTGCCTAGTGAGTTTGTGGCTGAGGAGAGGAGATTTGAAATAGCTCATTTTTAGCTGCTTATGCTAGAATAATATTGTTCTCCAAGTGTTTCACAAACAAAAATGGTTAGTAATAAACACACAGCAGAAGATGTTACAAAATCTGTTGCCTGGGGATCAGTTGTAATAGTTGTAATAATCGATCTCCAGCCACCACCTGGAGGCTGGCAACCCTAATTGCCAATGACCTTCAAGCAAAATCTCTGTTGGAGTAACTAATGGCCAGGTAAGTTCATAGAGGAGTAGGTACTCCTTCATATACCATGACAGCTTAGTTTAGGGTTTTAAATGTAAGAAAATGCCCTGTGAATTGGGCCCAGATACACACTGGAGGCCAGTGAAGCTCTCAGACTGAACCTCCTCCTAACCTGACTGGCACCAGACCTGTTTGCTTTCCCAAATGGGTAAAAATGCCCAAAGCATTTTCCCATAAAGGGCGATCCCTGGCATAATTTGCATGTGGTTTTAGATGACCCATTCCTGTTGACTGATTCACATTCTTGTGCAATCGGTTATACTGCTGCCCTGTTACCGTTTAATATTTTATACATTTTCCCATTGCTAGCTGCTTCTTGTTTTTATGCCTGGCCAGAACTGGATTTGTATGTCATTTTTAATTTTTATGCTTTTCTTTTTGTTATGCTGTTTTCCCCCCATATGTAGATTGCCTTTTTTAAAAAAAAAATGGACTCAGTTTTAAATCGCAAGCTGCCTCCAGAACTTTTGGTCCAGATCACGAGATAAACACCATTTAAATAAACAAAGAACTTTCAGTACTGGCAAGATCAATTAAAAAGTGGAGGTATCGAGGAGAGTAAACTTTGCATCTGAGACGCACTTTGCTAGTCTGTTTCTACTTGTCTCTGACAAAGGGAGTTCTGACTCTCAAAAACTTATACCCTGAAAATCTTTTTGGTCTCTAAGGCACAGAAGAAGAAGAAGAAGAAGAAGAAGAAGAAGAAGAAGAAGAAGAAGAAGAAGAAGAAGAAGAAGAAGAAGAAGAAGAAGAAGAAGAAGAAGAA
>NW_015164181.1:1803219-1808597 GCF_001447785.1 Gekko japonicus | reverse complement strand
GGAGGAGGAGGAGGAGGAGGAGGAGGAGGAGATTGGATTTATACCCTGCCCTTCAGTGGCTTTCAAACTCCTTTCCCTTCCCCTCCCCACAACAGATACCCTGTGAGGTAGGTGGGGCTGAGAGAGCTCTGACAGAAACTGCTTTTTCAAGAACAACTCTGACAGAACTATGGCTTGCCCTGTCCAAGGTCATCCAGCAGGTCCAAGAGGAGGAGTGGGGAATCAAACCTGGTTCTCCCAGATTAGTCTCCGTGCACTTAACCACTACACCAAACTGGCTCTCTACTGAACTTGAATCTAACACTCCTTTATCTGTGGTAGGGTTGCCAGCTCTGGGTTAGGTAATAGCTCGAGATTTGGGGGCGGGGGGTGCAGCCCGGGGAGGAGAGAGGACCTAACAGGGAATAATGCCATACCGTCCACCCCTTAAAATATCAATTTTCTCCTGGGGAACTGATCTCTGTAGTCTGGGGGCAATCATAATAGTGGGAGATCTCCAGGTACCACCTGGAAGGTGGCGACCCTAATCCGAGCCCCAACTTCGATAGGATTCCTCGACAGTGAACCAGAGAGCCAGCAATGTGCCTGCTTATGCAACGTTCAGAGCTACTCTCTCCTCCCTTTAATCCTCTACCGCTGGCATCACAAAGTGCTTTGCTTGCAAAGACAGTGGCTGGATTTGAAGCGAACTGCAAAGGAGCCACCGTTTAGCCGCAAGCAGGGACACCTGTCACTCAAAGGGGTGGAAAATGTATATTGATTGTTATTAATGGTACAGCGTTGAGCTGCTCGGCCCCAAACCAGCCAGAGTCAGTGGAGACAAGCTGTCTGGGACTCTCTGTGATGTCGTACAATGACAGCCAGGCAAACCGCCCGGAGAAAAGGTGTAACCAGGATTTTCAACTTCATCTCCACCTCAAATGTTCCCATTTGGCATATCACAACAAAACCCTCGGTAATGATGTCAGCAAAGCGGGGGGGGGGGAGAATCTGCATCGGGTGGCTTGTGAACGTTGGATTCGCTTTACGAGATGCAAATAAAAGGGGAGAAAGAGGGAAATGTGGGTGCTTGTTTCTCCTCTGTTGATCTGATGCATAAATAGGGCTCACTGGAAGTAAATTAAAAGACTGGACTGCCCCAGGATTATTATTTTTTTTTTTTACAAGGAACTGGAAAATTAGGAAATAATTCAGAGAGACGGGGTGGTGTAAAGGTAGGGTTGCCAGCGTCCGAGAGCCGGCTGGAGATCTCCCAGAACTGCAACTGATCTCCATAGGACTTTAAAGCAGAGATGTCGAACTTATTTGTTACCAGGGCCAGATATGACACAAATGTCACCTTGTTGGTCTGGGTCATGTGGGTCATAAAATGTAACGCCAGGTACCAGAGATATAAACGTTATAAAGGACACTGGCAACCCCAATTGACAACATTATTTTTTACTCAAAATACAAATGAAAGCAATTGATCCCTAGCAGTGAAAGCAATTGGTTTACTGGGGAACCCACAAGAGCCCCAATAAATGTATTTAATCATATGGAAGACTTGATATCTTTCCAAGGGATACCAGAAAAGGGGAAGTACCTTATATTTCCATACATACCAGCAATACTCCCTCTAAGCTTTGGAGTCTTGCGAGCAAAAATTCAACTTTGTGAGCGACTGGCATTAAAGTCGTGAGCGAGCAATTTGGCTACTGCATAAATTAGTTTGCTCCAGAGCCATCCTTCCCGAGATAAGGCAAAAATGTGAGAGCCGGAGGCTAAAAAACTGTGAGCTAGCTCACACTAACTCAGCTTAGAGGGAACACTGCACACCAGTTGCTTAAGGGCTGGATAAGAGCCCTAGATGGGCCGGTTCTGGCCCCAGGCCGTATGTTTGACACCCCTGCTTTAAAGACTAACAAAATATGTGGCAGGGGATGAGCTTTCGTGAGTCACTGGTGTGACTCATGAAAGCTCATCCCCTGCCACATATTTTGTTAGTCTTTAAGGTGCTACTGTACTCTTGCTCTTTTCTACTGCTAGAGACAGACTGACATGGCTACCCAGGGGTCATTTCCTCCAGGAGCGCACAGGAGTGGAGCTCCAGCACTAAAGAACCCAGGGGGCAGGCACATGCAACAAGCCCCGCCTCCAGCTCCCAGCAGCCCTCATTCAGAGCAAGAAGCAGCCAGGTAAGTTGCAGAGCCCCCTCCCCCCCAGTCCAAAACAGTCCAGTGGCACCTTTAAGACCAAGTTTTATTCAGGTACAAGCTCTCCCTCCTCCGCGAGGACAGATCTGCACGTTCCCCCCCCATAGCTAGCAATCCAAAACAGTCCAGTGGAGCCTGAGTGGTGGGTGTTGCCTTCCGACACACTTCCGGTGATGTCAGGGGGTGTGGCATATGCAAATAAGTTATGCTAATGAGTTATGCTAATGAGCTCCTGCACCTCTTTTTCTACGCAATGACCCCTGCGGTTACCCATCGTGATTGCTGCGCAGATAACAAAGTTTTCTGCCCTGGAGAAAACAGCTGCTTTGGAGGGTGGGCTCTATGGGGCTCTACCCCGCTGAGGTCCCTACCCAAGCTCCACCCCCAAATCTCCAGAAATTTCCCAACGTGGAGTTGGTAACCCTACGTAAAGGTGAGACTCAGGCACCTGACTATACACTACTACGTTACGTTTCCTCCATAACTGCGCTTTTAAGGGATTTCCTCTGGACCAGAATGGTCAGGTACACAATTGAATGACCATGTCCCTGACTAGGACAGAAGGTTATTTCAAATGAGGCCTCTTAATTATATCTCTGCCTTGAGTCACGGACAATGATTTAAAAACAATCCCAACTTGGTCCTAAATATATTAAGTAATTGTTATAATATTTTTGCAACGTCTGGAGCTAATGTGTAATAACTATGCCTGACCACTGAAGAAGGCTATAAGGCCGAAATGTGTTCGGTCAGGGTCACCTATGGTCTTTCTTTGAGATAACTGTATACTCTTAACCTGTATTGAGGCCATATTTGGGCCTGTAATTGCTTTTAAATCATTTTGTAATAAATACATGTAATTTTTGTACATTTGATAAATATTCACGTCTTATATTTACTTGTTTAAATACTGGGCCCTTTAATTTGGATTCAATCAACCGTCTAAATTCTTAATTCATTCTTTGGTCCTTTTTACTCAGGCCAGGGAGACCTGAGTTCCAATCCCTGATCCCCTATGGCAGTGGTTCCCAAACTTTTCAGTATGGTGGTGACCCACAAGTGCAAATTTACTTGGCGTGGGGGCCCACTTAAAAAAACCCACAGAGCATGCACAGATCAATGAAACAGCAAAACACTGGGACCCATTTTCACAGGCTTTGCAACCCACTTTGGGGTTGGAACCCATGGAATGGGGAACGCTATCCTATGAAACTCATCAACTAACCTTGTGCCAGCTCCTCTGTCTTAACCTGACCTACCTCATAGAGATGTTGTGAGTAGGTGTTAAGTCGGTTACCTAACAAAGAGTCAGAGAGTGATTTCAGCAAAAGATCAGCTTTGGCTGCGGTCACACGGAACATTAGCCATGCTAGTCAGACGGAAGACATGCGGAGTTTCCGGACGCGATCTCACCGGCACATCTGGGAAGCGTAGCACTCCCGTGGCTCAAACGAGGCTTCCCGCCGAAACCGCGCAGCAAAAAACTAGTACCTCGGAGGTACTAGTATCCGGAAACCGCGGGGCAAGGGCGGGCGTCTGATCGCGTTTCCGGTGGCATCCGGCGCCCGCCCATGTTCCCTTCCGTGCGACAAAGTTCCCCCCCCCAGGTCTTCGTGGATGCGCAAAAGCACCCTATGGAGCATGCGCAATCGTGCTGTACAGAAAAAAACTATCCGGTTTGCTGAACCTTTTTGCTGAGCCGCGCGCTTCGTTTTTGCGCGCGGGATTGTCCTGCGATCGGCGCCTCTCCCTTCCCATGGGACCTCCACGGGATCTCCACGGGACCTCCACGGGAGGTCTGGTCAGGTAACTGCGCCTTAGTTTGCCCCGGGGCAATCTGCCACGCTTCCCCCCCGCGGTTTCCTGCCCGTGTGACCGGGGCCTTTATTCAGCAACTCGTAACTCAACTCCAAACAGATCAACATGAATAGCCAGAACAGCTTTAGCATTGAAGCTGTTCTTCTTTTAAACTAATATAGCCACACCCTATTTTACAATAACAACCTATGAGGTTGCACGGATAAGGACCACTCACAATTGTTCCCTCTCATGCAACTGGATGTTGGTGTTTGGTCGGCTCTTCCTGGGCTACCAATAGTAATTGAGGGATTAGGATCCTAGCCCAGGACGAAGCTTCACATGGTGTTTCAATCACTGCGTTTTCATACAGACATTGGTCACATTGAATACACCACAGTAGGGTTGCCAGCTACCTGGAGGGGGGGGGGGAATGCCCTGCCTTTTTGGTTGGAAAGTGCCATCAAGTCACAGCTACCTATTTGCTATCAAGCTTTTGCTGCGTATAGTACTACTACCAATAGGCATGAGTCTTTATAGACTGTTCTCTGCCCCTGAGGAGCAGTCTTAAGATTTGACACAAGGGGAATGGAGGTTGGGATTGATGGGACACATGCCAGAGACTTCATGGGATGCTATTTACCAAATGATATAATTCACCTTCAGCCCTCAGTTTTGTTGGCAGAGTAATTAACACAGCATTACAATGCACAACCTGATTATAAGAGTAGATAATGGTTTACTTAGGAACAGGGGTCATTTCGTAGAAAAAGAGCTAGGGGGACTCATTAGCATAACTCATTAGCATATGCCACACCCCCTGACATCACTCGAAGTGAGTCCTCCCCACAGCCGGCGGCGACCTCCAGCGGGCACCAGCAGGGAGCTCCAGGCCCCGCCCTCCCGCACCTCACCCGGGGGGATGGCGTCCCCCCGTGTCCCCCCCCAAATGACCACTGCTTAGGAACTAACGTACTTGATAGGAAAGAGGAGAGACAGAGATAGGTTCCTAACTACATCTCAGGCTGAGAGAGAGGGCAAGACTGAGTGTGGCCTTTCCAAGAAGAAGGGGGAAATTGCCCTGAGAGTAGAATCTGGAGACAGACAAGGAATGACACTTAGCTGGAGAGAAGCCACTGACCTCACTATCCTATCTGATTGTCTTCTCGCTGCCCCCTGCAGGGTCTTCTTCTCTTCTTCTTTGTACACCAGGCATTGCCTTTTCCAGAGGTCGATTCGAGGGGGGGATCGCGGGGGATCGCAGTTCCCCCAGGTGAGGTGCAGGGGGCGGGGCACACAACGAAGCCCCGCCCCCTGCTTCCAGCCTCATTCTGTTGCAGAAGGAGGAAGAAGCAGGAGGGTAAGTTGGCGTCCTCCCCCTCTGCC
>NW_015164181.1:1763464-1803110 GCF_001447785.1 Gekko japonicus | reverse complement strand
CAAATAGCACCTTTAAGACTAACAAATAGCACCTTTAAGACTAACAAATAGCACCTTTAAGACTAACCTTTAAGACTAAGACTGAGTGGTGGGTGTGGCCTCATGACACACTTCCGGTGATGTCAGGGGGTGTGGCATATGCTAATGAGGTATGCTAATGAGTTCCCCTAGCTCTTTTTCTACGAAATGACCCCTGGCCTTTTCCAACAAGTCTGCAGGACTCAAGCAAGGCTGTTAATGATGGTCCGTTTTGAAGGACATTAATTCATAGGGTCGCCATAAGCCGGAAGTGACTTAACACACCTCATCTACATTTGCGCCATCAAAAGCTTCAGTGACTCATTTCTACAGACCACGCATTTTCTCCAAGCTACTTGCAACCCTACGTAATCCATTTTTATCCTGCCTTTCCACCAAGGAACTTACACGGCTCTCCCTTCCTCCGTTCTATCTTTAGAACAACCCTGTGAAGTAGGTTGAGCTGAGAGAGAAGAACTAGCCCAAGGTTGCCTAGCAAGCTTTGTGGCAGAGCCAGGACTTGAACCCTGGCCACCCGGATCCTAGCCTAACCGCTACCACAACTGTCTCTTTCACTGATGTATTCTGGGTGGGTAGATCACAGGTTGTGCAACCCTCCGCTAGGACATACCATTCAAAGAGGTTTGCCCACCTCCAGGGCTAGATGAAGTTGTGGGGCCTTGGCAGGAAGTCAGGGGGCCGGGCCCCGAAATGCCCCACTGTAGCTACAGGCCCGTACCTGGAGGCTGGCAACCCTGCCCTACAGCCTTCAAATCAAGCCTGGGGTCGGCTCCTGATAATTTACTAGCACTGAGAAAACTTCCCAAACATTTTAGATTTATCAGCTTGCACATGCTTGAATCTGTTCCCTGCGAGTTACCCACACATTATTTTTTAAAGAGGGAAGAGGAGGGAGGTTCTGTCCGAGAGCTTTCCATAGAAACGTCTTGGGAGTTTTAGGAAACGCTCGGCCTTCTTCACCTATTCCCTAGAGACCATGGAATGTGAATAGGTCTAAGCATCAACCACTGATTTCCTCTAGGATATTTGTGTGCTTATGTGTCTTCTGTATCTATATCGATATAATGATTGCCCTTAATTATAGCTTTATAATTATATAATTCACAGAATGTGGATCATTTCCGAATGACTGGGCGGGCAGTGGGACCTGTATCACATGCTAATAAAAAAGAAAGAAAATGCAATTATGTTTCTTTCTGGTGTTGTTCTGATCTTCCCAGTTGGGATGGAATGCAAAACAAGAAAACCCCAACTGACAAGCCCCCTCAATCAATGCAGTTCACGTTAGGTGAGGTTCATCTCCGGAGAGGTTGTGTAATTTAAGATCTCCTGTTTGAAGGCTACAGGATAGTTCGATGAGAACAGAGCCTTCCAGAGGTTTGTTTTTAAGCCTGACCTGTAGGCTGCAAAATGTCACAGTGTTCCAGGTCATGGGGAAATTTGAATGTGCTAGTTCCAGAAGATCCAAACCAGGACTCTGAGTACTGTTGGAAAAGTCCTAATTTTATTTACATATTAATCTGGTGTGTTTTGAGAGGGGGGGGGAGAGAGAGAGACTAATACTTGTTGCTGTTAGGCTCTGTGGACTGGTAATTGGCTGGTTTTCTTGTGAGATTATGGAATGTCCAGGAATTGTCAGCACCAGGGGTCATTTCCTGCAGGAGCGCACAGGAGCGGAGCTCCGGCAGCAAAGAGCCCAGGGGGCGGGCACATGCAACAAGCCCCACCCCCCGCTCCCAGCAGCCCTCAATCAGAGCAAGAAGCAGCCAGGTAAGCTGCAGAGCTCCCCCTCCCCGGTCCAAAACAGTCCAGTCGCACCATCTTATTCAGGAACAAGCTCTCCCTCCTCTGCGAGGACAGATTTTCCCGCCCCCCCCCCCCCAATAGCTAGCAATCCAAAACAGTCCAGTGGAGCCTGAGCGGTGGGTGTTGCCTTCCGACACACTTCCGGCGATGTCACGGGGGTGTGGAATATGCAAATAAGTTATGCTAATGAGTTATGCTAATGAGCTCCTGCACCTCTTTTTCTACGAAATGACCCCTGGTCAGCACTAAACCATAAGCAGCCACAATGGTTTGAATCTCTTTCATCTGCTTATGGCCTAGTGCTGACAAGAGCAAACATGGAGCCGAAGCTCAGTGGTAGAGCATCTCCTTTGTACATAGAAGGTTCTAGGTTCAATCCCCCGTGTCTCCAGTTCAAAGGATCACATAGTAGGTGGTCTGCCTGAGACCCTGGAGAGGCATGGCTGGTCACAGTGGATGATGCTGACCTTGACAGACCAATGGCCTGGCTTAATATAAAGCAGCTTCATGTGCCTTGACTTCCTGGACATATACTGGAAGGCTCAGACAGTGCCCAAAAGTCACAGTGTCACACTAAAGATAATCCAAAATTCAATCTTCACTGATCAAGAATCAAAGATTACATAACAGAAAATATATTTCATGGGAATAATTCTAACCAAAAAGAAATTCCACACTTTATCCAAGAATCAGGGTACAAAGTAAGTTTATCCCAAACACTTTGTGTAAAGCATCCCATGAAAGAGAACATCCATCAAATGTGTCATAAATTCTTGCATATCGATAGAGGTAAAACAGCTTTGTATCCCTTGACTTTTACTGATGCAGGAGAAATGAAGTAACACATTTCTCGACAGACAAACACAGGCAGATAAATTTGTTGGCGATGAGAGCTGTGTGCTGACAAATGTATCTGTGTTTAATTTGTCAATTGATCAATGTAGGCTTCATTATTCCGACATCAGTAATGTCGCGGGCAAATCATCCAAAGTCATTTTTGTATTATTGATACACAACCACATTGTACTTAATGGATATTTTATGTTTAAAAGCAAGGTTTCCACTGCGCATCTTGTGATGTTGAAGAAACCTGTTTTGTATAATTTTACCAAGCAAGTCCTAGAAGGGTCAATTGAGTAGCACATCAGCAAGTTAATGGGTAGGTATCCAATGGTCAAGGGTCATTTAGTAGAAAAAGAGGTGCAGGAGCTCATTAGCATAACTTATTTGCATATGTCACACCCCCTGACATCACCGGAAGTGTAGGTCTGTCCTCGCAGAGGAGGGAGAGCTTGTACCTGAATAAAACTTGGTCTTAAAGGTGCCACTTGACTGTTTTGGATTGCTAGCTATGGGGGGGGGTGCACAGATCTGGAAAGAAAGAAAGAAAGAAAGAAAGAAAGAAAGAAAGAAAGAAAGAAAGAAAGAAAGAAAGAAAGAAAGAAGCTTCTTGCTCCTCGTGGCCTGGGGCTGCTGGGAGCAGGGGGTGGGGCTTGTTGCATATGCCCGTCCCCTGGGCTCTTTACTGCCGGAGCTTTGCTCCTGTGCGCTCCTGCAGGAAATGACCCCTGCCAATGGTACAAAAAGAGTCCTTCCATCCTCTCACAAATGGAAAGATATCTTTGGATTCAGTTCTGTGATTTGGAACAAACCCTACATTGTTTTGGAAATATGAATGTTTGGGGGGTAATACTGTAATAAACACCTGATAAAGGTTTTTTAAGTGCCTATTAAATTTATTAGAACTGTTGTTCTCCATAAACTTTGTTCTCTGTCTGGATTTCAGCTTTCCTACCATTTTTGTGGAACCGGCCAAAACGGTCATGGAACTCTCCATGGGAAAGTGAACCACTGTTTGGAGGACTCGCAATAGGTCCAGTGGCATGAGTCAGTGTGGCGAAATGGTTGGCAAGTTGGATCGAGATGATGGAGACCTAAAGGGAAAATGGAAGACTTCACTGGACTATGGACTCCATTTTATAACTGGATAAGAGAGAAATATAAAGATATGAATTTTCTAATATTAAGACGTATTTATGAACTTTTAAACCTCACAGCTTATTGGTGTACAACATGAAATGACAAGTAGAGGAAAGTTACATGCAGAAAATAACTACTTTTGTTCTTTCCCCTGCACCTTTCCCTTCCCCCTTCCCTATCTTTGTGTATCTTAAAAACTTAATTTAAAAAATATTTTAAAAGAGAGAGAGAGAGATGTGGATCTAAATCCCCACTGATATGGATCTAACTCTCCATTGGGTCACTTTTGGCCATGCTGGCCTGCTTCCCAGAGGAGAACCATGCATTCTGCCCTGAATTTCTCGTGAAAAGAATGGGATAAAAATGTGATAGAGAATGGAATCATGGGAGGTCAAGCTGTACAGATCATAGATATCCAAAGCCAATTCCCCTCTTTGTTGGCGCTCCTGTGGGGAACCTGGCACTTTTTTTCATTGTTGGTGGGGGTGCACAGAAATTCAGCATTTCTGGTCCAAGGTTATCTTTTCCATCAAAAATATAACCGGGCACTCGATACCACTGCAACCTGAACTAATATTACTCAATTTATGGAATGCACCTCATATACCCAAATGCAGCCAAGACCTCATTTCGACTCTGCTAATAGCTGCTAAGGTGGTTATTGCGAGTAGCTGGAAATCCACCGACAAACTTCTTCTTTCCTCTTGGCGCTTAAAAATCTGGGACTTTTACATCATGGATAAACTCTCTGATGCAGTGGCTTCCTCTACTAATAGTTCATGTTCAAAATCTACTTTATGCACGAAATGGTCTCCTTTTTTAGAATATGTCTTCAATAATGACACCTCTAAATTTGCTGTTCCTTCTCAGTATGTTGCAGTATTTTATTATATGTAATTTTGTGTTGGTCATATTTATACCAAATCCCATTGTTGTTTACTGTACTATTGACTAATAAAAATTAAAAAAAAAAAAAGCTGTACAGATCATAGAAGCTTCCTACAGATGTTTGAAAGGGGATCTGACAATCAAGCCACTGATGCTTTAGAATTGAGCGCTGAATGTGCTGTCCAGATCTCACCAAAATGTCAGCTTTGAATGGATACATTCTCACTCAGTTTGCTGTAGTGGTTAGGAGTGTGGCCTTTATCTGGGAGAACCGGGTTTGATTCCCCACTCCTCCACATGCAGTTGCTGGTGTGACCTTGGGTCAGTTACAAATCCTTTCAGAGCTGTCCTCTCAGGAGCAGTTCTCAAAAGAGCTCTCTCAGCCTCACCTACCTCCCAGGGTGTCTGTTGTCGGGAGGGGAAGGGAAGGGGAGGGAAGGGAAGGGAAGGGAAGGGAAGGGAAGGAGATTGAAAGCCGCTCTGAGACTCCTTTGGGTAGTGAAGGGCGGGGTATAAATCCAGTCTCTTCCAGTGTTCCCTCTAAGCTGAGTTAGTGTGAGCTAGCTCACAGTTTTTTAGCCTCTGGCTCACACATTTTTGTTTTTGCTCAGGAAGGATGGCTCCAGAGCAAACTGATTATTGCAGTAGCCAAATCGCTCACTCACAACTTTAATGCCAGTGGCTAACAAAGCAGAATTTTTGCTCACAGGACTCCACAGCTTAGAGGGAGCATTCTCTCTTCTTCTCTCTTCATTGGTCAGTCTGACTTAGATGACCCAGGATAGCTCGATCTTCTTAGATCTTGGCTGCTAAGCAGGTTTGTCCCTGGTTAGTCTTTGGAAGGGGGGCCACCAAGAAAGTCCAGGGTCACTATTCAGTGGCAGGCAGTGGCAAACCACCTCTTTTCATCTCTTGACTTGAAAACCCTACGTTGAGAGTCATCCAAAGTCAGCTGTCACCTGATGGCAGTCCCACCGCCGCTGATTGGTCAGGCTCCTGAAAGGGACAGATAACGCTGACTTTCTTATGAAAAGGGTGGGATAAAAATGCGAGAAATTGGAATCATGGGAGGTCAAGCAGCAATGCTCCCTCTAAGCTGTGGAGTCTTGTGAGCAAAAATCCTACTTTGTGAGCTCCTGGCATTAAAGGTGTGAGCGAGCCATTTGGCTACTGCATAAATCAGTTTGCTCTGGAGCCCTCCTTCCTGAGTTAAGACAAGAATGTGTGAGCCGGAGGCTAAAAAACTGTGAGCTGGCTCACACTAACTCAGCTTAGAGGGAACCAGGGGTCGTTTCGTAGAAAAAGAGCTAGGGGAACTCATTAGCATAACTCATTAGCATATGCCACACCCCCTGACATCACCTGAAGTGTGTCATAAGGCCACACCCCCTGACATCACCGGAAGTGTGTCATAAGGCCACACACCCCGCCCCCAACGGTCCCGGCCGCCGCCGGCCTTGCAGCTCCACTGCCGAGCCCCACGAGGGGCCCGGCGGTGGACCTGCAAGGCCGGCAGGAGTGCAAGGAAGCCCCACGAAGGCCCTCCCTGGCCCCAGGCAGGCAGGGGTGGGGAGAGGCAGGGAGGAAGCAACTTACCCTCCCTCTTCTCCTGCCTCCTCCTGTCTGAATGAGGGCCGGAAGCGGGGCGGCCGGAAGCAGGGAGCGGGGCTTCGTCATGTGCCCCACCCCCCATACCTCACCCGGGGGAACTGCGATCCCCCGCGATCCCCCCCCGAAATGACCTCTGGAGGGAACACTGTCAAGCAGTATAAATCATAGACGCTCCATCCAGATGCTTGAAAGTGGATCTGACAATCATGCTACCGATGCCTTAGAATTAAGCTCTGAATGTCCCATCCAGATCTCACCGAAATAAGAAACTGACTGGGAGAATGTTTGAGTTTCAAAACGGGGCGGGGAATGATCACTTGGACATCAAACCTTTGAAAAGTTGCCAAACTTTGAGTTGTAACCAAATTTCATGTTACTCTTAACGTTATTTGGGAGCCCTGCAAGGTCCATTAAAGCCAAAAGCAACCCTGGGAGAAACAGAGTTACACCAAACCCAAGTGACGGAACTTTCTTTGACTTGATTAATTAATAGGGTTTGATGAGGTATTCAAAATTACCTTTAATCACCATGCTTAACTGGGTGGGGCGATTCATTTTGTGCTGAGGCAGATCATATATTTCCAGCCTGTTTGCTTAATGCCGAAGGGTTACAAAACGGAGGGATAGCATCTCCATTTTAAATTGAACGCTGTCCTGATAAATGGGAGAGCGGAGCAGATAACAATGAAGGGGGGGAAATAATTTAACAAAGATAAATTTAAGGTGTCAACCTGCAGGAGAGATAAATCAAATGCAGAGGAGATAAAATGAGGGGAAACACTGGAGAAGGAAGTCCTAGTTAGCAGGAAATTGCAAAGGGTAAATTTGAACTGTTTTGATCCATTAAGCCTGGAGCATCCTTCTTTCTATCTGACCTGGATAACCCAGGCTAGCCCGATCTCAACAGATCTCGGAAGCTAAGCAGGGTCGGCCCTGGGTAGTGTTTGGATGGGAGACCACCAAGGAAGACCAGGGTCGTGAGGCAGAGGCAGGCAATGGCAAACCACCTCTGAACGTCTCTTCCCTTGAAATCCCTACAGGGTCACCATAAGTCAGCTGTGACTTAGGGCTCTTTTTGTAGCAGGAGCTCCTTTGCATATTAGGTGACATCCCCCCTAATGTAGCCAATCCTCCAAGAGCTGACAGAGCTCTTCCTACAGGGGCTACTGTAAGCTCTTGGAGGATTGGCTACATTAGGGGTGCGTCGCCTAATATGCAAAGGAGTTCCTGCTACAAAAAGAGCCCCATCTCCCTTTGCTATGCGAGCTCCACTTTAGGGCAGACTGCAGAGGCCTCCAAACCTTGCAGGGCAGCAGGGGTCAAAGACCTGTACCCTGTATTCATGTCCCCCCCCCCCAAAAATGAGAAATTAACAGATTTATTCCCAAAAAATGGGGGGGGGGGAGTATTTTTTCTACAATGTCCTCCTTGGTTTAGTTAGATTGGTGGTGGTGGAAAGTGCCTTTAAGTTGTAGCCGACTTAACACGGAGAGCCAGTTTGGTTGTAGGGTTGCCAATCCCCAGTTGGGGGCAGGGGATCCCCTGGTTTGGAGCCCCTCCCCCACTTCAGGGCTATCAGAAAGCGGGGGTAGTGGCGGCCAATGCTCCCTCTAAGCTGTGGAGTCTTGTGAGCAAAAATTCTACTTTGTGAGCAACTGGCATTAAAGTTGTGAGTGAGCGATTTGGCCACTGCATAAATTAGTTTGCTCTGGAGCCATCCGTCCTGAGCTAAGACAAAAATGTGTGAGCTGGAGGCTAAAAAACTGTGAGCTAGCTCACACTAACTCAGCTTAGAGGGAACACTGGTGGCGGCTGCTGGGCACTCCATTATATCCAATGGAGACCGATCCCCATAAGGTATAATGGAGAATCAATCCATAGCTATCTGGGGCTGGGGGGGGGGGCTGTTTTTTGAGGCAGAGGCCCCTAATTTTCAGCATAGCTGCTGGTGGCTCTCCTCAAGAACCACCCCAAGTTTTAAAAAGATTGGACCAGGTGAGCCAATTCTATGAGCCCCAAAAAAGGTGCCCTCATCCTCCATTATTTCCAACGGAGGGAAGGCATAACACAGTCCCTTTAAATGCAACAGCCAGCTCACCCAGAACTCGCTTTGTTCAATCATGCTCCTCCTCTCTCCTGGAGCCTCCTGGTAAGTCCTCCACTGGCTTGTCGGCCGCCACTGGCAACCCTAGTTTGGTGTAGTGGTTAACAGCGGCATACTCTAATCTGGAGAACTGAGTTTGCTTCCCCACTCATCTGCATGAAGCCAGCTAGGTGACCTTGGGCCAGTCACAGTTCTCTCAGAACTCTCTCAGCCCCACCTGCCTCACGAGGTGCCTGTTGTGGGGAGAGGAAGGGAAGGAGATTGAAAGCTGTTCTGAGAGTCCTTAAGGTATACAAAAGTGGGGTATAAAAACAATTCTTCTTCTGATCAAGATCCCATAGGGTTTTCAGGGCAATGGTTTGCCATTGCCTGCCTCTGCATAGCGACCCTGGACTCCCTTGGTGGTCTCCCATTTGGATACTAACCAGGGGTTGACCCTGCTTAGCTTCACGAGATCTGATGAGACTGGGCTAGCCTGGGCCATCTAGGCCAAGGCTTTTTTTGGACCGGGCTTTGCAAATAGATATATAGATGCCCACAATTTACAAAACCATTTTGCTGTGTAACTTTTGCAAAAAATAAGAACACAAATTAAAAGATTTACTGGTCAGGCAAACAGGAGAGAGAAAGAGAGAGATGGAATGGGATAGAGAAAGAAGGGAATTAAGAAATTAAGGCCCCGGTCACACGGGGGGGGGGGTTGGCCCGGAAGAGGGACGGATCGAGGGCGCAGCAAACGGGCCCGATCTCACCGCAACATCTGGGCACACCCGTCCCCGATCCATCCCTTCAGGCCGGAAATGCGGTGCAAAAAAGAACCTGCAAAAGAGCAGGACTTACCTGAAACGCCGCAGCAAGCGCGGCCGTGGGATTGCCGGCGCGCCCGTCGTCAGGAGCAATCAAGGTTCCTGGCCGAATTGTGCATGCGCACACATGCGCAGCCGGCTGCCTCGTTCTCCCTTCAGTGGCTCCCCCCCCCCCCAGCATCTGATCGTGCCGGGGAGCAACTGCATGGCGGCTCAGGGGATCTATCTGATCCCGCCGCCGCGTGTCTATTTTGGTATGGCTTTTAAAAGCCGCACTTTGGCCGCATCAATTTCCCCCTATGTGGCAGGGACCTAAGTAGCTGTTTTATTGCAAGGAACTTCCGGAACAGACTAGTAACTGCTGAATTTCAAGGGAAACGGCTGAATTACAAATTATTACAACACTCAGAAGAAGAAAAACCACAGGACTTAACAGGGATATTGGTTTCTTATCTCACTGCATATGCTAAATTCATTCAATCCTTGCATCTGTATTCTCACCAAGAAGGGCTATACATCCTCTTTATTTTAGTGTATTTCTTATTTGGAATAGTAGATTAGAACAGTGATTGTAACGTAATGTAATGAATTAGAATGATATGTTGGAATGCATTCCTCTGGTCTGGTAACAGAGGAAACATAACATGACACTACAAATCACCCCACCTCAAAGAAAAAGATGCTATCAGTTACCTCCATGCTTGAGAGGAGAAGCATGGGGTGTGACAGCAGGGTCTCAGTTGATTGCTCTTAGCACTCCACAATTAAGAAGGTTACATTTACAGATTGATCTCCAATTTTGACATATTTATTTGCCTCACTGTTTCCCCCAGGAATTAAATCCAAAAAATGATGACCTTATAGCTTGTTATTCCTGTTTGCATCTGTTAAAACATTTCATTATACTGTATGCTAATTTGCTGTTCAACCTCTGCCTTATATGTATGGGCTGGTAAATTCAATTTCATTGTTTCTGAGGAAGTGTGCGTGTACACGGAAGCTCATGCCTTGAGTAAAACTTTGTTGGTCTTAAAGATGCCACTGGACTCAAACTTTGTTCTGCTGCTTCAGTTCAACACGGCTGCCCACCTGGATCTAAGGAATTATTTTGTGAGTTAATTACTGTCTGGGATTGGTGGTGACTGGAGAATCCCACCTCAAGGCAGGAAGTTGGCTGGAATATCTTTCTTGCCCCTTTTCAGACCAACATTCCCACAAGACAGGGCTGCAAGTGCAATTGAATGTGCTGTGTGTTAAAACTTTGGGCACAACCACATCCCAGTTTGGTGTAGTGGTTAAATGAACGGACTCTGGGAGAACTGGGTTTGATTCCCCACTCCTCACTTGCAGCTGCTGGATGACCTTGGGCAAGCCATAGTTCTGTCAGAGCTGTTTTCCCCTCAAGGATAGTTCTGGAAACAGCTCTCTCAGCCCCACCTGCCTCACAGGGACCAATTTCACACAAGAGCTGCGCCACGGTCATGCCTCCCTTTGCCCCGCTTCTATTGGTCCATTTCCCTCTCGAAGCCGCGCGGCTGCATTTTGACCCGCGGCTTCGCCCGATTTCCCCCGCGGTTTTGTGATCCTCAAAAACCACGATCACGAAACCGCAGGGAAAATTGGGCGAAGTCGTGGGTCAAAATGCGGCCGTGCGGCTTTGAGTGGGAAATTGACCGATAGAAGCGGGGCAAAGGGAGGCGCGACCGCGGCGCAACTCTTGTGTGAAATCGGTCATGGTGTCTGTTGTGGGGAGGGGAAGGTGTAAGCCGCTCTGAGACTCTGAGTGAAGGGCGGGGTATAAATCCAATCTCCTCCTCCTCCTCCTTCTCCTAAAAGATTCATGCTTATGGCATGCTGTATTGTCTGGACCATGGTAACCCGAGATAGCCTCAGATCACCTGTGAGGGGCCTCCCTTCTCCTCGACTTATTAGAATTCTGCCCTCCAGCTTACAACGACATAATTAGCTGCTATAGTCTCTCTCTCTTCCCCTCTCTGTGTTTGAACAGCTTTGATTTCAAAGAGAAAAATCAAGAGAACAATAACCTTATAATGATGGGTGAGGTCTAGAGAGCCGGCGCTTCAGACTGGGAGACGAGCACTCCTGGGTTTTGATCCTGATGCTGGCACCTCCCAGCCTGGGGCATGTCGGAGTGGCTTTCGGCTTGCGTTACCGCTTGTTTTGTCTTCCCTGAGCCGAACCGAAAAAATGCAAAATGGGTGACTTCAGTGTTACCTGGAGGAAAATCTGAAAGTCCCCAGGGCTATCCCAAGACATTTTGCCACAGTATCAATGGAGGTGTAGGAAAAGGAGACTTTATGCCACGCCTTGATAAATGGACTCTGCTTCCTCTAGCGACATTAGAGCAAAAGGTTCCATTCCTCCTAGAGGATTTTGTTGCTCAATTTCTAGAGACCGCAGAGGAGTGTCGAAGGGAGGTGTTTTTAGACATGGGTTTTATTTCAGTTTTTTTTCAGTTTTATTGTTCAAGAACTCCGTCTAAGAACAGGGGATGAAAGAAAGAAGGAAAAGGCAACTAAAATGATCAAGGGATTTGAGCGCTGTTTATATAAAGAAAGGGTGAAGTGTTTAGGGCTGTTCCATTTAAGAAGAAGAGATAACTAAGAGGATAAAAGATATTGTAGAGAGGTTTATTCCATTATACAAGAGATGAAGAAAGTAGACTGAGCGCACGCTTTCCAGTTCGGTGTAGTGGTTAGGAGCGCAGACTCTAATCTGGGAGAACCAGGTTTGATTCCCTGCGCCTCCAAATGCAGCTGCTGGGTGACCTTGGGCAAGCCACAGTTCTCTCAGAGCTGTTCTCTCAAGAGCAATTCTCAAAGAGCTCTCTCAGCACCACCTACCTCACAAGGTGTCTGTTGTCGGGAGAGAAAGGGAAGGAGATTGTAAGCTGCTCTGAGACTCCGAAGGGTGGGGTATAAATTCAATCCCCTCCTCCTACTCCCACTCCCCATAGAATTAGAACTCAGGGTCAACCAGTTTGGTATAGGGGAGCCAGTTTGGTGTAGTGGTTAAGTGCGCGGACTCTAATCTGGGAGAACTGGGTTTGATTCCCCACTCCTCCACTTGCACCTGCTGATGTGACCTTGGGTCAGTCACAAGCTCTGGCACAGCTGTCCTTGAAAAAGAGCAGTTTCTGTCAGAGTTCTCTCAGCCCCACCCACCTCACAGGGTGTCTGTTGTGGGGAGGGGAAGGGAAAGGAGCTTGTAAGCCGCTCTGAGTCTCCAAGTGAAGAGTGGGGTATAAATCCAATCTCTTCTTCTTCTTCTTCTTCTTCAACCGTCAAAGCTCATGGGCAGTTGATTCATGGAGAAGAAAAGGGGTGCTTCTTTTTGCAACATGCAATTAACTTATGGAACTCAGTACCACAAGATATAGAGGTGGCAACTAGCTTCAGATTGCAGCTGACTTATGGTGACCCTGTAGGGTTTTCAAGGCAAGAGACATTTAGAGTTGGTTTGTCGTTGCCTGGCTTCATGTTATGACCTTGGCGCTCCTTGGTGATCTTCCATTCAAACTCTAGCCAGGGCTGACCCTGCTTAGCTTCTGAGATCTAATGAGATCAGGCTAGCCTGGGCTGCCCAGGTCAAGTCTTCAGCAAATTCCTGGAGGAGGATAGGTCCAATGCTCCCTCTAAGCTGTGGAGTCTTGTGAGCAAAAATTCTACATTGTGAGCTACTGGCAATAAAGTTGTGAGCCAGCGATTTGGCCACTGCATAAATTAATTTGCTCTGGAGCCCTCCTTCCTGAGCTAAGGCAGAAATGTGTGAGCCAGAGGCTAAAAAACTGCGAGCTAGCTCACACTGACTCAGCTTAGAGGGAACACTGGATAGGTCTACCAATGATTCTTAGCCATAATAGCTGAATGGAACCTCCAGGTTCAGCGGAAATATAAGGGGAAAGGCAGTTGCCCTCTCCAGTGTTCCCTCTAAGCTGAGTTAGTGTGAGCTAGCTCACAGTTTTTTAGCCTCCAGCTCATGAATTTTTGTCTCAGCTCAGGAAGGAGGGCTCCAGAGCAAACTGATTTATGGAGTACCCAAATTGCTTGCCCACAACTTTAATGCCAGCAGCTCACAAAGTAGAATTTTTGCTCACAAGATTCCACAGCTTAGAGGGAACATCCACCGGCCAACACCCTCCCCAACACTGCAAGAAATTTTGGTACTTTCACTGGCTCTCCAAATTGTGTTTCTATCTCTGGGTAGACGGCATAATTGGGCTGAGCCTTCCTAAGCATTTGAGCTACTTCTTTCATGGTGAGGATGATGCCCTGACTTGGTTAGCTCAGGCTAGCCTGATCTTGCCAGATCTTGGAAGCTAAACAGGATCAGCCCTGGTTACTACTTGGATGGGAGTCAACCAAGGAAGTCCAGGGCTCCTACGCAAGGGTCATCCCTCGCCTTCAGAACCCTACAGGGTTGCCATAAGTTGGCTGCAACTTGACAACACTTTCCACCACCACCACCACCACCAGGCGATGGTCATGGTCATTTGAAAGATCCATTGTTCTCTGTGATGAAGGCTAGCACTACTTGAGAGAGCCATGAGAGCCAGCATGGTGTGGTGCTTAAGAGCAGCAGACTCTAATCCGGAGAACTGGATTTGATTCCCCACTTCTTCACTCCAAGGGTGCGTTCAGACGGGGCATTTACAATGGTATAGGTGCCGGTTGGAATCGGTGTACTTACCGGCGTTCACATGGTGAACATCTGCCTTCTGTCCCTAACCGTTGCAAAGAGCTTTGAACCGTTGTATTCTGCCACTAGGTCCCCAAGTGATGGTATCCTGGGTGCAACGGTTGTAATCGCTTTACCCCCCCCCCCGTCTGATCGCTCTCCAACGTTGTAGAGCCACTTCCGTTCGGAAGCCCGAGGCTTTCGATTTTCACCCGCCATTTTTTTTTAGATCGGCTATATGCGCTTGGGCGAAGCTTTGCCCCAGCATTTGTTTTTTTAAAAAAGAAAAGGTCCTTAGTTTAACGTTTTAGAGGAGTCTGGGATCTCAGGGAGGCCAGTTTGCTCTTTAAACTTTAAAGGTAAGTCCTCTCTTCAGGGCATGCTTTTCTGGACGGGGTGTTTTGTGCATGCGCGAAGATCGCCATTCTGTGGATGGCTGCCTATGCGCATGCGCAAACTAAGTTAAAAAAAAAACACCAACAAACCGCCGACGCCCGCTGTGTGTGAACGGGCATACAGCGATGGGCTCCACAGACAGGAGGTAAGTGTGATCGCGTTTCAGCCGGCATAAACTGCAACGGTTCCAACCGGTACAGTTTATGCCGGGTGAAACGCCCCGTCTGAATGCACCCCAAGCCTGTTGAGTGACCTTGGGCCAGTCACAGTTCTCTCAGAACTAGGGATGAGCATGAACCAGGAAAATGGAGGTTCGTCTCAGTTTGTGGTCCATGAGGTTCCACAAACCACCAACTGGGATGAATCTCCCCCACTTTGTGATCTGGTTCGGGTTCATGAGGTTCATGGATCTTCCCTCCCTTCTTTCTACTGGGGGCAGCTACCTGAGGCCAGCAGAATGGAAGGAAGATCTCCCCTCCCTCTTTTCTACTGGTGGCAGCTCCCCAATGCCAGCAGAATGGGAGTGGGGGGAGATCTTCCAAAAGTCATTTAACGTTCCCTTTAAATGACTTTTGCAAGCTGGTGCCGCATGGGAGTCCACTCACTTGGACTCCACTCATGCCGGCAGCTGCTTGAAAAAGCATGCCATTTGGACTTTCGGTTTTGGCACAGCGAGATTGAGGTGAGTTGCAGAGCTCTGCTCCAGCAGCCACTCAAATTGCACGGTTTGGGGGAGTTTGGGCTATCCAAACTCCTAGGGGGGCCTCAGGAGAGAGGTCCATGAAGCAGGGGGCGCGACGGAGAACCAGACACTAGTGGCGGATTGGATCTGGAGTCTTTTGTCTGCTCCAAAGCCCCAGCTGAAGCAATCGCCATATTGGCACTAAGCTGTGACTGCCAGACTTGGTGAGAATCAAAACTAAGCATATTTCTATAATAAATCACTTTCTACATCAACTGCAAGAAGATACTCAACAAGTAAGCTTTCCCCCCCTCTGTACATGCATGAAATGTTTGCTGAAACAGAGACAAGGAACTCAACCAGACTGTGAGAAAGTTCAGAAAGAAACGGGAGGGGGGGGAATGCCTATCTAGCTATCCCTCCCTCCTCTATTCAGAAGTGGCTTTCAATCTAAAGGAAATAACATCAAAAGGACTATAATCATTAGAAGAATCTGACTGTGCTGTCCTTTATTTATCTAACTGCTTGTAAACTGAAGAGTATCTGGTGGATTCTCTGGTCTAGTCTAAACAAACCTGGATGGTCTGGCTATTTGACTAAGTTGCTCCATGGAAAAAATGGCTACTTTTCAACTGATAACAGAAACACTTAAGAACACTTTTGATGCAGCTCTGCTCCCAGTGCAGCGTAGTTTGTGTCTTTTGGCAGACCATGTTCAGGAGCTTTCTTGCAAATTTCACCAAGTAGAAAGTCTGTTGGAACAACCCTTAAATGAACCAAAAGATTTGAGTGAAGAGCCGACTTTGGAAGAGGAGGAAATATCAGAGATTAAACTGCCTAATGTGAAACTTGAGAATACAGATGCATTCTTGCTTGAAGCAAGAGGATCACAAGATACCAGAATGGAGGCCAGGAAAAAAATTCCAAGCACATCTAATATATTCTTTTTGGACACAGCAAGCAAACAAGGAGAGAGTTCTACCCCCATAATGGAATATTACAGGAGCATCTTACAACCCCCAAAGAAAAGACGTTGGGAATTTAAGAAGAAAAAAAAGGGGGGGGGGAGAGAACTGTTTAAGATGTAATTGTTACAGCAGGCTAAGTATCATTTAAAATGGAATTTAATGAGATTTAATGAGACCTAATGATATAGAACCTAGGAGAAACTAAAACGTAAAATCAAATTTTAAGAGAAATATATATTACAAGGTAGATACTAAAGCGGAAAAAGAAATAAGTGTTACAAGGTAGTTTTTATATGTAATTTTAGGAAAGCTCAAAACCTTAAAATGTGACTTGAAAACAAATATTAATAACAGCTGTATGGAATTTAGTGTGGCTGTAGAAAAAGATAAATATTATTAGCACTCGTATAGAAATTTTTATACGAAATGTGAAGTTTTAGGTATGTTTTTCCTCTACGGTTAATATATAATTTTTAGAATGCTTTGGCTATAGAATGGCTATGTCTATGCAGTAGGACATTAAGGATCCACAATTATATGAGTAAGGACTGGTTTTGTAACTATAAAAGATTTGAATATGAGAATCTATAGATATGAAATTAACACAATTGAAACAGATTGTTATCAGAATTTGTATGAAAACTTTTAGAAGGAGTGTGAAGTTGAATTTAATATTAGGTATGTCCTTTTCCCTAAGGGTTAATCTTTAGAACGCTTTGGTGACAGAATGGCTGCTTACAAGCAGTAGGATATTAAGGATCCATAATTATATGAGTAAAGATTGGTTTTGTAGTAAAAGATTAAGGGATTTTAAAAGATTTGACTATAAGAATCCATAGATATGAAATTAATACAATTGAAATATTATTATAAAAAAGTATTAAGGTAATAAGATGGTATAAACTTCCTCTAAGAAGTTACATAATGCTTTTGTGATGTAAAAGCAATAACTTGGGTTTTTTTTGCAGATATTAAGAAATGTATGGACAAGTGACCAGATTTAACACAAGGAATTACCTAATTGTACAAGTAGAATTATTAATGTAATATAACAGAGTCTGTAGAAGTAATTGTAAGCATGTTCTTTTTTCGCTTTGTACCCCCCATTTTATCTATCTGTCTGTCTGTCTGTCTAGTACGGCTCATACAGCTATCACCTTAAGCAGAAATGAGAACCGAAGAAAATATTTTAAAAGACCTTGCTCAGTATTATTTCTCTTATATTTGATTATTGCGCCTATGAATTTTGGTTATCATTGATATCCAGTAGTAGCTATGACACCTGGACTCGCACATTTAGCAGTTCCATATCTTTAAGTAAAGGGGTGACTAAAGTAGCCCTCAACTCATCAAATATAGGGCACTCCATAATCATATGTTCAATGGTTTCGATTGTATGATATGAGCATCTGCATGTTCTATTAGAGTACGATACTTTATTATATCTGTCCTCCAAAACTGCTGAGGGAAGAACGTTCAGTCTTGCCAAAGTAAAAGCTATTATTAGTTTTGGGACTGTCAATTGATAAAAATATTTTGGCAGTTGCATCTGGTACCCCCCCCATTCCCTATTTCCCTACCTTCGGTCCCGGTCATATGGGCCAGATAACGCGAGGGGGGGGGGAGGCGTGGCTGTTCACCCCGTAGCAAAATAAAGCGCGGTAGCCCGATCACACAGTCCCCTGAGTCTCTGTGCTTAGGCTGTTAGCTGGTGATCACACGGCGATGCTGCAGCGTGGCAAAGAAGTGGTGCAGTGCGATCACACAAGCGTTTCGCGTTTGCACGCATGCGCAGTTCCGCGGAGCAGCACTGCTTTCAGTTTCGTGTTTGTGTGCATGTGCTTATGAAAAACATCCAGTTTACGATGGGACGTGGATGGGCGCCGGATGCCATGGGATACTAGCGCTCTCATGATCAGACACCCACCTGTGCCACGCATTTTCCAGATACTAGTGCACTTTCCTTGGTACTTTTTAACTCCGCATCTTTGGCGGGATGCCACAGGTTGGCCACGGGTGCATTAGGCTTCCCAGATGTTGCGGTGTGATCACGCCCCGAAAATCCGCCTGACATTTGTGCCTTTAGCGTGGCAAATTCTCCATGTGACCGGGGCCTTCCTTCCTTTTTTAAAAAAATCATTTAAAAATTAAAAGAAAAAGAAAAAGCATGCCATTTCAGCGATCCCTTTCATCCCCCCCCCGCTTCCAAGTGGGGGGGAGTAAGAGGGATCACTGAAAGACTGGAATTTAAAGGGAACCTTTAAATGCCATCCCAGTTCATTCGCTGAATCGTGCCACTGCTGCCGCTGCACGACTCAGAGAGTCAAGCTGAGAAGGCATTTTAACACCTTCTCAGTTCACTTTTGAGTCGTGCCATGGTGGTGATGGCGCAGCTTGCAAGAACCATTTAAAGGGATCCCTTTACATGGTTTTTGCAAGTTGCGCCGCTGTGGCAGCGTGGCTTGGAGAAGGCATTTAAAGAGACCACGGTCTCTTTAAATGCCTTCTCTAAGCTCCAGTGCCAGCACATCTGCTGACATGAAGCACATGAACCCACCTGGGAGGTTCTTGGGAGGTTTGTGGGGGCTCGTGAGGGCGGGGTAGCACAAACAGAGGTGCACGAACCACGAACCGGACCCAGTTCCTGACGAGTTTCAGTTTGTAATTCAGTTCATTTCCATCCGTACTCTCTCAGCCCATCTACCTCACAAGGTGACTGTTGTGGGGAGGCGAAGGGAAGGTGATTGTAAGCCGCTCTGAGATTCCTTAAGGTAGCGGGAAATGGGGTATAAAAATCTTTTCTTCTTCTTCTTCTTCTTCTTCTTCTTCTTCTTCTTCTTCTTCTTCTTCTTCTTCTTCTTCTTGTTTCTTCTTCTGCTTCTTCTTCTTCTTCCTCTTCCTCTTCCTCTTCCTCCTCTTCCTCTTCCTCCTCCTCCTCCTCCTCCTCAGCATGGTGTTACCATGTGACCATTTGCATTTGCATATTGCCTGTATTGTGCTTATGATATGTTGCTTACATGTATAAATATCTGTGCCTTTGAGAGCCGGAGGCTCATTGCTATGTGTGTATGTGTGTGTGGGTTGCCATGGACTACAATGGCAGGCCTTGCACCCCGAGGTTGCCCACGGTGGGGGCCTGACAGGGATGCCTGCCACCAAGTATTTCGCCTGCCAGGGAAATTTCCACTGCACCCTGGTCAAAAGCAGATGCCTGCTCTGGAATGTTGCAATGTGCCCCAGTACCAACGAGGTCACCATTTGGGGTACACAGAGAGACGCTTGGATGAGCAACAGATCTGACCAGCAGTGATGGACGGTGGGAAGGAGTACAATTCCACCTCGTTATCTGGCTTGGCATCAAAAAGACAACATCCTTTATGGCTTGGGTACCCAACATCTGGCAGCAGCAAAGGAGTTGTCAGGGAAACAGAGGTGCAACCAACACCAAATGGTCCCGCTTTGATGTAGGATAGAAGAATCTGCATATTACCCACTACCCCTCTTTGTAGGACGTCACCCCGGCCCAACCTATAGCTTAGGAGTAGAGGACGTACCCCAAGATTTATGATAGACAGAGACTGCCCCAAAAGGCAGCTCTTAAAAGGAGAAACAAGCCTTTGTTCTCGGGCTAGCTCACCCTTACCCCTAGTTTGCACTAAGGTGCTGCAGGTAACTCTTAAGTTCCCCGGAGTCGCGACCAGGGAGCGCACACGTGGCTGTGGCCGGTCCCAGTCTTTGTGTGTCTAGAGTCCACCCGCTGTTGCCTTGGCTGCCCGTCTTGGAAGAGGAGATTTCTTCTCTAAGTTGGATCTCAGATGAGTATGACCGTATACCTTAGAGTCATCCCCTTTGTTTGATGCTTTTGTTGTTTTTCATGCTTATTGTTTTCTTGCCCTATTGTAACTAAGGAGCTTGTGTGAATTTGTACGCATCTGTTGTGGTATGTCTGAACAATTGCTTTAGTAAAGACAACTTGATTTTAACCCTAGCTGTTGTCTGTCTTCCTGGGAAATAGCGGGCTTTCAACACGTGTCATAATCCGACCTCTGTATACACGGGTTTTGAACTCACGCACCGCCCGCCTCTGTACTCAGAGTCAATCCGGGCTCCCAGAACTGGTTCCGGTCCAGTTCGGGTAACAATGGAGGCTGGAAATGATGGACTTACGACATTAGAGACCAAATTTTGTCTCCCAGATCCTAGTTTGACCCTCTAACCCAGGGGTCCCCAACCTTTTTGAACCTGTGGGCACCTCTGGAGTTCAGTGCAGTGGGCATAGCCACAAAATGACTGCGAAAAAATAGCTACCACCTGGATAGCCCAGGCAAGCCCGACCTCATCAGATCTTGGTAGCTAAGCAGGGCCGACCCTGGCAAGTATTTGAAAGGGCGACCTCTAAGGAATACCAGGGCCGGGAAGCAGAAGCAGGCTAGGGAAGCAGAAGCAGGCTATCAAGCCTCTTCTCTGAATGTCCTCCATGCCCCACTAGAAGTCGCCAGAGGTTACCATGACTTCCAGGCACGGGTGAGCACATACATACACACAATGCAAAAATACAACAAAATGGCTACCACAGGAGGTAAAGACAGCCACAAAATGGCTGCTGCAGCCTACCTTCAGTCACACAATGCAGATCCTTGTGCTGTGGTGGCAGCTGCTGCCAAAGCAATGTTTTTAAAAATCTGCACAGCCAATCAAATTTCCAAATGCCAACTAGAAGCCTTGCTGGGCAAAAGACCCATGCCCCCCCCTATTTTCCAAAAACACTTGGTGGGTCCCAGTAAAGGTGTCAGCGAGCCCCATGGCACTCTCGGGGACCATGCTGGGTACCCCTGCTCTTACCTCTGTGTCACGCTGGCTCTTATCCTGTGGGCCAAGAGAATTATCCCACTATGGAATGTGAGGAGGAAGGAGTCCAGATGGATTTATATGGAAGGCCAGCGGTTAGAGTCCAAAGCAGGATGTGGGCTTATTTTAAAAAATGAAAACGGAACACAGGGGTACGAGGAGGGCTAAGTTCTGTCACCCCCTGCGCCATCTCTTGCTGGGCTTTGTCGCTTTCAGCACCAGGCTTCCTGGCCAGTCAGCTGCCCAGGGATCTTTCAGCATCACATCTCATCTGGCACAGTCACCAGAGTCATTCTGTGTACGCAAAGTATGTGGTGTTGCAGGAATGGCCCACGAGAAGCTAAGCATCTTTGGGACCAACTGATGAAAAGCATAAGGAGACAGTGAGAGATTAATCCTTGCTTCCACACCCCGTCAGAGCTGAGCCGTTTGGGGACATTGCCTAGTTTCCAGGCCTTTAGCAGACGGTGTGTTTCTTGATTTAAGTAAACAGTGGGAGGTTTCAGTCAAAACAGCGCTGCACGATGGATGCCTATGGAGAACAGCCCAGATCCATAGAGAAAATGACAAGCGGAACGTGACAGCGTGCCTTTTAAAGTTCACATCTGTTTCAAAAGAGAAAACGAGGGAGGGGCGCATCTCTACAAAAAGAGGGTTGCCAACTCCGGTTTGGGGAAATTCCAGGAGATTTGGGGTTGGTGGCTGGGGAGGATGGAGTTCGGGGAAGGGGAGGAAGCTCTGCAGGGATGTGACTCCATAGAGTCTGGCCCCCAAAGATACAATTCCCTCCAGATGAAATTATCTCTCGGGAAATCAGTTAGGGGTGCCAGGTCTTCGGGCCAGCCAAGGTGCCAGTTTTTGTGTGATTCTGCCTTCTGGGGTGCCAATTACTGGTAAAGCTGCCAGGCCCCTCGCCAGCATCCCTAGTTGTCTGCTCCAGCAGTAAAAGAAAGTTTTTAAAGCGGTGGCACTTTTTTAAAAAGGTGGTAGTGTCTGAGTCATCCAGGAAGTGACATAGTGCAGCTCTAGAAGTCAGTGGAAACTCTATGGTTTTCCCCAAGGGTTGGGAAATTCCTGGAGATTTTGGGGGTGGAGCCTGAGGAGGGCAGAGGGGTTTTTTTGGGGGGAGGGTATAATGTCATAGAGTTCACCTTCCAAAGAAGCCATTTTTCTCCAGAGGAACTGCTCTCTGTTGCCCGGAGATTGAGAGTTTTTGAGACTCCTCTGGGCCACGGGTGTGTCCTTGGCCCCGCCGCTCGGAGTCGATTGTTTGACGACAGGCACCATATTCTCGAGTTTGAGAAGTTGTCTTCCTTGGCCCCTTGCAGTGGGAGGGCTGCCTCGCTTGCCCACTGAACCCGCTGGGTGAGAAAGATTTAAAGTCCTCCGGAGGCCGGTGAGTATCTGTCTGGGTAATCTGCCTTCCAGTTATAATTCGAGGAGATCTCCAGCCACCACTTGGAGGTTGGGCACCCGGGGCTCTTTTTGTAGCAGGAACTCCTTTGCATATTAGGCAACACACCCCCTAATGTAGCCAATCCTCCAAGAGCTTACAGAGCTCTTCTGACAGGGGCTACTGTAAGCTCTTAGAGGATTGGCTACATTAGGGGTGTGTCACCTAATATGCAAAGGAGTTCCTGCTACAAAAAGAGCCCTTTTCCCTGGAAGTCACAGTGCAGATGCTGTACCAACCTCCCATGTCCTGGCCCCCAGCCAGGAGTTGGTTGCCGATAACCCTAAATCCTGGAGAACACGTTCGCATTCCGCACTCCCCCCTTTCTGTCTTCTTCCTCTCTGTTTCATGAAGTCCAGATTTTCCTTCCTCTCCCCACGTCACAATTAGCCATGCCAGCAGGGTGATCTGTCATCTGCGGGGGCAAGGCGACTTGATATTTGTATTAAAGAGTGTCAGGTCCTCAAGACGCCTGGGATCAAGAGCTTTACACTGAAAAGGAAGAGCTGGCCGATGTGATTGAGCAGGCCTTGTCTAGGCTCCCTGAGGAACCGGGGTGTCATTCAAGCGATGAAAAGAGAATCAGAATTCCATGCAGAATCCTCAGGGAGGAGGAGGGGTGTGTGTGTGTGTGTGTGTATCAGAATGTGATGAGGCAGGAAGACTCGCACCCAGAAAGGGCGTCACTGAAATCAGGAAGAAACCATGGAGGACAAGGCAACTTGTGGGAAGCCAAGCAAACAGCAGATGGAATTTTTAACGACAGGTTGCTGCCAAGGAAATGAAGTCACTTCCCCAGGTGCTAAGAGATTATGCCGCTCATTAACCTAAATTGCAGGCTCTTTCCCAAACAGAGGGCTCTGCACGAGCATATTATGGGGAGAACTTTGCAAAGTAGCTGGGGGGAGGGTAAAAGGCCTCTGTTTTCACTCCCGATGGCAGGACCACTAAGGAAGAGTGAGGGTTCCCTGTTTCATTCTTTCTTATATACATCTATATTTGTGTCAACAGTTCTGATTTTTCACTTTTCACTGTTAGTTTTGTAGAGAGGTTAGCACTGTACAGTTTTAAGGCTCAACTCACATGCATGATGCACGCCATTAATACACGGCTAGCAAGCCGATTTACTGATGTGCAAACAGTGTTGGGAAAATGCACACCTTTTTATGGGGAAAATTGGGAGTGGGAGACGGAAAATAGTGCAAAAGCGAAAAATTGTTTCGATTCGTGCGAGGGAGAAATGAAACAGAAACAGGGACCGGTGGATCGAAACAGCCGGGTTGAGAGTGTAATTGTCCCTAAAGTCTACGGGGAGGACATTATGAGTTTAAAGGGTCAAAATAAGGTTCACATGGAGGATCCTGGACATCTTTGAGTTTAAGATAAAAACTGGTATTGTGTTTACGGAGTGGAGGACGGAATCTGGAGCTGCTTCTTTTATGTTTCACAAACAGGTATGGTGCTCCTGAGAAACAATAACATGAGGACTTAAAAATAGGTTTTCTCTCAAGGAGGAGAAGCAGATTTCCCCTCTTCCATCCCTATTGATTTCAGAAGTTTGCCCGGCCCTACCTTCCTCTGAATTCTGATTTTGAGTGTTTAAAAAATGATTTTGGAATTAGCCCATCTTTCCGTTTCTTTGTCTCTGTTTGGGGGTCAAAATGAAGGTGGAGAAGTGGCATGGTGCAGGGATTAGAGTGTTGCTCTCCTTAGGATGAACCTGTGGGGGACCTTGGGTAAATCAATTTCTGTTGTCCTAACATATCTCATAGGGTTGTAGGGATGCCAGCCTCCAGGAGGGACCTGGGGATCCCCCTGAATTACAAGTCATCTCCAGACCACAGAGATCAGTTCCTCTTGAGAAAATGAATGCTTTGGAGGGTGGACTTTTGCCATCAAACCTCACTGAGGTCCCTGTCCTCTCCAGGCTTCACCCCCAAATCTCCAGGAATTTCCCAACCTGGAGCTGGCAATGCTACCCCTCATCCCCCACTGGTGGCATCCCTACAGGGTGATTTTGAGAATAAAACAAAGAAGAAGAGAATGATGTTTTAAGCGACTTCTGTGGACAAAAGCAGGATATGTTGGAATATGCAAGGTCTATCGTGCATAGATAAAGAAAATGACAAGAACATCCTACAGGGGGCAGCAGAGGAGACAACTAGTTAGCATAGTGAGAGTAGGGACTTTCTAGTATTTTTAAATAGTTTCCTTCCTGCCTCCTGAGTGGCTCAGTTAGGGCTCTTTCCTCTCCTGCTGAGAAGAGTTCGCTACTGACTCTCTCCTAGCTAGTTAGACAGACTTCTCTTTCCCCCTCCTCTTTCTTACAAAGTTTGTTCTCTTCTTAATAAACTGACTTTATTCTTTAAACAGCTCACAAAGTATGCCACCAGGAAGAAGGAGAAGAAGAAGAGGAGGAGGAGGAGATTGGATTTATATCCCACCCTTCACTACCTGAAGGAGTCTTCACTCAGAGTCTCAGAGCAGCTTACAAACTCCTTTCCCTTCCTCTCCCCACAACAGACACCCTGTGAGGTAGGTGGGGCTGAGAGAGCTCTGAGAGAACTGCTCTTGAGATAACTGCCCTTGAGAGAACAACTCTGCCGAGAACTGTAACTGACCCAAGGTCACCCAGCTGGTTGCATGTGGAGGAGGAGGAAATCAAACCCGGTCCTCCAGATTAGAGTCCGCTGCTCTTAACCACGACACCAAACTAGCTTTCAGCACAGTTAAAGCTTTCATCAGAGATAATACAATATGAAAGTCAAAACTCCTACCCTGAATAACAAAACTTAAATTAAAAGCCAGTCCTTTTCCTTATTGACAGTTCTGAACCATCAGTTATCCCAAAGAGGATTGCTTTAACTTTTCTTTCTAAAAGTTTATGGAGTTGATGGAGATGGTGCCCTCCTAGCCCCCTCAGGCTGCTCATTCCACATTGGTTGGGTTTACAATGGAAGAGGCTGGTTTGAGGTTTGGGGCTCCATGGCAAGATGCTGTTCAGTGGGACCCACCCAGGTGTGGACATGACACTGGTATAGGCCTATTATGCACAGGTGTTTTGCCTCGCTTTCACCGTGCATGTCCGTCGGGTTTTCTTTTTTGTTCTGCATTGTTCCCCCCCCCCTTCAGCACTCCCTCCCTTGCTTTGCTTTCAAGCCGAAGGTAATTCAAAAGCATACAGATTCCCTCGGGTTTCCTTCCCACTCTGTCCCTGCCCCTCAAAGGCCACTCCACCACCCACATTTTATTTTTTTTTACAAGCGGCATGAGTCTAGCGATATGAGACTCTCACTAGTCTCATGCCGCTTGTAAAACAAGGAAATGACTCCCAGTTGGACTGCTTCTCTCCCGCCGCCTGATTTCAACTGGCCAAATCATTCCAGTAGGGCTCAGTGTCACCATCCAGAGCTGGGGTCTGCACCCATAAAGAGTCAAATTGCATCAGAATTCAAAGCAAGAGATCAACAAAAAGCCAGTACAGAAAGCCTATTTGCATAGCTGGAATTATACAATTTTTGGAGCTGCGGTGGCTCAAGTGGTTAAAACGCTGAACTGTGTGGGGCTCGAACTGACACAGTTCTGAAGTTAAGACAGTGGGATATACCCACTGTGCCACCACTCCGTGTACCTTGGTGTTTAGTCATGTCGGCCACATGACCACGGAAATGTCTTCGGACAGCGCTGGCTCTTCGCCTTTGAAACGGAGATGAGCACCGCAGTCCTAGAGTCGGAATCAACTTGCTTTCGAGCAAGGGAACCTTTACCTTTACTTTAATTATCCAATTTAACACTGGTGATAACTGGCATGTTAGTTAATAATCCACAAAGTTTCCCGCAGTCCAAACAGTGGTGGTCGTGAGTCCTTTATTAGAAAGTGGCACACATGAGGTCTCACAGGAAGTAATAAACATATCCAGGAGGACTTTGCACAACTGGTTTAGAGCACTGGCATAAATCTGGGGATGTTTTGCACTTGGATTCCTGGCCACTATTCCCTTTTTCTTCTCCATTTCTGTAACGTGTCTCTAAGTTTTGTAGTCCTTTGGTCCTATAAAAATCTTTGCCTGCCATTCTCTTCACATGCTGGTTATTCTACCATCTCACCTACCCCTCCAATATTTGTTGTTGTTCAGTCGCACAGTCGAATCCGACTCTTCACGACCCCATGGACCAGATCACGCCAGGCCTTCCAGTCTTCCGCCATCCTCTGACGTTTGCTCAACTTCATGTTCGTTGCATCTATGACACTGTCTAACCATCTCATCCTTTGCCATCCCTGTCTTCTTTGACCTTCAATCTTTCCCAGCATCAGGGTCTTCTCCAGTGAGTGCTCCCTTCTCATTTGGTGGCCAAAGTATTTGAGCTTCAGTTTCATTATCTGGCCTTCCGGGGAACAGTCAGGGTTGATTTCTTTCTCTCAAGAGTCTTCTCCAGCACCATAGTTCAAAAGAATCTATTCTTTGGCATTCGGCCTTCCTTATAGTCCAACTCTCACAGCCATACATGACTACTGGGAATACCATTGCTTTGACCATGCGGACTTTTGTTGGCAGGGTGATGTCTCTACTTTTTATCATGCTGTTTAGGTTCGCCATCGCTTTCCTCCCAAGGAGCAGGCGTCTTTTAATTTCATGGCTGCAGTCACAGTCTGCGGTGATCTGGGATCCCAGGAACGTGAAGTCTGTCACTACTTCCACAGCTTCCCCTTCTATTTGCCAAGGAGTGATGGGGCCGGATGCCATGATCTTAGTTTTTTTGATGTTGAGCTTCAAGCCCACTTTTGCGCTCTCCTCTTTTACTCTGAGCAAGAGGCTCTTTAGATCCTTTTCACTTTCAGCCATTAGAGTGGTATCATCTGCATATCTGAGGTTGTTGATCTTTTCCCCAGCAATCTTAATTCCCGCTTGTGATTCATCCAGGCCAGCATTTCGCATGATGTACTCTGCATATATATTAAATAAGCAAGGTGACAGTATACATCCTTGTCGTACTCCTTTTCCTATGCTGAACCAATCAGTTGTTCCGTATCCGGTTCTAACTGTCGCTTCTTGGCCCTTATACAGGTTTCTCAAGAGACATGTGAGGTGGTCTGGTACTCCCATCTCTTTAAGGACCTGCCATAGTTTGTTGTGATCCACACAGTCAAAGGCTTTAGCATAGTCAATGAAGCAGAAGTAGATATTTTTCTGGTACTCTCTTGCTTTCTCCATAATCCAGCGAATGTTGGCAATATGATCTCTCGTTCCTCTACCTCTTCGAAACCCAGCTTGTACTTCTGGTAGTTCTCTATCCACGTACTGTTGAAGCCTAGCTTGTAGGATCTTGAGCATGACCTTGCTAGCGTGTGATATGAGTGCAATTGTGCGATAGTTTGAACATTCCTTGGCATTGCCCTTCTTTGGGATTGGAATGTATACTGATCTTTTCCAATCCTGTGGCCACTGTTGCGTTTTCCAAATTTGCTGGCAAATGGAGTGCAGAACTTTAACAGCATCCTCTTCTAAGACTTTGAATAGCTCAGCTGGGATACCATCACCTCCACTAGCTTTGTTGTTAGTAATGCTTTCTAAGGCCCATTTAACTTCACATTCCAGGATGTCTGGCTCGAGGTCAGTGATTATACCGTCGTGGTTGTCAAGGACATCGAGGTCTTTCTTGTATAGTTCTTCTGTGTATTCTTGCCATCTTTTCCTAATCTCTTCTGCTTCTGTTAGGTCCCTACCGTTTTTGTCCTTTATCATGGCCAGCTTTGCATGGAACGCTCCCTTGATTTCTCCAATTTTCTTGAAGAGATCTCTAGTCCTTCCCATTCTATTGTTTTCTTCTATTACTTTGCACTGTTCATTCAGGAAGGCCTCCTTATCTCTCCTTGCTGTTCTCTGGAAATCTGCGTTCAGTTGGGTAAATCTTTCCTTTTCGCCTTTGCCTTTCGCTTTCCTTCTTTCCTCTGCTATTTGTAAAGCCTCATCAGAAAGCCACTTTGCTTTCTTACATTTCTTTTTCTTTGGGATGGTGGTGATTGCTGCCTCCTGTACGATGTCACGAACCTCTGTCCATAGTTCTTCAGGCACTCTATCTATCAAATCCAGACCCTTGAATCTATTCTTCACCTCTACTGTATATTCATCAGGGATGCGATCTAGGTCAAACCTGAATGGCCTCGTGGTTTTCCCAATTTTCTTCAGTTTAAGTCTGAATTTTGCAATGAGTAGCTCATGATCTGAACCACAGTCAGCTCCAGGTCTTGTTTTTACTGACTGGATAGAGCTTCTCCATCTTTGACTGCAAATTATATAGTCAATCTGATTTCGGTGTTGCCCATCTGGTGATGTCCATGTGTAGAGTCGTCTCTTAGGTTGTTGGAAAAGGGTGTTCGCTATGACCAGTGTGTTCTCTTGACAAAACTCTGTTAACCTTTGCCCTGCTTCATTTTGCTTTCCAAGGCCAAACTTGTCTGTTATTCCAGTTACCTTTTGACTTCCTACTTTAGCATTCCAGTCCCCTATGATGATGAGGACATCATTTTTTGGTGTTAGTTCTAGGAGGTGTTGTAGGTCTTCATAGAACCGGTCCACTTCAGCCTCTTCTGCATCAGTGGTTGGGGTGTAGAGTCGCCTCTTAGGTTGTTGGAATGGTTTGCCTTGGAATCGGACCGAAATCATTCTGTCATTTTTGAGATTGTATCCCAGTACTGACTTTTGCACTCTCTTGTTGACTATAAAGGCCACACCATTTTTTCTACGAGATTCCTGGCCACAGTAGTAGATATAATGGTCTTCTGAGTTAAATTCGCCCATTCCTGTCCACTTTAGTTCACTGATTCCTAGGATATCGATGTTCAGTCTTGCCATCTCATTTTTGACCACGTCAAGCTTACCTTGATTCATAGATCTTACATTCCAGGTTCCTATGCAGTATTGTTCTTTGCAGCATCGGACTTTCCTTTCACCATCAGACACATCCACAACTGAGCTTCCTTTTGGCTTTGGCCCAGCCGCTTCACTCTTTCTGGGGTTACTTGTACTTGCCCTCTGCTCTTCCCCAGTAGCATATTGGACACCTTCCAACCTGAGGGGCTCATCTTCCGACGTCATATCTTTTAACCTTTTGATACTGTCCATGGGGTTTTCTTGGCAAAAATACTGGAGTGGGTTGTCATTTCTTTCTCCAGGGGATCACGCTTGGTCTGAGTTCTCTCTGTGGCCTGTCCGTCTTGGGTGGCTCTCCACGGCATAGCCCACAGCCTCATTGAACCACGCAAGCCCCCTCGCCACGACAAGGCAGTGATCCATGAGGGGGACCCCTCCAATATAGTTTACCTTAAACATTTGGTTTTGTTGTAGGGTGGTGTTGTTTTTTGAACATCCACATTTGGTTCTATACTGTGCCACATTTGGCTCTTGTGCAGTAGGTTGCAAACCCCTGACCTAGAGAAAAGGGCAAGCCGCGATCACATCAGCTGCACAGAGACAAGCCCCCCCCCCCCGACCACGGGGACCAACAGTGCCCCACCACCCTAAAACCGACCTGGAAGACCAAACTCTTAACTTTCATTCCAACCCATATTCACTCTTTTGGATGAAAACCGGCCTGTGTCTGATTAGCCGAGTAAAGCTCGGGTAGGAGTTTGAGGCCCCACCTATTAGTTAGTTATTAGTTAGCAACAGTGTGCTGTTCGAGAGCTGTGTGGACCAGCTGAGAATACTTTCGGTGTCAGCTTGACCTCACTCTATGGCAGACTTCGCTTGGGGGTCAAATCAATAATTCAGTTGTGACACAGCCTCTTACCTTGCTAGGGCTGTTCCCCCCCCCCCCCCCCCACCAAGAAGTGACTAATCCTCATGTCCATATTAAATCCAGCATGAGCAATTCCGACTTATAAAAGTGAAAGGTTTCCCAATACGTTTCCCTGCACTTTGATAATCACTGCTGTATAAAACATTTGGCACAGGAGGGAGCAGAGGCCTTTCATCTTCAAAGCCTTTTACGAGCACGAGATAACTATGCCATCCTCATGACACCATGCTGTGACAGGCAAAGGGGTACTTACTGTGGTATGTGAGCACCGGAAGACAGTCTCGGTCTTGTGCCTGATAGGGCAGGTGGAGTCTGTGAATCGGAAGGGCCGTAAAAGACCAACAAAAATCCACCCAGATGCCCTTGTTAGTATCACAAGAGCATTCGTTTTGCTTTAAAAAAACAACAACAGAATTACGAGTCCCTGTACTTTTTGGTGGGGAGGTCAAAAAACCCTCGAGATCAATAGTCAGTGAAACTGCCCTCATCACATTTTCTTATCCCACTCTCTCTTGCCTGGAAAACTCAAGGGCACATTCTTCTTTGGTGTGGTGGTTAGGAGCCCGGACTCTAATCTGGGAGAGCGGGGTTTGATTCCTCCACTCCTGCACATGCAGCTGCTGGTGTGACCTTGGGTCAGTCGTAAGTTCTTTCAGAGCTGTTCTCTCAAGGGCAGTTCTCGAGAGAGCTCTCTCAGCCCCACTAACCTCACAGGCAATGCTCCCTCTAAGCTATGGAGTATTGTGAGCAAAAATTCTACTTTGTGAGCTACTGGCATTGTGAGCGAACAATTTGGCTACTGCATAAATTAGTTTGCTCTGGAGCCGTTCTTCCTGAGCAAAGACAAAAATCTGTGAGCTGGAGGCTAAAAAACTGTGAGCTAGCTCACACTAACTCAGCTTAGAGGGAACACTGCTCACAGGGTGTCTGTTGTGGGGAGGGGAAGGGAAAAGGGATTGTGAGCCGCTCTGAGACTCCTTCGGGTAGTGAAGGGCTGGGTATAAATCCAATCTCCTCCTCCTCCTCCTCCTCCTCCTCCTCCTCCTTCTCTCCAAGGAGCTCAGGGGCACAGATAGAGTCCCCTTTCCCATTGTGTCCTCAAAACAACCCTGCGAGGCAGATTAGGCTGTGAATAGCTGGTTGAAGCAGGGACCGTGAACCTGGGTCTCCCTGTGCCCAGCCTGACACACTAATAACTGCACCAACACTGCTTTACTACTCTGACTTTAAAAGACTGGAGGAAGGACATTTTATACTGAAAGGATACAAATGCCACCGTCTCAGTTCCTAAAAAGGATTTATTTTTCCCCCATGCAGAAAAACGGTCTGAATTTCTGTTACAACATAAGATGCATTTAAACTAAATCAGAATCAGTGTCCCTGAATAATGTGAATTGACATGAATGATTGTGGAAGGGGAGAGGGGCCGGGAGAGACAGACAGGGAAACCCAAAAGCCGAGCCGTTGCCTTTATCTTTGCAGCAGGGTGACACCTACCTGTAAGTCCCTTGCTGACGTTAACGCAACAGGACGGGTCCTGCCGTGGCACATTTAGACGCTGGCTGGCAGAGGGATTGTGACAAGGAGTGGGCAGTGGGGCGGGAGAAACGCCCTGACGAGACCCTTCAGATAGATAACATGTCAGAACGGCTTTTCCCCTTCGCAACAGTCCACGCTCGATGATTCTCTCTTCCGTCCTGGGTGCTGATTCTCATAAAGGAGCTTTTGATTCCACACTGGGAGATGGAAGTTGGTCTAAAGGTAGACGGAGGTGCGGGGAAACCCTCTAAATGAATAACATGGAATTTCCTGTGAAGGATGCGATAGCATAACAGGAATGCTGTTACAGCATGTGGAGAGAAGAACATCCCTGAGATGATGGTTGGGTCATAGCAAAAGTTTATTTACTTAGTTATTCTTACCTTGGTTTCCTCCCCACGTGTGAGTGAGATAGAATCAAAGAATCATAGAGTTGGAAGGGGCCATACGGACCATCTAGTCCAACCCCCTGTCCAATGCTGCAATGGGCAAAGGGGTACTTACCGTGGGATCACATGAGCACAGGAAGACGATCACTGTCTTGTGTCTGATAGGGTGGGTGGAGCCAGTCTGGTGTAGTGGTCAGGAGCGCGAACTCTGATCTGGGAGAACTGGGGCTGATTCCCCACTCCTCCACATGAAGCTGCTGGTGTGACCTTGGGACAGTCACGAGTTCTCTGAGAGCTGTTCTCTCAAGGGCAGTTCTCGAAAGAGCTCTCTCAACCCCACCTACTTAGGTCATCAAAGGCTCCTAAGTAAGATAAAAAATCATGGGATAAAAAGACAAGTCCTTTTATGGATCAAAAACTGGCTAATTAATAGAAAACAGAGTATAAATGGGCAGTTCTGTCAGTGGAGGGGGGTAAGCAGTGGGGTACCGCAGGGATCAGTACTTGGTCCACTGCTTTTTAACTTGTTCATTAATGATTTGGAGTTGGGAGTAAGCAGTGAAGTGGCTAAATCTGCGGATGATACGAAGTTGTTCAGGGTGGTGAAAACCAGTGAGGATTGTGAGGCACTCCAAAGGGATCTGTCAAGGATGGGCGAGTGGGCGTCAACATGGCAAATGGGGTTCAATGTGGCCAAGTGCAAGGTGATGCACATTGGAGCCAAAAATCCTAAATATAAATACACATTGATGGGGTCTGAACTGGCAGAGACTGATCAAGAGAGAGATCTTGGAGTCGTAGTAGATAACTCACTGAAAATGTCGAGACAGTGTGTGACTGCAATAAAAAAGGCCAATGCTATGCTGGGGATTATTAGGAAGGGTATTGAAAACAGATCAGCCAATATCATAATGCCGCTATATAAATCAATGGTGCGACCTCATTTGGAATACTGTGTGCAGTTCTGGTCACCACACCTTAAAAAGGATATTATAGCTTTGGAAAAAGTGCAGAAAAGGGCAACTCGAATGATAAAAGGGTTGGAACACTTTCCCTATGAGGAAAGGTTAAAGCGCTTAGGGCTCTTTAGCTTGGAGAAAAGACGACTGAGGGGTGACATGATCGAGGTGGGTTAGAACGGATAAAAGGAAGTACTTCTTCACCCAAAGAGTGATTAACACTTGGAATTCACTGCTACAGGAAGTGGTGGCGGCTACAAGCATGGACGGCTTCAAAAGGGAATTAGATAAGCATATGGAGCAGAGGTCCATCAGTGGCTATTAGCCACAAGGTATAGATAGGGGCTCTGGGGCAAGTGATGCTCTGTCTTCTTGGTGCTTGGGGGCGTCAACAGTGGGAGGGCTTCTAATGTCCTGGCCCCACTGGTGGACCTCCTGATGGCACTGGTATTTCTGGCCACTGTGTGATACAGAGTGTTGGACTGGATGGGCCTTTGGCCTGATCCAACTTTGGCATCTCTTATGTTCTTATGTTACCTCGCAGGATGTCTGTTGTGGGGAAGGGAAGGGAAGGGAAGGGAAGGGAGATTGTAAGCCACTCTGAGACTCCTTTGGGTAGTGAAGGGCGGGGTATAAATCCAATCTCTTCTTCTTCTTCTGTATATTGGAAAGGTCATCAAAGAAAAAGGGGGGAAAACCCCATTAGATGGGGACCGAAAACAGCTTAACTTTGTTGTTGTTTTTTAAAAAAAGGAAGTTCAGAAATGGAGATTCAGAATAGGTTTTCCCCACCTTGGCACCTAACAGAAAATGGTTTTGTTCAAGTGCCCATCAGGGCTGGAAGAGGCAGGCTTCCTGCCACCTAGGTGGCGGGAAAGAGCAGACGGTGCTTGGGTGAAAGTTTAGATGCTGAAAGAGACAGAGAGAAAGAGAATTCCAAACTCTACTGCTTGAAGCATCTTCGGGTGTAAACCAGACGTGTCAAACATATGGCTGGAACCAGCCCCTCAAGGGCTCTTATTTGGCCTGTGAGCAAATAAGAAACCAGTGAATCAGGTGGTCCTATATTATACCCCCTGCTGAGGTCCCTCCCTTCCCAAATGTGGGCCCTCCCTGGAGTTTCCCCCCATAAGGGGCGAGGAGGGCTGTCTTGGCCCCAAGCTCTGCACAGCCAGGCCCCCTGAGGGCTGCCTGCCGCCGCCTAGGGCTCCCAGGTCCAAATGCTATGTTGGCAGGGCATATGTGGGTGGGAGGGAACCTCTTGGGAGCGGGGCGGAGTGACACAACATGCTGATATGGGCTCTTTTTGTAGCAGGTACTCATTTGCATATTAAGCGACACACCCCTAATGTAGCCAATCCTCCAAGAGCTTACAGTAGCTCCTGTAAGAAGACCTCTGTAAGCTCTAGGAGGATTGGCTACATTAGGGGTGTGTCGCTTAATATGCAAATGAGTACCTGCTACAAAAAGAGCCCTCCTGCCTCTACCACCTGGGCTCCTGGAAAGGTGGCCAGCTGCTCATGTGTGGCAGGCAGAATCTCTTTGGCCCCACCTCCCCAAGCTCAACTGACTTGCAGGCAGCCCAGCAGGTGCCTGTGGAGAGCCACTGGCCAGCTCGCCAAATGTGTCCACTTGTGTAAGCGTGTGAGCACAATGACCGGCTGGGCCAGGCGCACTGTGCGCAGCAGACTGGGCAAGAGAGAAAAGCCCGGTCCTTATGTAAGGGGCGCAATGCATGTAGAACCTGCTGACCCAAATGTGCACAGCATGGGGAGGATTAAATAAGAGGGGAAGTCAAAACGCATGCATGCTTTCTGGGCTCCCTTCGTGCAAGTGCTGCCTTACGTAACAGTCTGAATGGAAGTGGGGGACTGGGGGGTTAAGTGAAGGTCAGGGACGGGAGCAGGCATTCAGAAACGCACGCTGGGTTTGCACACGGCAGAGGTGGGTGCTGGATGTGCATCTGTGTGCTTGCATATTGGTGGTTCGATGATGCCGTGTCGTTGGCAGGAAATAAAAGTCTGCAAAAGGCAATTAAAATGGAGTTGGTGTTGCAGGCACAATTTATGAAACCCTGCTATACACTTTGTACTCTGCCACTGATAAACAGGTTGCCTTAGTAGATACACTTAGCACCAGGGCTATTTTTGGGCAGGAACGCACAGGAACGGAGTTCCGGCTGGCTCCCGAGTTGGCCACACCCAGCAGGAACTCATTAGCATAAGAGGCCACACCCAACAGCAGAAACTCATTAGGACTGGCTACATTAGGGGTGTGTGGCCTAACATGCAAAGGAGTTCCTGCTCCAAAAAAAGCCCTGGGTTTTGACAACAAACAAGGTAAACAGAATAAGAAGCAAAAGGTGAGTGTGGCTGGATAACCACACTTCTGGTAACATGGGGATGCGGCCTAATGTGCTAATGAGCTGTGCTGACAGGGGTGTGGCCTAATATGCTAACGAGTTTCTGGTGTTGGGTGTGGCTATTATGTTAATGAGTTCCTGCTGGGCTTTTTCTACAAAAAAAGCCCTGCTTAGCACTATATATCAAGTGCCATTTATGATTCTAACCACATAAACAGAAATCAATCATGAACAAATATCCAGATTATTAACTTTGGTTCACTTATGGCTATTGCTTAAAAGCATGCTGGGAGTAAAATGCTGACAGGCTACCATTCTGCTAAGGCTGGTGCCCTTGGCTGCTGGCTGCAACTGCACATGTTTCTGGTGTCCGTTAGCCCAGCTAAATGGAGAACAAGAGCACCCTGTAACCATATCAGCAATATAGATACTTTTAGAGCTTCACAATTTAAGAAGAAGTATCCATTGTTTAGTGAAAAGGAAAATAAAACTTTGCTTGGGAAGACCCAACCCACAGGTCTTAAGCCCAATTAGAAAATGGTGATGAAGTTCAATGGAACAAATAGGTATGCTTTGTGTATGTCATATTGAGTATAAAATGCTATGTCACCCATTATAACTTTGGGAGAGTGGTGGGTATTCGAGGGTCCCAAAAACCTAGTTACTCCGTACTCTTCTTTTTATTAATTAATTTTTTGTGTGTGTTTCTTCTCTACAGGACAGTTTCATGTGTTTCTCAAACTGGGTTGGGAAAACACAACCAGGGACACAGTTTGTGTCTTACACTGGCAACTCTGGAGAGTGGCAGTGCCTGAAGATTGCTTGTGGTTCTGGGAAACATCACCGATCCCCTTGTGGTTCAAGCTCATTGCTGAATGTGGGGCTTTGACAGAGGGAGGAGGAGGAGGAGGAGGAGGGGAGAGTGGTGGGTATTCGAGGGTCCCAAAAACCTAGTTACTCCGTACTCTTCTTTTTATTAATTAATTTTTTGTGTGTGTTTCTTCTCTACAGGACAGTTTCATGTGTTTCTCAAACTGGGTTGGGAAAACACAACCAGGGACACAGTTTGTGTCTTACACTGGCAACTCTGGAGAGTGGCAGTGCCTGAAGATTGCTTGTGGTTCTGGGAAACATCACCGATCCCCTTGTGGTTCAAGCTCATTGCTGAATGTGGGGCTTTGACAGAGGGAGGAGGAGGAGGAGGAGGAGGAGGAGAAGAGGAGATTGGATTTATACCCCGCCCTTCATTACCCAAAGGAGTCTCAGAGCGGCTCACAAACTCCTTTCCCTTCCCCTCCCCACAGCAGACACCCTGTGAGGTAGGTGGGGCTGAGAGAGCTCTGACAGAAACTGCTCTTTTTCAAGAACAGCTCTTATCAGAACTATGGCTTGCCCAAGGTCATCCAGCCAGGTGCAAGTGGAGGAGTGGGGAATCAAACCCGGTTCTCCCAGATTAGAGTCCGCGCACTTAACCACTACACCAAACTGGCTGCCTCATCCCCCTCCCCTCCCCAAAGCCTTTTGACCATAGCGTATTGACCCCCTGGTGGATGCCACTTGGCTACCTGTCTTTGCCACACCCGCGGCAACAGGATGCAGCCCTTCCTGCTCCAGCTCATCAAAAGCTTCTGAAATTTATTAGTCTTTAAAGAGCCACGAGAGTCTCTGGTTGTTGCGCCTCGATTGCCAGGCAGTAGTTCTCTGTGCTGCACAGAACATCTTGTGTATATTGTGACCAAAGGGTGGTTAGGTGTTCTGTACTAACTATGGCTGCATATGCGGTCGGGTTGGCACGCGGCCATGTGAACCAGCCGAGCTTCGCTCACCCCAAACAATAGACAGAGAGGATCCGAGAACGGGCCTATCGGGCAGCTCGGATCCTAGTGCAAACCTATGGGAATGGGCACTATGTAAATCAACCAATCACAGGTGTGTGTGGGTGTGGCATAGAACAGACATTTAAGCAGGCCTCCGGCCCGGCTTGAGCATCCCAGGTTCTTCTGCCTTAATAAAGTTATGAGCTGATTTCACTATCTACACGTCTGGACCCAGTACTTTACATTAGTTAAGTGCTGAGGAGGAGTGTGGGTCACGGTTAGCGGTGAAATATCTCCGGTACCTGGCATTACATTTTATGGCCCCCATGGCCTGGCCCAACAAAGTGGAATTTATGTCAGATCCGGCACTCATAACAAATGAGCTTGACACCTCTGGTAAACACACTCGCTCTCTCCCCCTCCTTCAGAAATCTGATAGGGTTGCTGATTTGCTCCTCTGTAGGAGTGCCTTGCCCTGACCTGGATAGTCCAGAATAGCCTGATCTCATCACATCTCGGAAACTAAGCAAGGTCGGCCATGGTTAGTATGGGATGGGAGACCAACAAGGAATACTAGGGCCATGACATGGAGGAAGGGAAAGGCAAACCACCTCTGGACCAGGCCTGTGGCTCCCACAGGGGCCAATGGGGCAATGCCCCCTCCCCAATCTGCCCTGCCCCCTCCCTACCATCACCTGTGGGTGCCGCAGGCAGCTTCTGGGAGCAGCAGCCACCATGCTGCCACCACCCAGAAAGCAGCCAGGAGCGGCGGCGCCTTCAACACAGCTGTCTGACCGGCTGGAGGGCTCGCTCGGCCTGCCCCCTGTGTCTAGGATGCGGTGGCCAGAGTGGCTCCTGGAGCTGTGGTCCAGCCGGTCCTCCTGAAGGCCGGCTCCGAGTCCACCTCGGCTTGAGTGGCAATGGAGGGAGGCTCGGTTGTGGCCTGGCTGCGGGAGCTCAAGGCAGCCTTCCTGGAAAGGGGTCCATCAGTGAGGCTGGTGGGTGCACACCTGTTTGGGGGGGGGAGGCTTGTCCCTAGGGGAAGAGAAGGCGCAGTGGCACCCCAACCCGTCTTTGCCGGGTCACTGTAAGTTGGATGTGGCTTGACAGCAAAATAAAAAGAGTTCCTATATGGCCTCCACTTGTGCTCTACCTGTATATTTATAATTAAAAAAAACAACAGCTACAAAAATTCTCACTCCACCTGGCCAAAAGTTAGCCCTTGGAACCTCTCGCCACTTGGAGAAGTGGGTGTGCATAACAGTATTACTTATATAGTTGGGGGATCATTCCCCTTTCTCACATATAGTTTCATAGACAGAGCTAACAGGATTCTCAGAGTTCTCACCAGATCCCCAGGATTCTTTGGAAAGGAAACCATGGTCATTAAATAGATACAAAACAGATTTAAGTTTGTAGTGTAGATAGATGTTTCAAGCTGCAAGCAGATCACAACAGGGAGAAATAGTGGTGGGTGGTTTTCTCATTCTCCTTAGAATCCAGTCTTCTGGATGCTTCTTGGAGACCATCCAGAAAGCCACTGAGTCCTAAATAGGGGTGCCAACCTCCAGGTGGGGCCTGGAGACATCCTGGAATTAGAACTCATCTCCAGGAGACAGAGACCAGTTCCCCTGGCCTGGAGGAAATGGCTGCTTTGGAGGGTGGACTCTATGGAATTATACCCCACTGAGGTCCCTCTCCTCCCCAAACCCCTCCCTCCCCAGGCTACATCCCCCAAATCTCCAGGCATTTCCCAACCCAGAGTTGGAAACCCCAGTCCAAGAACCAGGCCCTTTCCGTTGGTCAGGGTTAGCAAATCAAAGTCAGATCATCAGGCATGGGAACTTTTTTTTATCACTTGGTGTTCAATTAATGTGCCTTCCGTTTTTCATGCTAGTTAACTTCTTTTTTCTTCAGGCGGACAGGTCAGGAAGCCCCGGTCACCTCCACCTTGGATGGCTGGCTTGCTTGGGAATCTGCTTTTTCCACATCAAAGGGAAAACAAGATGTGAACGAGAGAGCGAGAAGGAGCACGTTTTGGTGCTTCTTTGCCCCAGACTGTCCTCCGCATATCTTTTTGCTCACATCCCTTATCCATTCCTACAAAAACACACGCACGCACACAAAGAAACAGCAGTTGAACTGATAATATAATCACACAGCCCTTGCTGTCAATGATTTCTAGGCCGTGGAATGTTTTTGCATAGCCCTGGCCACAGCAAAGCACTTACTTATTTCCTCTCAGATAAAAGTTTTTGCATCGTTTTCTTAATTTAATGGAACGGTGATCTCTGTATGGTGTGGAAACACCACACGCGGCCTTTGGCTTTGGATAATTCCCACACATCCCTGCCACCTGCCTTCTATCCTAGACATCTCTGGATCCATTGAACATTATTGTGGAAGGCAGATGGACAGCTTTGATCTGAGATGGGAGTAGTTTCAACTGAAGAGACATGCTATTTCGGGAGTCCCCAACCTTGTTGAGCCTGGCTGTGGGA
>NW_015164181.1:1752393-1763407 GCF_001447785.1 Gekko japonicus | reverse complement strand
GGTGAGACTAGGGTTGCCAGCCATTTGCTGTCACCTGGTGGGAAACTGGGCTCAGGGACGTGGGGGCGGGGTGCTGTTCCACTGACAGCATGATGTAATTTCTGAGGTGAACCTGGAAGTGACATCATGTTATTGGCACGATGTTCTAGGATTCAACAGAAACTCTATGGTTTCCAGTGAATTGAGCAAGCCAGTTATCAGATTTTAGCAAGTCCCAAGCCAAGTGTCATCCTGTGATGCAGGCAGCTATTTCTGAGTGGTCACTCCCTACAGATCCAAAGGCGATGGGGTTTTATGATGCCTTTCCTGCTCCAGTGAAGTGCAAGAGATCCACGACTGGCTCTTTGCTTTGGGGAAGAGCTGTTTTGGGGAAGACACAAGTAGGAACCAGGAAATTCATCCATGGGGCCTCATGGCAACCACAGGCATCACTGTGAGATATCTACCCTGCAGGCCAATATTGTTGCTATACCTGTTGACTTGATATCCTGAGGCCCCGGTCACACGGGCCGGAAAATGCGCGGGGGGGGGGAAGGCGTGGCTAATTGCCCCGGGGGGGGGGAATAACGTGCGGCAGCCCGATCAGAAGTCCTCTGGAGGTCCTGTAGGTAGGCATCAGGTGCAGATCAGACGGCTAGTCCGCAGCTCGGCAAAGAAGCAGCACGGTGCATTCAAACCGGCACTCGTGCCGCGCGGCTCCTGTGGCAAACACCGCTTCCTGTTTGTGCGCATGCTCCGTTGGGTGCTTGTGCGCATCCTGTAGAGACTTGGGGAAAAAAAACCCTTCTTTGCGACAGGACATGGGTGAGCGCCAGATGCCACGGAAGTCCACCAGAAACGTGGTCAGACGCCCACCCTTGCCCCGGGGTTTCCGGAAACTAGTACCTCGTAGGTACTAGTTTTTAACTCCGCACCTTCGGCGGGGAGCCACGGGTTTGCCACGGGAGCACTGCGCTTCCCAGATGTTGAGGTGAGATCGCTCATGGAAAATCTGCGGGACTCCCGTGCCTCTCCTGCGGCAACTTTGCCATGTGACCGGGGCCATAGGAACCTTCCTGGCAGCTTTGATCTTTTTCACAGGCCATGTTTTGTGTGCCTGCTACTTCAGGTAAGAACCCAAGGGCCTCCTCTGTAGTGGGACCTTAGCTGCGCAATACACACCGCTATCAGCCTGGCACATACTCCGTAGAGCTCTAGGGTTAAAACATTTTTCTTAAACAAAGTTTTTGGCTGGTTTCTTTCCCCTCTCCACGTGAATCTTCTTACTGAACGCTTGGCTGTTACAATATTTAATGTCATGGTTTTCCATGACTTTTGAATGAATTAAATCAAGTTACTATTATGGGTTGCCTCAGAAACATTTTAGGCAGAGACGGCAGGATATGTCTCTTCTAAATAAATACATGAACAATGGCCATGTCTTCCTGTGAAGGGTCCTAGTTGTGTGAGGATGCTCAGGAGTCTTGGCTAGAACTCCCTTGTCCGTCTCAAGGTCCCGTTCTGAAGCTGGCAAAAGAAGGCAGCTACGGGCTTGTCGGTTGTTTCCTGAGAATCCCCCCCCCCTTTGTCAAGGAACCAGCCTTTTCCTCCCTCCTTCTCATAACATTTCCCTTTACCCTCAGTCTATGAACGTGTTCACACAAGGCCGGATCTGATGGCAGGAAGAGGAAACTGAAATGGCAGGAAAAATGGTTTGGGGAGCGGCTGAGGCAACGAAAAGGAGCGGCCATTCTCCTTAGTGCTGGCAAGGTGATAGACAGTGTTCTGTTGGGGGGGGGCGGGTTGCCAACTTCCAGGAGAGGCTCTAAAGAATCGGTTGGGGGGGGGGGGATTGCGATTTCCTCATCACAAACAGAAACATTTAAAACTCTCTTCCAGCCTTCATCTATGTATATTTTGGCGTGTGTGAATTCTTAGCATTAAAAACTTGCGTGCCGGATAAGGGCAGCTATTTTTAAAATTAATAAGCTTTCACTCATTTATAATTAACACCTTCCTTAAATGAACAATGAACCTTTTGCAGTTACCCTTTTAAGCACTCCACAACGCTAACCATCATAGTTGATTAAAAATACACCCCCCTGCCCGAATGCTTAAGGGAGAGAGGGATCTTGAAAAGTCCACCCATGGATGTGGAGTTGGGCCCCATGGCTCGATGGCAGAGCATCTGCTTTGCATGCAGAAAGTTCCAGGTTCAGTCCCCCACCTCCTCCAGTTAAAAGGATCTGGGAACAGGTGTTACAGAAGAACTCCCTTTGCCTAAGATCCTGGGGGGCAACTGCCAGTCCAGACAGTGCCAACCTTGATAGACCTAGGTGGCTAGATTCTCCTGAGGAGTCCTTTGTGAGTCTCTGTAGGCTGTTACCACATTCTGAAACACTACCGGCAATTCCCTCTTTGAACTAAATGTTCTAACTCTTGAGAAATACAGAGCAAATTTGACCCTAATACCACGCTTCCAAAAATTCTAATTCACAAACAATTGAGGCTGTAAGCCCTGACGAAGGCACACAGAAACAGGATTCTTCTTACCGGCTCCCCAGAGTCTTGCAAGCTTCAGGCTGTGACCCTGACATTGGTTTAAACTCTTTGAAGTGTCAATCTCTTGAAATATTCTGTATGTGTTTAGTTTTGTTCATATCATTTAAGTTAGCGAAAGTATTGTATCTTTACAACAACTGACACAGTCGAGTCGCGAAGAGTCGGACTCGACTGTGCGACTGAACAACAACAACAACTGACACAATACAAATATTGCTTATATAGTTCACGTGTTTATTTTAATTTAGCTGCGGTGGCTCAAGTGGTTAAGACGCTGAACTGCAGGCTGTGGAAGGTCGGTAGTTCAGCAGTTCGAGACCCAAGTGTGCCACATGACCGAGTGAGCTCCCATCTCTAGTTCCAGCTCCTGCCAACCTAGCAGTTCGAAAGCAAGAAATTGCAAGTAGATAAATAGGTACCACTTCGGTGGGAAGGTAACAGCGTTCCGTGCACCTCGGCGTTTAGTCATGCCGGCCACATGACCACGGAAACGTCTTCGGACAGCGCTGGCTCTTTGGCTTTGAAACGGAGATGAGCGCCGCAACCCTAGAGTCGGATTCGACTGGCTTTCGAGCAAGGGAACCTTTACCTTTATACAATTTATTGTACACCGTGCTTTAGTTTTAGAATATTGCCTTCTACACTGTGGTCCTTCTGTTGAAGTAATAGCCACCTGGAGGTTGGCAGTCCTGTGAACGCAGCACATGGTGTTTCGGAGTAGGGCAAACAGGCCCCTCCCTGTGGCCATTTCAGCTTGAGAAAATGAAGCTGGAGGGAAGGCTGAAGTCTCTCCTCTTCCCGCATAGTGCTTGCAAGCAGAAACTGGTCCCACAGGGCTTGGAAATGAGAGCTCCCTATGTTCTGTGTACCACGAATCGAGTCGAGGGACCCCTGACCGGACTCAGGTCCCACGTAATGTTTAGTTGAGTCCTTTGGGATTACAGAAAGGGGTGCACATTGCTGTGTTATACCACTTTCATACCACTCAAGGGGAAAACGCGACTGCCCAGTTCAAGCCATTGTGCAGCAGGCTCCGTTGATTTTACTACTTTTATCTCCAGTTTTTTATCGGTGCCTCCTTAAAAACTACAGAGAAATAAATGAACTGCCGAAGATACGAAAACACCCATTAGGATCCCCCGTCCATGCAAGTAATGGCCTTACCCACCCCCACCCCTCCACTGTAAAGTCGGGTCACTGGTATGATCTTTTCATTTTTGCTTCAACCCACACCTCGTAGATTCAGCCTGCCTTGGGTGCTGCTGTTGTCATGCCCCCCCCCCCAAATGGCTGATTTATTAACTGTGGAGCTGTCGAATTAGGAAACCCCAAGAGCTAAGGAATAATAATTGCTGGAGAGATTCATTTCACACTTTAACCCTTTCCCCTTAGCTGTTGCACCAAAGCCCCTTGTTAGATCTGCAAAAGTCAGGGGAGGGCAATGAGGCCAACTTGGTGCGAAAAGAAGAGGTAGGTGGAAAGGGATGGGAAGTCCTGTGCCAGTTTTCTCTCTCTGCACGTTGGTTCCTTTATATTTTGCCTAAACTCCCCCCCCCCAATTCCATTTGGCATCTCCCCACGTGACGGAAGATTCAGAGGAGTTTAGAAATGCCACTCTCCTATTGAAGAAAATCACTCAGGAGGTTTGGGGCAACCCCCCCCCCCCAGTTGAAGTGTACACATTGAGTAGATCCTGTAAGTGTAGTGCAATTGTGGAAGAAATAGTGGAGGTGTAGGGAATGGTGTTGTCAGGGAACCTTATCTGAGCTTAAGGTATCTAAGAAGCTGTAGAATCAATTCTCTTCCTATTAAGGCGATGTCAGGTGGAGATACTGGAACCTGACTCAGCAAGCCTGCCACGTGATGTTTATGCTAACAGGCTGTACCTAAGCAGGCTATAAAAACAGGAAGAGGCAACAGAAGCTGGGCTTTATTGGACCAGCCGGAAATTGCTGCTGCTAAGAAGTGTCCAGAAACTGAAGGGATGTGAGGATCTTTACCTTGTATGTTTTATGTCCTGGAATTAAAGAATCTCTGTACCACAGTGCATTGCTTTGCTGAGTGTTCTTTGACCTCCCAAACCCCCTAGAAAGAACCTTTGCCTCTGGTAAGAAAATGGCCACAGACACAACAATAGGTATTGTGGCCAAATACAGGTGCATTAGTCCTAATCCACCCTCTATCCAGCCTTCCTCCAAACCTCTCTGGCAGCTTCGGAGACTGAACTTGTGTACCATAGAGTCTTGAAAAAAATGGAAGTCCTAGAGTGGCATTACAACCCCACTGAGCTCCCTCCTCTCCTGAAACCCCCCCCCACCGCAGGCACTGAGGCCGAATCTCCAGGGCTTAACCAGAGTTTGCAGTCCTCGCTGGGACCAATGGCCCATTTGACTCCTCTTTGGAGTGTCATCTTCTGGGACCATTCCCTCTGGACTTTATGTGGACATTAGGCATTTATTTTATTATTTATTTAAACATATGTGTACTACATGTGTGCCCTGACCTGGATAACCCAGGCTAGCCAGATCTCATCAGATCATGGGAGCAAAGCACGGGTGGCCCTGGCCAGTCTTTGGATGAGAGACCTCTAAGGAAAACCAGGGTCGGAGGCAGGCAATGGCAAACCACCTCTGAACGTCTCTTGCCTTGGAAACCCCATAGAGTCACTATAAGCTGGTTGCAACTTGACAGCAAAAACAACAGCAACAAATACTACCTGTGCACAAATACAGGGATCATTTCCTGCAGGAGCACACAGGAGCGGAGCTCCGGCAGTAAAGAGCCCAGGGGGTGGGCACATGCAACAAGTCACACCCCCTGCTCCCAGCAGCGCTCAGTCAGAGCAAGAAGCAGCCAGGTAAGTTGCAGAGCCCCCCGGCCCAAAACAGTCCAGTGGCACCTTTAAGACCAAGTTTTATTCAGGTACAAGCTCTCCCTCCTCTGCCAGGACAGATCTGCACGCCCCCCCCCCAATAGCTAGCAATCCAAAACAGTCCAGTGGAGCCTGAGTGGTGGGTGTTGCCTTCTGACACGCTTCCGGTGATGTCAGGGGGTGTGGCATATGCAAATAAGTTATGCTAATGAGCTCCTGCACCTCTTTTTCTACAAAATGATCCCTGCACAAATACGTACCTGTTGCAGTCTAGAGTGATATACAATTCAAAATTATAAAACCACCCCATAATCAAATAAACACCAGTAAACTCTGAAACAGAATGAAACCCCCATATCAATCAACTGGAAAGAACATTATTGAGGTGCTTTTATTGATTTTGTTTTTGTTTTGTTTTCATTGATGTGCTTTGTTTTCGTTGGTTTCTCAGCAGTTTGCTTGGTTTTGTTTTACTGTTTGGGTTGTGAGCCACTTCAAGTGGGTCTGGAAAGGCAGCATACAAATCTTCTAAACAAATAAATAATAAGTAAAAAGTAGTAGCATCTGAAAGCTTCAGCAATCAATTAAAAAAAAAACTTAGTGTGACGATACAACAGCAAATCAAGAGATCTGCAAAGAAGAAGAAGAAGAGAGAAGAAATTGGATTTAGACCCCGCTCTTCACTACCCAAAGGAGTCTCAGAGCTGCTTACAAACTCCTTCCCCTTCCCCTCCCCACAACAGACACCCGGTGAGGTAGGTGGGGCTGAGAGAGCTCTGACAGAAACTGCTCTTTTTCAAGAACAGCTGTGCCAGGCATAAACCATAATCTAACGAATTAAAAACCTGCAGAGATTTTATTTTTTTTAAAGTCCTGGTCTGCTACCTTGCGATATGCAGGACATTTGGGTACCTGGAGGAGCATTTGGTAGGGGAAGTGGCACTAGGGTTGCCAAATGGCACTTACCCTTGTGGCGGGGGACTCCAGCCTGGCTCCTGGTGTATGTGCGTGCACGCGCCGCATGCACATCACAGGGAAGTGACGTCACAGGGAAGTGACGTCATGACGCCGGGCACGCTGGGGCGGGGCCACAGCCATTTGAGGGGAAAACATTTCATGTACAGAGAGATGAAGGCATCATCTAACGAACCCACGCAAAGTTATAAAGGGCCGATTCCTACCCTTATGATTTGACACGTGCCACAGAAACAGGGAAGACCGGGGAAACGTTCCAACCTCTAAATAAATCTGGCACTTCAAGGCCATTTTATAGTTCATATGGCATCCCGCTGTGTCGGACAGCAAGCAAAGTTTGTGCATAAAAGAAGGGCCACGGGATCTGGCCGTTTGCTTCCTTCTTCCAAGAGGGGAAATGGTTCCTTCGTGTGCCAAAGTGTTATGAAAAATCACTGACAAAGGGGGCGGGAGGAGAAGAGGTTCATCTGCGAAGAGAGAGTCAACAATTAAATACGCTGATAACATACATCTCTAGCAGGTCTGAAGCAAAGTTGAGAGAGAGGGGGAATGATCCACTCTGGAAAGAATGTAGTCATTACATTTGATAGCAGTTTTTCCACATCATAGGTCCCGGTCACACGAGTGGGATGATCCGCTGCCGAAGGGAGGCAAATTAGAGCCGGAGCAAAAAGAACCGCGGGAGCTCGATCCGACGTGCTCCTGTGGCTCCGTGCTCGGCAGCTGATCACACGTTGTACAGCAAACCGGCAATAGCGCGGTTGTGCCCACGTGTGGGACGGGGAACGGCACTGGCTGCGACAGGCTACCAGCGCTTCCCCGACCAGGTGCCTGGAGTTGCTGCACATCATCTGGAAGGTAGTGCTCTGTTGCTAGGTAAAGGTAAAAGTAAAGGTAAAGGTTCCCTGCCTCGAAAGCCAGTCGAGTCCAACTCTAGGGTTACGGTGGTCATCTCCGTTTCAAAGCCGAAGAGCCAGTGCTGTCCGAAGACGTTTTCCGTGGTCATGTGGCCAGCATGACTAAACACCAAGGCGGCTGGAACGCTGTTACCTTCCCACCGAAGTGGTACCTATTTATCTACTTGCAATTTCTTGCTTTCGAACTGCTAGGTTGCAGGAGCTGGAACTAGAGACGGGAGCTCACTCCGTCATGTGGCACACTCGGGTCTCGAACTGCTGAACTACTGACCTTCCACAGCCTGCAGTTCAGCATCTTAACCACTTGAGCCACCGCAGCTCTCTGTTGCTAGTACCTTTTAAAAGCACGTTTTCAGGCCGAAGGGACGGATCGGGGACGGGTGTGTGATGCTTCCCAGATGTTGCATTGTGATCGCGCCCGCTTGATGCATCCCCGATCCATCCCTCTTGCAGGGCAAATCCTCCCGTGTGACCGGGGCCATAGTCTGTCACTTGATTTTCAAAAATTTTGCTCAGTTTGGCAACTGGTCCCAGTAGGGTTGCCAGCTCCAGGTTGGGAAATATCAGGAAATTTGGGGGGTGGAGCCTGAGAAAGGGCAGGGTTTGGGGAGGGACTTTTAGTGGGGTATGACACCATATAGTCCACCTTCCAAATCGACCATTTTCTCCAGGTGAACTGATCTCGGCCACCTGGAAATTAACTGTAATAGCAGGATCCCCGGTTACCACCTGGAGCTTGGCAACCCGAACTCCCAGGCCCATCATCATTGCTGAAATGTAAAAGATGGATTTTTAAAAGAAATATTATTTGTGGATTTACAGTGGAAGCCTGAGAACACTTTCCTGGGAGTGAGCCGCATTGCATAGAACTGGAGTGCCCTTTATGACGCACTTGGCAAAGTTCCTGACTGAGGTGGTTTAAAAATTCAAAAGAACTAATCGGAAACAGTACAAAATGGGGTTGCCATTTGCCATCTGGGGGGGAGTCGCCTGCCTTCAGCTGGCCAATCACCTTGGCAGCAGGAGACAGATGGCGGGGGTAATGGCCAGAGGGAGCACTTTTCAGCATCTTGAAGCACTGACATTACTTCCTGTGCAACTGGAAGTGACATCAGTGTGTCACCAGGGAGACCTTAGAATTCAGGCAAAACTCTATAGCTAAACCGTAGAGTTTGGGCTGACTGCTAGTCCATTTTAACATTTAGATGAGAGGGCACAAAGATACCTTAAATCTCTACCTAATGCCTAGCCTCCATGCAAGCCAGCCAGGTCAAAATGCACATATGATTTATGAGGTGAAGGTTACTTCATCTCAACTCGCTAATCTCCCTGCCAGGTTTGACACTTTAACTACAGGGGGCTGTTAAGAATTACTTAGCTCTTTCCTGAAACAGGGGGTTTCTTCAGTTCCCTTGACCCAAAGGACCTCTTCAGGGCTGGACTCTTCCCACTGGGTTTCCCACTAAACAGATGGTAGACAGACAGACAGACAGACAGACAAAGATAAATAGATAGATAGACAGACAGACAAAGATAGATAGATAGATAGATGACAGATAGATGATAGAAGAAGAAGAAGAAGAGGAGGAGGAGGAGATTGGATTTATACCCCGCCCTTCACTTGGAGTCTCAGAGCGGCTTACAAACTCCTTTCCCTTCCCCTCCCCACAACAGACACCCTGTGCGGTGGGTGGGGGCTGAGAGAACTCTGACACAAACTGCTCTTTTTCAAGGACAGCTGTGCCAGAGCTTGTGACTGACCCAAGGTCACATCAGCAGGTGCAAGTGGAGGAGTGGATGTTGCTGTAGTTTCTTTGACATTCAAAGTCCATGGATCGGCTGAGGCCAAAGATAAGTGGCTACCCACACCTCTAGCTCACTTCTTTGCTTTCTCTTTTCCTCTTCCAGCCTCCTATTTCTCCTTCTTTTCACCTCTTGCTTTCACTCAGATGCCTGCAGGTGTACCTACCTGCTGCTGAACAGAGGCAGTAAGGTGTAGTGGTTAGAGAGTCAGACTAATATATGTGAGATACAGGTTCGAATTGCCACTCTGCCATGAAAGCTCGCTGAGTGTGAGTGACCTTGGGCCCGTCACATATTCTAAGCCTAACCTACCTGACAGGGTTGTTGTGAGGACAACATGGAGGAGAGAAGAACAATGTAAGCCTCTTTGAATCATCCCCACTGGGCAGAAAGGCGGGTTATAAAGCATGTAAGTAAGAAAGTATACAAATTCTTCGTAGGGATTCTCCCTCCACGCAGATGCCTGCTTGGCTCTTTTTCATCCTGAGCCATATTTTTCTCTGTCCTTAATCCAAAAATCTAAGAATCTCAAAGGGGGACTCCAGCCTCAGACTTCTGAATTAGAATTCATTAAGAACTTTTGATGGCAGTGTCTAAGGCTTGAACAAAGATTGGGCAATTCTCAGCCATTACAGGAATTTATTAGTTTAGCAACACCAAAGGTTTTGCATTATCACCAATTACTGCTGTTGCGATTGGTTACTGTACTTATTTGGATTAGTTTTAAATTTTTAATAGTATCAAACCCTGGACTTGCCTTTCCCGGAAAGCCCAAGAAGAGAAGGTTCTACACAAACAGAAGCTGGGCATTTACTCCCTGCAGTCCTATAAAACGTAATATATGTTTGCTGTAACAGAATGCTGTACCTTTTAAGGTACAAATCCAGTACATTTCCCAAGAAATGTATGCATATTTTTTCCCCTTTAAAAGGGGCAGTTTTAACATTCTGTGATTAAGCTTTTTCAAAGTTCCTTCGCAATTACTGGTTTTCCCTAGGACAGGTGACAAATGCCTTTTGCTTTCCCACACAAAACAAAATACAAGTGTGCTTGGCATAAGTGGCATATTTTATGTTGCCAAATAATACATGCGGATCAGTAAATGATGAGTGAGGAATGCAATAACTCACCTTCTGCCCAATTTCTCAAGGAGTTGTGCAGGTTTCATTGTGAGGGGCAGATTTGTTATTCCTGCACTACAATTCCTGCATCGTTTTTTTTTAAATAGCCTGACACAGTAATTCCCAGACCTTGTGTCCTGAGGCAACTGGCAGTGTGCCACAAAAAACACATGAATTAAGTAGTGAATGGTTCTGGTGAGTACACAAGAACCCACCTACTAGGGTTGCCAAATGTTACTCACCTCTCCGGCGGGGGACTCCCACGCGGCTCCTGGAGCACGTACGCGCCGCATGCACGTCACAGGGAAGTGACGTCATGATGCTGGGCACGCTGGGGGCGGGGCCACAACCATACAAGGGAAAGCCATAGAGTTTTCCCTTGTATGGCCATGGCCCCACCCCCAGCGTGCCCGGCGTCATAACGTCACTTCCCTGTGACGTGCACGCTGGGGTGGGGTTCCCCCCGGGGCCCGATTCCCCGGCGTCGGGGAACGGGCCTCTGGGGCGGGGGAATTTCCCCCCCCCGGGGGGATTTGGCAGCCCTACCACCTACAGAGGAAGCTGTCCCGCTGCATGAGTTTCTGCTCATCCCAGGCAGTGTGTATTTCTGTTGTGACTCTGCAAATGACATAGTTCATAAGAACATAAGAGAAGCCAATGTTGGATCAGGCCAATGGCCCATCCAGTCCAACACTCTGTCACATAGTGGCCAAAAATACCAGGTGATATCAGGAGGTCCAGCAGTGGGGCCAGGACACTAGAAGCCCTCACACTGTTGACCCCCC
>NW_015164181.1:1729608-1752273 GCF_001447785.1 Gekko japonicus | reverse complement strand
GCACTTTTTCCAAAGCTATAATATCCTTTTTAAGGTGTGGTGACCAGAACTGTACACAGTATTCCAAATGAGGTTGCACCATTGATTTATATAGGGGCATTATGATATTGGATGATCTGTTTTCAATACCCTTCCTAATAATCCCCAGCATAGCATTGGCCTTTTTTATTGCAGTCACACAATGTCTCGACATTTTCAGTGTGTTATCTACTACGACTCCAAGATCTCTCTCTTGGTCAGTCTCTACCAGTTCAGATCCCATCAAAGTGTATTTATAGTTAGGATTTTTGGCCCCAATGTGCATCACCTTTCACTTGGCCACATTGAACCCCATTTGCCACGTTGACGCCCACTCGCCCATCCTTGACAGATCCCTTTGGAGTGCCTCACAATCCTCCCTGGTTCTCACCACCCTGAGTGGTTTCGTGTCATCGGCAAATTTAGCCACTTCACTGCTTACTCCCAACTCCAAATCATTAATGAACAAGTTAAAACAGCATCGGACCGAGTACTGATCCCTGCGGTACCCCACTACTTACCACCCTCCACTGAGAAAATGTCCCATTTATACTCACTCTCTGTTTCCTATTAATTAACCAGTTTTTGATCCATGAAAGGACTTGTCTTTTTATCCCGTGATTTTTGAGCTTACTTAGAAGCCTTTGATGAGGAACTTAATCAAAAGCTTTCTGGAAGTCAAGGTAAACAACACCTAGTTCAATCAGTCCCAATGCAGAGACCTAGGAGTACTATCTGCATTCAGAGGAGTCTGCCTGTTGCATCTATGCACGAGTCCTTGCTCTGGCATCAGCTACACTTTTTATCCTGCCTTTCTTCCAAGGACCTTCGGGTAGCATAAACTGTTCTCTCCACAGCAACCCTGTGAGGTAGGTTAGGCCCAAGATACCCCAGTTACCTTCATGGCTGGGTGTGGATTTGGACCTGGGTCTCTCCAACAATAGTCCAACACATTAACCTGGCCTTCCTTCCTTCCAATTAGTCTCCTCTATGATGGACAATTTTGCTGCATCAGGTATGATTGGACTAAAAGTAACCGAGACAGCATAATTATTCTCCATCAGGAGGTTTCCTGTTATGTCTCTAGCTGAGTTACTATTCTGAGCCTGGCTTCTCTCCAGTTATTAGCCTGTGTGGGATGAACAACCCTGTTGAATCTCTGCATCCAGTGTGATTGGGTCTTTCCAATCAAGAGTCATGCACAGAAGAATGAGTCTCTCAAAAATTTTAGCAAAATTTTATGGTTGCAATGAGTGAGGCGCACACCCAGTTTTGAATCTGGAAATGCAAGTGTGCCTCAAGGGGAAACTTGGGCTTACGGTACGCACATCCTCTGCACCAGTGCATAAGCACAGCTGTGCAGGCCGAGCGTACTTTTGAAAGTCCCAAATGTGGTCTGTTTCAAGCAGGGCTCTTTTTGTAGAAAAAGCCCAGCAGGAACCTATTAGCATAATAGGCCACACCCAACAGCAAAACCCATCAGCATATTAGGCCACACCCCTGATAGCACCGCTCATTAGCTTATTAGGCCACACCCCCATGTTACCCGAAGTGTGGTCATCCAGACTTCTTATTCTGTTTACCTTGTTTGTTGTCAAAACCCAGGGCTTTTTTTGTAGCAGGAGCTCCTTTGCATGTTAGGCCACACACGCCTACTGTAGCCAATCCTAATGAGTTTCTGCTGTTGGGTGTGGCCTGTTATGCTAACAAGTTCCTGCTGGGTGTGGCCAACTTGGGAGCCAGCCGGAACTCCGTTCCTGTGCGTTCCTGCCCAGAAATAGCCATGGTTTCAAGACTTTGTCCACCCACGCCAAAAGGGACCAAAACAAACGGCGGTTAGCTTTGGGAGTCCAGGAGCATGCTGTGTTTTCTTGAACAGCCCACTTATTTTCTCAGCAGTCAACTTATTTTCTCAGCTGTGTGGCACGGGGATCTGAAGGGCCAAGCTGCTGCTAGAATTCCTTCCGCAAACGCCGGCCTCCGTCGCTGGGCTCTGAACACCTGAGTTCGTTTAGGATTACGCTGTAGCAGCCGGAACAGCCCTCTGTCTGAACAGAGAAGACAAGCACGCACGGAGCTCCTTCTAGCACAGGCAAGACGTGTCTTCCAGACTCACACGCCAAGACAGCAGAGAGTATACTGGTCAGGGTTTCAGACTAGGGTCTGAGAGACCAGGGTTCACACCCTCACTCTGCCATGGAATCTTGCCGGGTGATCTTGGGCGAGGGTTGCCAACACTGGGTGGGGAAATACCTGGAGATTTTGGGGGTAGAGCCTGGGGAGGGCAGGGTTTGGGGAGGGGAGAGGGGAGGTCTCAGCAGGGTACCATGCCACAGAGTCCACCCTCTAAAGAAGCCATTTCCTCCAGGGGAACTGATCTTAGTCAACTGGGGATCAGTTGCAATAGCTGGAGATTTCCAGGCCCCCCCTGGAGGCTGGCAACCCTACATTGGGCCAGTCATATATATTCTCTCTCTCTCTCTCTTCGCCTAACCTACCTCACGAGGTTGTCATAGCACTGATAACTTGGAGACAGGGTGAAAAGTATGCAGACGGAGAGTGATTTCAGCAAAGCATACTTTATTCAGTCAGGAACAAGACGCTTTGGCCGGCTTGCAGGCCGGCTTATATTCCCTCAGAACCCACCACCACAACACACACCCCCACTTCCTGATAGGCTATTTACAGTGACCGAGAGACCTATTGGCCTCACGGTCTGGGACCTAGCCCTCTGATAGGGCGGGCTAGGATCCTCCTGGCCCATTGTCTTTAGGCGTGAAGCTTGAGGTTTGTCCCTGGACAAGTCCGGCCATGCCCGGCCATGTCAGGGCTGGATACACTACACAGGGGAAACGATGTTGTAAACCACCTCACCGGGTGTCTGTTGTGGGGAGGGGAAGGGAAAGGAGTTTGTAAGCCTCTCTGAGACTCCAAGTGAAGGGCGGGGTATAAATCCCGTCTCTTCTTCTTCTTTCAATCCCCATCAGGGAGAAAAGTGGGGTGTAAATATTTTAATAAATAGAAATGGAACAGATAGTGGCAAAAAGGAAGTTCATTTCACTCCTTACATCTATTTATCCCAGCTCTGGATTGGGAAATACCTGTAGGTTTTGGGGGGGGGGAACCCGAGAAGGGCGGGGTTTGGGGAGGGGAGGGACCTCAATGAGAGTCAATTAGACTTTAGTTAGACGCCAATAGAGTCCCCCTTCCAAAGCAGCCATTTTCTCCAGGTGAACTGATCTCTGTCACCTGGAGATCAGTTGTAATCCCAGGAGATCTCCAGCCACCCCCCGAAGGTTGGCAACCCTAAACATAGTACATGGACAACGTTATTTCGTCCCCCCCCTTCACCAATCAGAAAATCCCTTGCGTTAGGCAAAGCAAAGGCTTCCTGCCACATAAAATACATTCCACAAACATGCCGACATTCACTATTTTAAAATTTCAAGCAGAAATGGTTCTGAGTAAGTGACGGCGTTGTCGTAGGGCTTCCAAGAGTAAGGAGAGTGGCAGAGCTCGATTTCAAGCTATAAAGAGGAGGTTCGGAAGCATCTCTGGCAATTTTCCTGCCGTGGCCCGCAGTGTCATGCCGATGATACTACCTATACGTGGCATTTATCGACCTTTGTAAAGCCTTCGATTCAATCGATGGACAGCTTTTGTGGGACAAATTACATAAATTGGGTCTTGACCAACATCCACTGTTTTTGATATGCAAATTCCATCTTTTTAACCCTTGCCAGGTTAAATTCACCAACAAGGGCACATTGACACCAAAAATCCCTGTCACCAAGGGGGTAAAACAAGGCTGTGTCTTGGTCCCCACCCTGTTCAACTTGTTTCTTTCTGACCTTCCCCCCATCTATCCAAAATTGAGGGTCATGGCCCCAAATTACATTCGAAATCGGTACCTATTCTCCTATATGCTGCTGCTGTCTTATCCCTTACTAAAGTGGGATTAATGCACTTTCTATCAGCTTTCATCTCATATTGCGCCCAGAATTCCATAGTCATCAATTTTGACAAGACTAAAATTTTACTGTTCTCCAAGTCATGGAAGTGGCACACTTGGAAAATCAATGGCAGAACTATTGCCCAAGTTAGATCCTTTAGATATCTAGGCGTTCTTTTCCACTACAACTTAAAATGGTTCATGCATCGTGACCAAGCCCTTCTCTTGATTAAGAATAAGTTGTCGCAATTAACTCGCTTCCGTTACCAAAAAGGTAATCAATTTGTCCTGGTTGCTTTACGGATTTTCTGGACCACCATTCTCCCTCAGTTACGTTACACGATTCCTGTGTGGTTCCAATGCTTCAACAAAAATGTCGGGGAAAAAATCAAAACATCTTTTTTACGTTGTATTTTAGGCATTCCCAATTCGGTGCACTATTTTACCATGTGCCAGATTGGGCCTTCACGCAGTAGAATCTAGAGTCTGGTCCACCACAATCAAATACTGGCTTCCATCTCTACTTTCACTCTCCACCAATAGTCTGATTTCCCTCTTACCCACAGATCCTTTCATGCCCAAATGGTTCAGGTGAGTACTTGGAAAAATAAAGTCACTCAGCATTGACTTAGATTCACTGGCAAATCTCAACTAATCATATATATTCCAAAGTAATCATATATATATTCCAAACGATTAAAAGGAGAATTTTAGATATTGATTCTCAATTAATAATCGCTGGAGCAAAGGGCACGTGTTCACCCAGGTTTCTGGGTCTTCCCCTTCCCCAAAACTGCATGCCTCAGAATTTTTCAAATTTGTTAAACCCTTGCCAACGCCGAGCTTTTATGTTGGCCAGGTTCAATATATTCCCTTCATTCATGGTTTCTGGCAGGTACAAGGGTCTTCCTTATGAACAGAGATTGTGCAGGTGTGGCAAAGAACCCAATTCTATACGACATATCCTATTAGATTGCCCGTTGCTTACTCCCCACCAATGCTGCCTGATTAAACAACTTCTTCCAACCCCCAATCTTGCGTCAAATAGCCAACAAATGCTCCTTAATCACAGAGTGGGTGGCAGAGTTTCTGGCCCTAGCAGCAAAAGAGATAGAAACCAAAAGTGGTAAGAGAGCCAGATAGGGGAAGATTACATGCCTACTTTTCTTAGTTAAGTTCTGACTATACCTATGTTTCTGCTATGCCACTTGTATGGGAAGAAGAAGAGGAGGAGATTGGATAAATCCCCCCCCCTTTACTACCTGAAGGAGTCTCAGAGCAGCTTACAATCTCCTTTCCCTTCCTCTCCCCACAACAGACACCCTGTGAGGTAGGTGGGGCTGAGAGAGCTCTGACAGAAACTGCTCTTTTTCAAGAACAGCTCTTATCAGAACTATGGCTTGCCCAAGTTCATCCAGCAGGTGCAAGTAGAGGCGTGGGGAATCAAATCTGGTTCTCCCAGATTAGAGTCTGCAGACCTAACCACTACACTGGCTGGAGAATTTCTGTAGACTGTTTTTTATTTCCCCCTTCAAATCCCTCCCAGGGTTTTTTTTTTTTTTTGTATCTTTTCTTGTTATGCCAATAAATGGTTGTGTGACTGTGATTACAATTCCCAGCTTCCAGTCCCTGGGGCACTAAAGAAGTTTGCAAAGCTGCCATTTTGATTTCTGAGCAAAGGGGAGGGAAGGCCTTGCGTTCCTTTACCAACCCTCTGACCCATCTAGCCTCTCATGGGTTAAATATTTTTAGCAACATCTTGTTTACATGTCAGATCCTGTCAATGAACAGCTGGGGCAGCGACATCCTGGTGGAGGGGGGCTTATCAGTGTCCCTGAAGCTCCCCAGACCATTGATCTCAAAACCCTTGCCAGAAATACCCCTCCTTCCCATGCCAAGAAAGCCAGACTGATTTCAAAGAAAAGGCTGGGTGCTTTTTAAAAAATATATATTCCACTTTTAAAACAGCAAAGGGAAACAGACAGTCTTTTATCCCACCACCCCCCTTGTCATCTGTCCGACCAACGTCTCATAAAACAAATTGAGAGGTTTAAATCTTCGAGACAAAAATCAATACGGGGGATAAGTAAAGAATAGGAGGAAGTCAGGCGGCTGAGATTTATTTCTCTGGAAATGTTTTTTCAATGGATTTACTAATAAATCTAAAGTGGCCGGTGCTGAGGCCTTTGATATGCAATCTCTTGCTTTACTTAGATGAAAGGCCCACATGAAGAAGGAAGCCTCCGTTATTGATTTTTACAAGAGCATAAATCATGGGAATTCCACATGTTATCACCATCGGCATGTGCTCCGGTTAAAAGTCTGGAGAGGGATTCACTGAACGCACACAATTGTGTCCCCCCTCCCGCTTTAATTTATTGCGATAGAAAATTGCACATATAAACGACTGACCGGTCAACCAGATGCTGCTGCATGCCCTGGCAGGGACTCTTATGGCAACAGACAGATGATCTTGTGGGATGGCTGATTCCCACCTAGGGCCAATCCCAGGCGTTTCGGTGCATGATGCGGAAAATTCAAATGCAGTCACCGCTAGCACTGCCAACCTCCTGGAGATCTCTCAGAATGACAACTGACCTCCAGTTGGAGAGCCAGTCTGGTGGAGTGGTTAGGAGCGCGGACTCTAATCTGGGAGAACCAGGTTTAGTTCCCCACTCTTCCACATACAGCTGCTGGTGTGACCTTGGGTCAGCCCCAGTTCTCTCAGAAATGTTCTCGAAAGATCTCTGTCAGCTGCACCTACCTCACAGGGTGTCTGTTGTGGGGAGGAGAGGGGAGGGGAGGGGAGGGGAAGGGAAAGGAGTTTGTAAGCTGCTCTGAGACTCCTTCAGGTAGTGAAGGGTACATAAGAACATAAGAGATGGCAATGTTGGATCAGGCCAAAGGCCCATCCAGTCCAACACAGTGGCCAGAAATACCAGTGCCATCAGGAGGTCCACCAGTGGGGCCAGGACACTAGAAGCCCTCCCACCATTGACCCCCCCCCCAAAGCACCAAGAAGACAGAGCATCACCTGCCCCAGAGTCCCTATCTATACCTTGTGGCTAATAGCCACTGATGGACTTCTGCTCCATATGCCTATCTAATTCCCTTTTGAAGCCGTCCATGCTTGTAGCCGCCACCACTTCCTGTGGCAGTGAATTCCAAGTGTTAATCACTCTTTGGGTGAAGAAGGACTTCCTTTTATCCGTTCTAACCCGACTGCTCAGCAGTTTCATGGAGTGCCCACGAGTTCTTGTATTGTGAGAAAGGGAGAAAGGTACCTCTTTTTCTACCTGCTCTATCCCATCCATAATTTTGTAAACCTCAATCATGTCACCCCTCAGTCGTTGTTTCTCCACGCTAAATCCAATCGCCTCCTCCTCTTCCTCCTCCTCCTCCTCCTCTTCTTCTTCCTCCTCCTCCTACAGAGGTCAGTTCCCCTGGAGGAAATGGCTGTCCTGGAGGGCCTTGTCGAGGTCTCTCCGATCCCCAAACTCCACGGTTCCCAGGCTGCCCTCCCAAATTTCCAAGTTGGCAGTCCTAGCCACCACTGCCCCTCGTTGGCAGGGGACACAAATGCCTCTGCACAGATCCCCACGGACATGAACAAGAGTTGCTCAACAGGGTGCTGTGGGTCGGGTGTTGAGTTGAGGCACATTATCAGATCCCTTTGCACTCTCCCCACCCTTGGTGCATGTTAAAAAAGGTAAGCTCGTTCTTTCCAAACATTATCTCTGTTTATGCTTAATATGCAGTTGGGCTGGACCCACAGGATGCCTGGGGTGGGGAAAAGTTACTGCCAGGTAGGTAGGGCTGCCAGCCCAAGACTGGCAACCAGTGGGAAATTTAAGGAGAGGGGACCTATCAATTCTAGCGTCCCTGGAGTTGCTACATCACTGTTGGTGTGAATCGGAAGGGACATCAATGCGGTGACACTCTAGCATGTGCCTGAAACTCTATGGTTTTACCATAGAGTATACGTTTATCAGTGTAACCTCCCTGACTGGAGCAGCAGCTGGAAATGTACCTGGACCCCCATTCCCTGCCACTCAAAGGGTGCGTTCAGACGGCGTGCTGAGAGCGGTTTAAACTGGTCTGGTTCTGATGTGATTATTTTTACTCTGGACAATCGCGATCACACGGGACCGTTTGTCGGGGGTTCCCCCCCTCAGTTTACGCATGCGCATAACTGTTCATCCGTGGAATTGAAAAACTTTATCCTCGCGCATGCGCAGAACCACTAGGGCAAATCACAGATTTCACTTGACAGTTCCACAGAGCACTGTGATTTCACCGCTTTGACAGAAGACTTCCCTTTAAACTTTTCACCCGAAACTGGCCTCTTTGGGATCCCAAACTCAAAACTAGTGACCGTTTAAATGTTGGTTTTAAGAACACGGGAGCGGAGCTCCGCTTATGCACATGCTGCTGACACACACACAAAAAATGGCAGCCGAAAAGCAGAAGCCTCGGGCTTCTGAGCGGGGAGGGGTTTTTAATCATCTGAAGTGGCTTGACACCGGAGGAGCGATCACACAGGGGAAACTGCGGCTTTAAACGGGAGAGCTGAGAAAACACCGCTTTGGGACCTGGTAACAAAATACTCCGGGTTAAAGGGGGTTTGAGCTGGAAACCAACGGCTGAAGACAAGAGGCAGATGTTGACTGTGTGATCGTGCATATAAAATCCGTTGCTGAACTGTCACGACACCAGATCAAATGGCGCGTCTGAACGCACCCATAGAATCATAGAATCAGATGCAGTTCTGCAGGGCCTGTAAGGCAGAGATGTTCCGCCAGGCATTTGGCTGAGGAAAGCGGCCGTCTCATCCTTCCGGCACTCCCATCCCCTGCCCCCCCCCCCATGCAGCAGTGGCACTCCTGAATTCTTTAGCGCCAATTAGTATGCTTTTTACTGTTTCGAACCATTTTTAGATTATATTTGTCATTGAATTTACCATGTTGTTCGAAAGCAAGAAATTGCAAGTAGATAAATAAGTCCCACTTCGGTGGGAAGGTAACAGCGTTCCGTGCGCCTCGGCATCTAGTCATGCCGGCCACGTGACCCCGGAAATGTCTTCGGACAGCGCTGGCTCTTCGGCTTGGAAATGGAGATGAGCACCGCAACCCTAGAGTCGGATTTGACTGGTTTTCGAGCAAGGGAACCTTTACATTTACCTTACACTGCCCTGAGATCGGGCTGCAGTGGCTCAAGTGGTTAAGATGCTGAACTGCAGGCCAGAAGGTCAGTAGTTCAGCAGTTCGAGAACCAAATGCTGCCTGATGGAGTGCGCGCCCGTCTCTAGTCCCAGCTCCTGGCAACCCAGCAGATCAAAAGCAAGAAATTGCAAGTAGATAAATAGGTACCGCTTCGGTGGGAAGGTAACAGTATTCTGTGCACCTCGGCATCTAAGTCATGCCGGCCACATGACCACGGAAACGTCTTTGGACAGCGCTGGCTCTTTGGCTTGGAAATGGAGATGAGCACCGCATCCCTAGAGTCGGATTCAACTGGTTTTCAAGCAAGGGAAACCTTTACCTTTACCTTACACCGCCCTGAGTCCTCCCCTGGCAGGGGAGGGCGGTCTAAAATCTAACGGAACACCACAGGCCGGGTGGATGCTGACCCCCCCCCCCCGGCAGTTCCCCACCTGCTGTCCTGTAGAATGTTGGCAGGGAATGGGGGCCCAGGGTGGGAAATGCCCCCCACAGGTGGGAATGCAGATACATTTCCAGTTGCTGTTCCAGTCAGGGAGGTTACACTGACAAACTGGCACAACAGAAACGAACAGCAACAGCCTGCAGCAGATTCCCTACTGGAAACAGTCCTGCCTGTCTTTCCCCTGCGGCTGCTATGCCACTGGTGGAGGAGCACTAAAGGAGGCCTGTACCATGACCACGGCCACATGACCACGGAAATGTCTTCGGACAGCGCTGGCTCTTCGGCTTTGAAACGGAGATGAGCACCGCAACCCTAGAGTCGGATTCGACCGGCTTTCGAGCAAGGGAACCTTTACCTTTACCTTTACCATGAGATTGCCTCCAAATCAGCCCTTCATCTAAAAACCAGTGACACACCTACCCAGCCTTCTGCAGAACTCACAGAATGGGACTTACCTATGTTTGAAATTTCGATATGTCTTTGATATTGTGTTGTGATTCGCCCTGAGCCCGCTTGCGGGGAGGGCGGAATAGAAATTTGAATAATAAATAAAACACCCCAGAAACCTTGGCGACGGGTAACCCCGCCAGGGACTTATCCGTTTAGCCCAACAGAGGTGGCAGCAGAGGGAGAGTTTGTTTGCTGGAAGGATGGATAACATTTCTGGGCTCTTATCCCCCTGTATAAGCTAACTGAAATGTATGTATGTGAAATGATAATCAGAATGGGGGGGGGGGTAAATTTAGTATGATGGGTATCATTATTGTAATCACATTGTTATTAAAGGTAAAGATTCCCTTGCTCAAATGCCAGTCGAATCCAACTCTAGGGTTGCGGTGCTCATCTCTGTTTCAAAGCCGAAGAGCCAGCGCTGTCCGAAGAAATTTCCGTGGTCATGTGGCCGGCATGACTAAACACCAAGGTGCACGGAACGCTGTTACCTTCCCACCGAAGTGGTACCTATTTATCTACTTTCTTTCTTCCTTGCAAGAGGACTGAATTAGACAAATCTGGAACTTGGATTGGAGGAGCTGAACTTTACTTACCACCGAGTTGTTCCAAGCAAGAACCGATTGCTTCCTTGAATTTGTATCACAAGGTTCTAGTTGCTGAGGAGGAGGAGATTGGATTTATACCCCGCCCTTCACTGCAGAGCGCCTTGCAATCTCCTTCCCCTTCCCCTCCCCACAACAGACACCCTGTGAGGGAGGTGGGGCTGAGAGAGCTCTCCCGAGAACTGCTTGTGGGAAAACAGCTCTGAAAGAACTTGTGGCTGACCCAAGGTCCATACAGACACATCATCTGTGTGCTTTACTATATAGGTCTTTGCTATATTGTTCTGTAATGCTGGAGTTCAAGAATCTCGTTAAGCCTACATTTTGTCTTGCAAGTTCTGTTCCAGAGTTAGTCTCATAGAAACTGCAAGGAAAGAGATGCCAAGAAGCTCCTTGGCAGACACACTGATACGCAAAGGCTTCCGTGGAAGTGGAGACAGCATGGGATCAGAAGGGAGGCTAAAAACCCAGCACCAGTTCATTTATTCCTCTTGCAGGAAACTGACTTCCTGGTTACTACATGCATTTCCTGTAGATATTTCTAAACAGGAGAGCCCTCGAAGGTTTGCCTTCACACACCCTAGGAGTCTGGGAGGATCAGTAATCTATGCAAGGCAGCAGTGCTCCTCTTCTCTTTGGTCAGCCTGCCTGGGTGCTACTGACCCCTAGGGCTGACAAGGAAGACTATTTTCTCAAGAATTTCAACAAGTCCCCCCCCCCCCTGGGGTTTCTTGAAAGTTTGCCGGGGTTCTGGTGGTATTAAATACTGGGTTCTAGATGCATTGCAGTGATCGGCTCAGGTTTATTCAGTGATTTCAGTAAACTGCAAGACTCCAGAGCCTCAGCTCTGTTAAATAGCAGGCAATTGCCACACCCAAACACACCCCACTCCCAGTGATAGGCTATTTACATAACATTACTACTTGATTGGTTACTTCCAGAGTCCTGGTCAGCTATTGTTCTTGTGCTCCAAGCTCAGCCAGTCTCTGGGGTGATTCAATCAGGGATGATTCAATCCCAATACATAACAGGTGGGTAGCCGTGGCCCTGGTCACACAGAGCATTAGGCACGCTAGAGAGACGGAAGATAGGCGGATTTTCCGGGCACGATCACAGCGCCACATCTGGGCAGTGTAGAGCTCCCGTGGGTGCGCACAAGCACCCAACGGCGCATGCAAACACTTGGATTTTAAAAAAACCACACAACCCCCACGACGCCGCTTCTTTGCCACGCCGCAGGAGTGAGGCAGTAAGGAGCCCAGGGGGCGGGCACATGCAACAAGCCCTGCTCCCAGCAGCCCTCAGTCGGGCCACGAGGAGCAAAAGGCAGCCAGGTAAGTTGCAGAGACCCCCCCCCGGCCCACCTTCAGATACAAGCTCTCCCTCCTCTGCGAAGACCGATCTGCACGTTCCCCCCCCCCCCAATAGCTAGCAATCCAAAGCAGTCCAGTGGAGCCTGAGCGGTGGGTGTTGCCTTCTGACACACTTCCGGTGATGTCAGGGGGTGTGGATTATGCAAATACGTTATGCAAATAAGTTAGGCTAATGAGGTCCTGCACCTCTTTTTCTATGAAATGACCCCTGCCAAAGATCAGTAACAAAATATGACTGATTTAATACAGTAGCCTAAATAACACCCCTTCCCGATGCCACCTTGGAATGTATAGTCTTTGCAGCAAGGGCAAATAATGAAACATTATAAGAGCCACTTGCATAAACGTCAGATAACAAAAATGAATTTTTTCCCCTCAACTGGGTAAGCACTAAGACCAGATAAAATACCTGCTAAAGGTTTAGCCCTTGGACTAGACTACAATGGGCAAAAGAGAATATAGTGAGGTAAATCCTCAAGTTCGTGGCTACCAATGACGATGGGCCAATGAACTTTGATTGAATCTGGAAGCTGTGTTGCTGCCTCGCTGTATCGGCAAGCGCGGCAGCAGTGGGGAAACCGCTCCCGGCTGTCTCCATGTGGAAAACAACTCAAGAGTCTTGGGGACATAAATGAAAAAAGGGAAGGGAGACCAGAGCTAATAATCAGAAACGTGCCTGGTGAATATCCACCCCCTCTGATGGACTTTTAGCAATCACTTAAGTGTTATTCTCTTCAATGACTACTAGAAAAGGGGAGGAAACAGACCCACGCATGTATGCACACATTCACAAAATATGTCTAGATTTAAAAAAACAACCAATGAATATCAGCCACCACAAAGGTTGTAACTTTTAAAGTACAAAAGTATAAGCTCGTTAACAGTCAAGGTGAATGGAATTTTTTAAAATTGCAGGAAAAGAACAAAAGCAAACTACTCTCTTCAAAACAAAGCAAACATGTATTTTATCCCACCATAAACCTGTCTTGATATCCTTAAACCAATTTTTTTCCAAGGGGACAACTTCGCATAAGCTTTCCACAAATCACATGGACCATGTTTTCACTCCCTCAGCCTGATCGAATAAATCAATTTTAACATTCTTGCAGGAGTCGGCCGTTTAGAGGACCAAAGTTCAATACTGGGGATTCTTCATTCTGATTCCAAGACAATAACCATTTTGACTGTCACAAAGAAATTAAAAGCCAACTCTCTCGGTGTGGACCCAAGCAGTTTCCTTAGATGCCTGCATGAACCTCACATCCAGCACAAGAAATACTCATGTCAGGATGCAGAGGTCTCGCCTAGTATCCTCCCTGAAATGCTAGTTTTCTATGCATAGGGACTCCCCCCCCCCTCATATAGACAAACATTCAGTCTCATGTACTTGTCATCTGAAGTCATAGGCGTAATCTTCGTGGGGGCGGCGGGGCTTCAGCCCCCGCCGAAATTTTCAGGAAGGTGCTCAGCCTCCCCCGGGAGCCACCCTTGCTTCTAGCACAGCAATGCCTCTGGCCCAGCCCCAGCCCCAGCCCCCCCCCCCGGGAAATTGGAAAGTCTACACCCTTGTCTGAAGTGGTAATATACTATCTCAGACAGGGCCAAATCAGGCATGCCACTGAGGGATCCATGATTCTCATTGCTGCTACTGCACCCCGCTCCCCAGTCTGGATAAAGACCAGGCTACGGGAGGTTTAACACTTCCCCTTGTGCATTTACACTTATTGAAATTGACCCTTCTGTTGTGGCGAGTCAGGAACCTTTCTGCATTGCTGGTGGTCTTGCCCTAAAGTCCAAAATTCCTGGACTTTAGTTGTTTCTAAAAGTTCAGGAATAGTAGGCAGCAGGGGTCTTGTTGTAGAAAAAGAGCTGCCGGAGCTCATTAGCATAACTCATTAGCATAACTTATTTGCATATGCCACGCCCCCTGACATCACCGGAAGTGACAGAAGGCCACACCCCCTGACATCACCGGAAGTGTGTCAGAAGGCCCGGCTACTTACCCTCCTGCTTCATCCTCATTCCCAAACGGAATGAGGATCGAAGCAGAGGGCGGGGTAAAGAAGGGGCGGGGCTTCACCACGTGACCGCCCCGCCCCCTAGAGGTTCTCTTCTGGAGCTCCGTACCTGAGAGCTCCCCCCCGACTAGAGCCCTGGTAGGCAGGGATGTTCCTCTAACTCCTGGATCCATTCTATTAAATTTTTGGCCTGACCACTCATTTTCTCCTTTGCGTAGGGATCTCATTCCTCTCCTGTTAGTCGCTGGCAAATCTTTATTAGCCCAATTCCAGAAATCTAGGAAAATACCCTCACTTGAAGTGTGGCTCCAGAAAGTGTGGGATATAGTTATTCAGGATAAAATAGCTACACAAATATTGTTGATGGAGACCCCAGGTTATAAAAATAATTTTGTGGAAAAGTGGTATCGATTATGCAAATAAGAATCCCTCTGCAGAATGTAAAATATCTTCAAAATATCTGGAATCTATCTTGTTTTAGGTCTGTTCCCAAAATATGTAATGCAAAACTAGGTTTTAATCTATGTATGTATATGCCTATATAATGTAATTAGGAGCTGTGGTGGCTCAAGCGGTTAAGACGCTGAACTGCAGGCTGTGGAAGGTCAGTAAGTTCAGCAGTTCGAGACCCGAGTGACGGAGTGAGCTCCTGTCTCTAGTTCCAGCTCCTGCCAACCTAGCAGTTCGAAAGCAAGAAATTGCAAGTAGATAAATAGGTGCCACTTCGGTGGGAAGGTAACAGCGTTCCGTGCGCCTTGGTGTTTAGTCATGCTGGCCACATGACCACGGAAACGTCTTCGGACAGCGCTGGCTCTTCGGCTTTGAAACGGAGATGAGCACCGCAACCCTAGAGTCGGATTCGACTGGCTTTCGAGCAAGGGAACCTTTACCTTTATATAATGTAATTATGTTATGTTGTTGGTGATATGCAGGGGTCATTTCCTGCAGGAGAGCACAGGAGCGGAGCTCCGGCAGTAAAGAGCCCATGGGGCAGGCACATGCAAGAAGCCCTGCCCCCTGCTCCCAGCAGCCCCGGGCCACGAGGAGCAAGAAGCAGCCAGGTAAGTTGCAGTGGGTGTTGCCTTCTGACACTCTTCCGGTGATGTCAGGGGTGTGTGGCATATGCAAATAAGCTATGCTAATAAGTTATGCTAATGAGCTCCTGCACCTCTTTTTCTATGAAATGACCCCTGGTGATATGTTATGGTTGAATCAGTTAATAAACGTATTTTAAAAAAGAAAAGATAAGAAACTGACCCTTCCCTACATCTATTCAGCCAGAAAATAGGGTTGTCAACTCTGGACTAGGAAATTCCTAGAGATTTGGGGATGGGGTCTGTGACTGGAGAACAGTTGTAATGCCAGGAAACCCCCATCCCACCTGAACACACACGAAGCTGCATTATACTGAATCAGACCAAGGTCAGAACTGTCTACTCAGGCGACAGTAGCTCTCCACGGTCACAAGTAGAGATCTTTTACATCACCTGGGCCTTTTAACTGGAGATGATGGGGGTTGAACCTGGGACCTTCTGCATGCAAAGCAGAGGCTCTTCCACTGAGCTACAGCCCTCCCCCACTTGTAATCGGGAAACAAGTCAGCAAGAAGGGGAGGACTGCTTGGTTCCCCTTCTGTGGTGAATAACATCCTGAGGGAGTCGGTTTTGATTAGAAAAGTCATACACTAGGGAAGGATTAAACCAGGGATGTCGAACTCATTTGTTATGAGGGCCGGATCTGACATAAATGAGACCTTGTTGGGCTGGGCCATGTGTGTCATAAAATGTAATGCCAGGTAGCAGAGATATAAACTTTATAAAGGACACAAACACAAAGGGCTTTTTAAAAACTTAAAATAAAAACATGCTTGAAACATTAGCACTCTCTGCAATAGTTTATTTAACAGTGTCTGATAACTGACACGTCTTGCTCTGAAGTATTGCATCAAAATGTCTGTGCTGTTGCAATTGAGTATGCTGTTCAGGTGTGTATCTGTAAGCTGCAAACCTATGATAACGCAGCAGCAGCAGAACTGGAAGAAGAAGCAGAAGACAGCCAGTTCCACTGTGGGCCTGATAGAAGCCCTCCGGGGGCCTGATCCGGCCCCCGGGCCACATGTTTGACACCCCTGGATTAAACCCTTTCTCCACTGGAACTGTGCTGTGAATTAGGGCATTCCACACCTATCATTTACCTTTAGTGGGAAAACACAGGGGAGGGATGTGTCTGCTCACGGGAAACAATGCTTGTACAAGAGTGTCTTCTTTAGGACATGCTGCTTCCCATATTTCTGTCACTTAAACTCTAAATGGAAGGTATGTGAATAGAAGTTATTTCTAGAATCCCTCACCACTGAGGACTGTCCTCTTCTAGTTTCTGTGAAATGAAGCAGGTGAATTGTTTCCTGCCCTAAATAAGTGGGGACACCGGTTCTACCTGCTTCATGTCTCCAAGGGTGCTGTAAAAGGAATAGGAGAAAGGCTAGAAAAGAAGGTGGCTGCCGTATCCGGCATTTCCCCATTCTAGGGATGCTTCCAAAATCTACTTCCTTTGAATGTCTGAAAGGTTCAGCTTAAATGGTTATTAATTATAATGACATTCAGCTGTGATCCAGCAGCTATGCTCTTTCCCCAAACAGATTGCATGTACAGGGGTCCTTTTGTAGAAAAAGAGCTAGGGGAACTCATTAGCATAACTCATTAGCATATGCCACACCCCCTGACATCACCAGAAGTGTGTCATAAGGCCATGCCCCTAACATCACTGGAAGTGTGTCATAAGGCCACACACCCCGCCCCCAATGGTCCCGGCCGCCGGTGGCGGCCTTGCAGCTCCACTGCCGAGCCCCATGAGGGGCCCATCGGTGGACCTGCAAGGCCGGCGGGAGTGCAAGGAAGCCCCGCGAAGGCCCTCCCTGGCCCCAGGCAGGCAGGGGTGGGGAGAGGCAGGGAGGAAGCAACTTACCCTCCCTCTTCTCCTGCCTCCTCCTGGCTGAATGAGGGCCGGAAGCGGGGCGGCCGGAAACAGGGGGCGGGGCTTCGTCATGTGCCCCGCCCCCCATACCTCACCCAGGGGAACTGCGATCCCCCACGATCCTCCCCGAAATGACCTCTGATGTTTTATATCTGGCCAAACTATAGTAAATACACTGAGGTGAGATTCTTACTTCCTTTTCTCTAAAACTTTTATTTCAGGTTTGGACCCGGGTACCAAAATGAAGGTTCCCTCAAAGGTGTAGGGTTCACCTCACAGTCTCTGGTTCTCAGAAACTGCCCCATGTAGATTCATGTTTCTAGCTTTCCCAAGGTTGCTTATTTATCACCTTTTTAAAAAACCCAGTTTTCTCCCCTAAGCCTACCCAAATCCTTTCCTCCTGAAGTGTGCATGCACACAAAAGCTGATACCCAGATTTAAACTTTGTTGGCGTTAAAGGTGCCACTGGACTCAAACTTTGTTCTGTTCCTTCAGACCAACATGGCTACCCACCTGAATCAAATCCTACCCTACCTAAAAGCCAAATAAAACTCCCTGTCTAAACTGACACTCCTGTCCACCTGCAGCCTTGAAGCTTTTTCAGACTAAATCTATAACTCGTCTTTTATATGGCTCTCAATTGGGACGCTCCTCCAATGTTAAGATCCTTGAATTGGTTCAATCCAAATTTTTGAGATCCCTTTTCAGTGCACCTAGATGTACTTCCTATGTCATCCTTAGACGAGAAGCCGGTCTGCCTAAAGTAGAATTAAAAGTTTAGGAACATACATTATATTACTGGCTAAGAATCCACCTCGAACCCAAGGGACTAATACCCCTGTTGTTAGCCTCTGATCCTTATCCTACGTGGCCTTTACAGATAATTGATAAAATTAAGCTGATTGGATGGGAGCCAGAAGTTTTGCTGGATATGGGACTGAATAAAGCGAAAGCTTTAATTTCTCAAAGGTTAACTGACATTGGCCCCGTGCCCGTGGGCCGGATAGCGGGGGGGGGGGAGGTGTGGCTGTTTGCCCCGTAGGGAAATAACGCGCGACTGTGCGATCAGGCGTCCTCTCGCGGTCCCGTCGAGGTCCCGTGGTTAGGGGGGAGGTGCCGATCACATGACGTGCTAAAGAAGCGGCGTGGCACAGAAAACGGGGTTGTGTTTTGTTTTTTTTAACTTGAAGTATGTGCATACCCCGTTGGGTGCTTGTGCGCATCCCTGGAGACTTCAGAAAAAAACACCTTTTCGCAATGGGGCATGGGCGGGCGCTGGATGCCACCGGAAACGCAATCAGACGCCCACCCTTGCCCCACGGTTTCCGGAAACTAGTACCTCCGAGGTACTAGTTTTTTGCTGCGCATCTTCGGCGGGAAGCCTCGGTTGAGCCATGGGAGCTCTACGCTTCCCAGATGTGGCGGTGAGATCGCGCCCGGAAAATCCGCCTATCTTCCATCTCTCTAGTGTGGCTAATGCTCCGTGTGACCGGGGCCATAGAGTCCCAAAACGATGAGGCAATACTTCCTTTAAGCCAGGGGTGTCAAACATAAGACCCAGGGGCCAAAACTGGTCCCTCTAGGGCTCCTACCCAGCCCGCAAGTAACTGGTATGTATGGAAATGTAAGGCACTCCCCTTTTTATGGTATCCTTTGTAAAAAACCTAGTCTTGCATATGATTAAATACATTTATTGGGGCTCTGGTGGTTCCCCCAGTAAATCAATTGCTTTCACTGCTAGGAATCAATTGCTTTTGTTTGTATTTTGAGTAAAAAAACAATATTGTTAATTGGGTTTGCCTGTGTCCTTTATAAAGTTTCTATCTCCAGTAGCTGGCATTACATTTTATGGCACGCATGGCCTGTCCCGACAAAGTGACATTTATGTCAGATCTGGCCCTCGTAACAAATGAGTTTGACACCTCTGCTTTAAGCTATAGGAGTTTGAAAAAAGGACCAAGTTATATAGTACCCTCATACCTCTCAGATATCACCTATGAGAGGTACAGATGGGCTTTCTCAAGAGCACGTTTTGATGCGTTTCCATCTGCAGTTCTACAGGGTAGATTTTCTCAACAGCCTGTGGAGCAACGATATTGTTCCTGTTCGAGCTATGCGGTTGAACCAATTACACATCTACTCTTACATTGTGAATATTGCCAAGAAGAAAGACTCCAGATACTTATTCCTCTACTTTCCAGATTTAAGCCATTACAATATGATGTTGATTTTAACCTTGAAACTCTTCGGATATATACCTCTTAGAAGACAGTCAAAAACTTGTGTCTTATGCGGTGACAAGGTTTCGTGCCCTGCCTCTTAGAAAGCAGAACCATTTCTCTAAGAAAACGCTAAAGGCTGAAGTATGATTTTTACCTGTGCTGTGATTTTAAACTGTATGTATTAGTTGACAAAGTTGCATTTTAACCTTGCTAATCTCGACCACAACAAATCTGAATCTGAATTTGACACTCCTGTCCAGACCTAGAAATTCCCTGCCTGAGAGAACAAGCGTTTCCCTGCCCTTTTAAAAACCTAGGCTTGCTCAGCCTCTCCCACCCAGGGGACTTCTGTGGGCTCTGATTGGCCACCAATCACGTGGATTTGCCTGAAACTATAATCACAAGGATCAGAGCCCTGGAGGAGAGGGGATGATTGCCACAGAAGTCTCCTCTCCTGGCTCCTAGAATCCCCATATCTGATCTTCTGTAGCTAGAACATGGAGGGCTTCGGAAGAATGTATTTGTTTTTATTTTTACACAATGATGCACCAAACCGGCAGGGAGCAGGAGGTGGGAGAAATGTACCTCCCCTTCTGGCTTTACCCTCTTTACCGACAGGCATCCATACTTTGCTGTCTGTAATGTATTCAGCCTGACATGCCCGGACTTGCCGGGGCTGGCCAGGCTCAAACCTTCATAGCTTCATGCCGCAAGACAAAGGACCACTAGGATCCTAGCCAGGCCCAATGACAGGGCTAGGTCCCAGCCGGAAGGCCAATAGGTCTCTCAGTTACTGTAAATAGCCTATCGGGAGTGGGGGGTGTGTTTAGGGGAGTTGGTGGCGGGTTTTTCTGAATGAATATAAGCTGGCCTGTGAGCCGGCCAGTTGTCTTTGTTCTGAACTAAATAAAGGTATGCTCAGCTGAAATCACTCTCCATCTGCATACTTTTCACTGTCTTATCTCAATTGGTTCATTTAGTAAAGGTAAAGGTTTCCCTTGCTCGAAAGCCAGTCGAATCCGACTCTAGGGCTGCGGTGCTCATCTCCGTTTCCAAGCCAAATATCCAGCGCTGTCTGAAGACGTTTCCGTGGTCACGTGGCCGGCATGACTAGACGCCGAGGCGCACAGAATGCTGTTACCTTCCCACCGAAGTGGTACCTATTTATCTACTTGCAATTTCTTGCTTTCAAACTGCCAGGTTGGCAGGAGCTGGGACCAGAGATGGGAGTTCACTCCATCACGCAGCACTCGGGTCTCGAACTGCTCAACTACCAACCTTCCGGTCTGCAGTTCATCGTCTTAACCACTTGAGCCACCGCAGCCCCTTCATTTACTCCTTACCGTATACGGGGGAGCATACGTGCATCACACTGGACCATATGCCAACAGGAAAGCTTTCTAGCTGCCTGCCAACATACGCCACAAGCTTTTCCATCTTAATGTTAAAGAGAAAACCTGGGTAAACGGGGGGGGGGGAGAGAATAACCCAAAAATAGATCTTTTCCATAAACAAAACTGCTTTCCTTTTCACAGACATAAACCGATGGAGGTGTTTCAAAGATCCTGCTACCACCCAAAGCCTCACTGGAAAAAGAAACGGAAGCCTGCTTCCAAAAGTGATTCACCCCACTGGTGAGGAGGAGGGTGGGTGTGGCGAGGTCGGAGCAAGACTGCTGTAGACTCCTGGGAGATGCCTCCAGGGGAAGGATTACTGAGGAGCTGCTCAGCTGCACACCACAGACCCACAGGGAACATGCAGAGGATAAGATGTGGGTCAGGGACAGAAAGGGTGCGTTGCCATCATTTTTTCCGAAAGGCAGGCTCCTCGGCCTTCTAACCACTGACAACAAACCCACAAGGAAACAGGGACCACTCTTTCTGCAATCCCGAATTTGAGGGCTTGATTAGGGTTGCGAACTCCAGGTTGGGAGATCTCTGGAGATTTGGGGGGTGGAGCCAGTAGAGGGCAGGGTTGGGGAGGGGAGGGGCCTCAGCAGGGTATAATGCCAATAGGGTTGCCAGGTCCCCGCTGGCCACCAGCAGGGGATGGCAGGGGTGGGGGGTAGGGTTGCCGGATCCAGGTTGGGAAGCTCCTGGAGATTTGGGGATGGAGCTTGGGGAGGAGAGGGACCTCAGTGGGGGTTCACAATGCCACAGAGTCCACCCTCCAAAGCATCCATTTTCTCCAGGGGGAACTGATTACTGCCGTCTTGAGCTGCGATTCAGGGGGATCCCCCGGTCACAGCAGGGCCGCCAACCTCCATGTGGTAGCTGAGGATCTCCCGCTATTACAATTGATCACCAGTTGGCCTATATCAGTTCACCTGGAGAAGACGGTTGCTTTGGAGAGTGGATTCTATGGCACCGAACTCCCTTCCATCCCCAAACTCCTCTTCTCAGGCTCCACCCCCAACCCAGAGCTGGCAACCCTGGGTCCCGCCTGGAGGCTGGCATCCCTAAATGTCACTGATTCCGCCCTACAGGGCAGCCATATTCTCCAGGGGAGCTAATCTTGGTCATCTGGAGATCAGTTGTCATAGCGGGAGATCTTCGGGCGCCACCGAAAGGCTGGCCACCCTGGCTCATACGAACATAAGAACATAAGTGAAGCCAGTGTTGGATCAGGCCAATGGCCCATCCAGTCCAACACTCTGTCACACAGTGGCCAAAAATTACCAGGTGCCATCAGGAGGTCCACTAGTGGGGCCAGGGCACTAGAAGCCCTCCCACTGTTGCCCCCCCAGGCACCAAGAATACAGAGCATCACTTGCCCCAGACCAAGAGTTCCTACCTATACCTTGTGGCTAATAGCCACTGATGGACTTCTGCTCTATATGCTTATCTAATTCCCTCTTGGAGCTGTCCACGCTTGTAGCCGCCGCCACCTCCTGTGGCAGTGAATTCCATGTGTTAATCACTCCCTCCCTCCCTCCTTCCCTACCTCCCTCCCTCCCTACCTAAGAACATAAGTGAAGCCAGTGTTGGATCAGGCCAATGGCCCATCCAGTCCAACACTCTGTCACACAGTGGCCAAAAATTACCAGGTGCCATCAGGAGGTCCAGCAGTGGGGCCAGGGCACTAGAAGCCCTCCCACTGTTGCCTCCCCCCCCCCAGCACCAAGAATACAGAGTATCCCTTGCCCCAGACCAAGAGTTCCTACCTATACCTTGTGGCTAATAGCCACTGATGGACTTCTGCTCCATATGCTTATCTAATTCCCTCTTGGAGCTGTCCACGCTTGTAGCCGCCGCCACCTCCTGTGGCAGTGAATTCCATGTGTTAATCACTCCCTCCCTCCCTCCTTCCCTACCTCCCTCCCTCCCTACCTAAGAACATAAGAGAAGCCAGTGTTGGATCAGGCCAATGGCCCATCCAGTCCAACACTCT
>NW_015164181.1:1650229-1729582 GCF_001447785.1 Gekko japonicus | reverse complement strand
CAGTGTTGGTTCAGCCCAATGCCCCATCCCGTCCACCACTCTTTCACACAGTGGCCAAAATTACCAGGTGCCATCAGGAGGTCCAGCAGTGGGGCCAGGGCACCAGAAGCCCTCCCACTGTTGCCTCCCCCCCCAGCACCAAGAATACAGAGTATCCCTTGCCCCAGACCGAGAGTTCCTACCTAAACCTTGTGGCTAATAGCCACTGATGGACTTCTGCTCCAGATGCTTACCTAATTCCCTCTTGGAGCTGTCCATGCTTGTAGCCGCCGCCACCTCCTGTGGCAGTGAATTCCAACTCAGCTGTTCATTTCCACACATTAGGCTTCTATTCAAGGGGAAGGAGAGTCTTCTGTTGGCAACCCTAATTCCCTTGCCAGCCTTATCAAGGCAAGAGGGTCGACTGGAGGGTGTCTATGCCAGGTAGCATCCAGGCACACCACCAGCTGTGGGATTCCTGTCTCTTGTGGTCACTGGCATGGCTGCGCACTTCTGCACCTTCCCTCATGCCCCCTTCCCTCCATCATCAAATGAATGAATTAATTTTTGAAAGAGGTTGGGAGCAGTGTTCCCTCTAAGCTGAGTTAGTGTGAGCTAGCTCACAGTTTTTTAGCCTCCAGCTCACAATTTTTTGTCTCAGCTCAGGAAGGATGGCTCCAGAGCAAACTGATTTATGCAGCAGCCAAATCGCTCGCTTACTGCTTTAACGCCAGTAGCTCACAAAGTAGAATTTTTGCTCACAAGTCTCCATAGCTTAGAGGGAACATTGGTTGGGAGTGCGGGGCTCTTGCCAGGGAGGGGTTGTTACAGCAGCTTCCAGGATCTGTGGTGTCCCCAGTGACTTCAGTTGGGGGATCTCAGGGTCTAGAGACGCCGTCACTTTTGCAATGGGGCCCATTTAAAGTCAGATTAATTCTGAACGCCCAGATTGTTTTGAAATGAGGCAGGGTTTAAAAAAAAAATCTGCCAAAGGGTTTTATTGTTTTAGGTTGGGCTTCTTTTTTATTTTATGGGTTAAATTATTTCGGTGGGAACTGCCTCTGGAGTTTTTAACAAGGGAACAAAATTATCTTAAATAAGTAGCAAATGATAAGAGAGCATAATCCAGTTGAATTAATCCCAAAGAAACCTAGTTCTTTAGCAAACTAGCAGGGATTACTTAGGTAATGTTAGTGCGGAACTAAGAAAACCTGCACATCATTGATCTATCATACTACATGCAAGTCTTTGCCATTTAACCAAAATGGGGGAGAGGGGCTCATTAGGACACATGGAATGTTCAGTGCATTTGACAGTCCTTTAAAAGGGGAGGGGACAGGCATTAAGTCCTTGAGAGTTCTAGAATCTTGGAGGCCGAGAGTTGTGAGTATGAAACATCTCCAATTTGTTTAGCCGGTCCCCTATAATTATCCACAGGTTTGTGTGTGTTAGAAGAAGAAGAGGAGATTGGATTTATACCCCATCTTCAGTACCTAAAGGAGTCTCAGAGTGTTTTACACTCTCCCTTCCCCTCCCCTCAACAGACACCCTGTGAGGTAGGTGGGGCTGAGAGAGCTCTTTTGAGAACTGCTCCAGAGAAAACAGCTCTCTTGTGACTGACCCAAGGTCACACCAGCAGCTGCATGTGGAGTGGTGGGGAATCAAACCCAGTTCTCCCAGATTAGAGTCTGTGCTTTTAACCACTGCACCAAACTGGCTTTCTCCATGCATCCTGAACTGGAAAGAGTAGGTGCTTGGTAAGCAGAAGTGGGGAGGGAGTTCTAAAGACTGAGGTGCCACTGCAGAGTAGGCCCTGTATCTAGTACCCACCCACCTTAACTTAGAATGGGGGAGGGGCGCTTGGAGCAGCTCCATTCTTGACTCTTGGGCGGATCCATCTTAAGATACACCAGTCCTTCAATAACTCTTGCTAAAATTAGGTAAAATATCCCATAACAAACTTTTAATCTGCCCTGAGATCAATTTCTTTGGTAAAATATCGAATCCATCCAATTTGCTTTTATGGTACCAAAATAGTCCTTCTTGATTTTGCTGCAACAGATTAACCCGGCTGCCCCTCTGAAATCCTGTTGGGTCTTTTGCCAGATCTGAGCTTTAACAGACCAATTATTTATCATGAATTTGTTGACAGCTGCAAAGATGGTAAAACAAGATGTCAGTGACTAAGCAGAGGTCCTGAACAGAAAGAGGAGTGTTTTTAAAGCAAAACAAAACACTTATATATGGTTTGGGGGGCAAATTAGACATGTCTAAGTTTGTGAAAAGGAGAGTGCCGCATGACGGAGTGAGCTCCTGTCTCTGGTTCCAGCTCCTGCCAACCTAGCAGTTCGAAAGCAAGAAATTGCAAGTAGATAAATAGGTACCGCTTCAGTGGGAAGATAACAGTGTTCCGTGCGGCTCGGCGTCTAGTCATGCCAGCCACATGACCATGGAAATGTCTTCGGACAGCGCTGGCTCTTCGGCTTGGAAACGGAGATGAGTACCACAACCCTAGAGTCGGATTCGACTGTCTTTCAAGCAAGGGAAACCTTTACCTTTAACCTTAAGTTTGTGAAAAAGTAAATGCTTTCACATTTTCTCTCAGGCGCGAGTGATGGTTGAAGCCTGCTGCTGTAACAGATATGGCTGCAATCCTAAGAACACTTTCCTGGACTTAAGCCCCATTGAATAAAATGGGACTTACTTCTGAGTAGTCCTGCGTAGGCTTGCTCCCTAATTATACAACATGTGTTTAAATATGTGGCAGTAACCTTGTGATCATTATTTGTAAGTTGATGCTTTTTTTCTGTGCTGACTTTGAGTGAATGATCCCTTGAACAGGGTTTAAGACTCGTTGGTGAATATTAAGCATGATTGGCTTAAGGTTAACAAAGTGTGTTCTTTGTTGGTCACCACTGACCATCATGACTATTTAATTAAATAATAAATAACTACCAACACTACCACAACAGTAAAATATGTCTGAAAATAAAAATAAAAGTCCTAAAAACAATCCCAAAGTTCAGCCAATTTGGGCTTTAATGGTAATCACTAGATCAGTATTTGAAAATTAAAATTATTAAAATTAAGTGTCTGGTTTCTCACAGTTACCCAGCACTCTCCTTCTACCCCTTGGGGAGGGGCTGTGGCTCAGTGGAAGAGCATCTGCTTGGCATACAGGAGGTCTCAGCATCTCCAGTTAGAAAGGACCAGGCAGTAAAAGGTAAAGTTAAAGGTTCCCTTGCTCGAAAGCCAGTCGAGTCCGACTCTAGGGTTGCGGTGCTCATCTCCGTTTCAAAGCCGAAGAGCCAGCGCTGTCCAAAGACGTTTCCGTGGTCATGTGGCCGGCATGACTAAACACCAAGGCGCACGGAACGCTGTTACCTTCCCACCGAAGTGGTACCTATTTATCTACTTGCAATTTCTTGCTTTCGAACGGCTAGGTTGGCAGGAGCTGGAACTAGAGACGGGAGTTCACTCTGTCATGCGGCACACTCGGGTCTCGAACTGCTGAACTACCGACCTTCCACAGCCTGTAGTTCAGCGTCGGCGATGTGAAAACTCTTAGTGGCTGAGATCCAGGACAGCCACTACTGGTCTGAGTAGGCAATTCTACCCTTGATGGACCAAGGGTCTGGTTCAGTATAAGGCAGCTTCATGTGTGTTTATGGGTGTGAGCCCTGCTAGTAAACAAGATTGCTGGATTGTAAGGGGAATAGTATAAGGCTGGGGGATTCCTGGAGATTTGGGGGATGGCAGAGTTTGGTGAGGGAGCTTAGTAGCATCCAATGCCATAGAGTCCAGCCTCCAAAGCAGCCATTTTCTCTAGGAGAACTGGTCTCTGTTATCCAGCGATCAGTTGCAATTCTGGGGGATCTCTAGGCCCCACCAGGAATTTCAAAATGACACAGATCTCCACCATGTTACAATAAATATTTGGTTAATACAATAATGTTAATTTACTAAAGCTTGTCACACTTACCATCATTTCAAAGTTTCTTATCTTAATGTATGTCAATATCATCCAATATCTTGTGTGCGTGCGTGTATATATAGGTTTCCCTTGCTCGAAAGCCAGTCGATTCCGACTCTAGGGTTGTGGTGCGCCGAGACGCACGGAACGCTGTTACCTTCCCACCGAAGTGGTACCTATTAATCTACTTGCAATTTCTTGCTTTCAAACTGCCAGGTTGGCAGGAGCTGGAACCAGAGAAGGGCGCACCGATTCAGCAAAACAATATTTACTAATTAAAAGTCCATTCTCTTATCTTTTATAGGCTTCAGTGACTCCGGTGTTGCCCCAAAAGAACCAGCAATGATGCACTCTCTGGATATAAGTGAGTTTTGTAATCTTCTTAAAAGTCGCGGTTTCAACCAAAACCTCAATTTACTCTGGAACTGTCAAATAAATAATTATGCGCCTAAAACGTCTGTTCTTATTTCTACCTTATTAATAACAAATTAGAAAGCAAATTTTGAAGCATTCATAAGTCAGTGGGTAAAGTAACACATTGTGGCAGTCCATGCAGGAGAAAGAAAAACCAAAAACCCTGCACAGATTAAGCAAGCTGCCCCAAATCTGAGTGTGTGAGTCACAAATCTGATTTTTTTTTCCCCTGGGACTTTTTGTTGTTGTTGGCAAATCGAATGAACAGCTCCTTTCATACCTAAAGAACCTGATAATAGACAGGGAAAGCACAGCAAACATTAATTATTGCTTTTAATTGCTGTTTATTATGATCAGAATCTTTCTTTTATCTAAAATGGGGTTTACTCCTCCCTGCTTTAATAATAGCAATCTGCAGTTCTACAGAACTGGCACCAAAGGAGCTCAGTGTACGTTGCAATCAGACAGTCTCCCAACATCCCTGGAAGGTAGGAAAACCAGTTTTCAATTTTTCCTGCAAGATACATGGGAGCCTTCCGCCCCTGCCCGATCTCTGCTCCACCCTTGCTATCTTAAAATGAAATGATGGGAAAAAGTTTTGAAATCTCCCCATGGAATTAAATATCTCTCTTTTCATCAACCATTTCGGGTTTGCTTTTCTGACAACTTATTGGGAAAGTTGCCGATACCCTTATCAAGACGAAGGACCGGATGGGCGTTCCGAAACGTTTCCATCCATCCCTAAGTTTATTTGTAGGACTTGTTTTCCCAAAGAGGAAACTGAAGAAAAGAAACCTACGCAGAAAAATTGGGAAACAGGGCCAGGGTGCTGAATACATACCATGCCTGAGGCTGTCATTTAAAATTCTCAAAATGACTCTCTATTCCTGCTAAAATTAATCTCTTTGCTGCTATGTTTCTTCATTTCAGTTCTTTGACTTACAAGGAAAGACTGTCAGATTTTTAAAAACTGACATCTGCTCAGGCCCATGGCCAGAAAATTTTCGTGTGGGGGGCACATGGGGGGCACCGGAAGTGACATACTGGAAGTGACGTGAACGGAGGAGGGGAGCGCCGTCCTCACTGCAGCAGAGGGGAGGGGAGCACCAGGCAGGGTCAGTTAGTTTGTGTGCTTCTCTTCCTTTTGATTGGAGAGACTCGATTCCGGGCTGCTTTTCTGTGTAAGCTGGGGGGGGGGCGGAGGATCTCCGACTCACTCTCTTTTGCATTTTGCAATTTTATTTTATTTTATTTGCAATTTTATTTTATTTTACTGCATTTTTAAAACCCTGTTTATTTTTTGGCCCAGGAAAACAAAAATGAGCTTCCCTGACTGCCTGGGGTCATTTTGGAAACCCCATGTGCATCTTACATTTTTTTCCAATATTTTAAAATTTTTATCCATGGGGCGGCACTCATCTATGGGAGGCATTGTCCCCGAATGCCGCCCCCCATGCTACAGGCCTGCATCTGCTGCACTGAATTTTAAAGTACCTTGATTTGCAGACTTTAGTAGGACATAAGCCATGATCTGGATAGCCCAAGATAGCCCAAGATCCCAGAAGCAGGATCGGCCCTGGCTAGTATTTGGATGGGAGACCACCAAGGACGTCCAGAGTTGCTACTACGCAGAGGCAGGCAATGGCAAACCACCTCTGAATGTCTCTTGCCTTGAAAACCCCGTGGGGTCGCCATAAGTCACCTGTCACTTGATGGCAAAAAAAGTAGAGCATAAAGTTCATTTCTATGCTGCAGGAACTTTATTCTGTGCTTTGCTTACTGTTCCAGAAATGCCCTTCCCTCCATTTTTAAAGTTTATTTTTTAATGTATCCTGCTTGAGAAAGAATTCCGTGCAACTCAGATTTCACGGCTCTGCATTTTTAACTGTATTTGGTTAGCGTTCAAGGCAAGAGACGTTCAGAGGCGGTTTGCCATTGTCTGCCTCCGTGTCACGACCCCGGTATTCTTTGGAGGTCTCCCATCCAAATACTAGGGCCGACCCTGCTTAGCTTTTGACATGTGATGAGATCCGGCTAGCCTGGGCTATCCAAGTCATACATAAGTTTGAAACTGAGAGTTGGTATGGCGTAGTCATTGGATCAAGTCACCATGGGCACTGGGGTGACTACTAACACTTTTTGGCCCCTCTGTCCCGTCTGCCAGTCTCCTCTCCACTAACACTTTTCCTGGCACCTGCCGTGTATTTTTAAAAAGTGTGCAGGACCAGATGGGGCTTTTGCCAGCAAGGCTTCTGGTTTACCACTGGAGATTTGATTGGGTGTGCAGATTTTTAAAAAAGGTTGCTTTGGCAGCTGCTGCCCCCACAAGGCACAGATCTTCACTGTAGGGTTGCCAGGTCTCTTCAAGATGCTGGCGGGGGGATGGGGGGGCACGCTCCATGAGCCGGAAGTGTGGCCCCACGACGTGCTGCCTCCGACCGGAAGTGATGTCGCATGTCACTTGGAAGTGACTTGGGCACGTTGGGAGTGGCACTCTGGTTTTTGGGCAAAACTCTATGGTAAAATCGCCCTCAGACCATAAAGATTTACCCAAAAGCCAGAGCATCACCCCCCCATGTCACCAATTTGCCTACATCAGTTCTGGGTGATGTCAGCACGTCACCCGACACTGCTCTTGGGGGGGAATCCCCCGCCCGAACTGGGGAATGGTAACCCTACTTCACTGAGGGTGATTTCCCACAAGCGCTGCTCCGCGCTCATTTCTCCCTTTTGCCCCGATGGTACGTGTCAATTTCACACACGCTGCTGTGCGGCTGCATTTTGCTCCGCAGCTTCGTGCGATCTTCCCCGCGTCTACTCAATCCTCAAAAAACAGGATTGAGTAGACGCGGGGGAAATCGCACGAAGCTGCGGGGCAAAATGCGGTCGCGCAGCAGCTTGTGTGAAATTGACACGTACCATTGGGGCAAAAGGGAGGAGTGAGCGCGGAGCAGCGCTTGTGGGAAATCACCCAGGGTGACTGAAAGCAAGCTGTGGCGGCCATTTTGCGGCTGGCTCCACCTCCTACAGCAGCCGTTTTGTGCCTGTGCCCACTATGATGTGTCAGAATTCCAGAGGTGCCCACAGGCTCCAAAAGACTGGAGACCCCTGGGTTAGAGTGTCAGACTAGCATCTGGGAGGCCCCAGTTCAGATCCTCACACTGCCATGGAAGCTTGCTGGGTGACCTTGGGCCAGTCACACATTCTCAGCCTAACCTACTTCACAGGATTCTTATGAGGAGAGGGTAAGATGGAGGATGGTAGAACAACGTTTGCTGCCCTGAGCTCCTTGAAGGAAGGGCGGGACCAAAATTACTTACAAAAGTACTTAATGAACAAAGCTTTTCAGTAGCTTTACCTACCTTCCCTCGCCCCTTCCATCTGGGTGTGCCACCATGCAGATGACGGAGAAGAAACAGGGCAGGACCGGAGGGGACATTGCAGCATAAGCTGAAAGTGATATATCAACTGGCCTTAAAGGTTTTGTATTTTGAAGAAGAATTCTGCCAAACATTCTCTAATTTTGATGTTTGGTTCAGAAGTTATCCTGCTTGATATCTGATTCAGACCTTATCCTGTTACCCAAAAAATTGATTTGGTAACACCTTAGTTCCCCCAGCTCGCCAGCTCCCATGGTGCCCACTGACAACTTTCTTGACTCCCATCAAGAGTTTTTAGAAAGTGAATGAGGCCAAGTCAAGCACTTGCCGAGCAGCGTTTCTGATTGGCCACTGGAGATCTGATTGGCTGGGTGGATTAAGATAATATTGTTTCAGTGGCAACCACCACCACCACCACTAGGGTTGCCAAGTCCATCTTCCACCCCCAGCGGGGGACTTTGGGGGCGTTCCTGGAGGGGGCGGGGCATCCCTGACGTGATGACGTCACGTTGGGGACGTCCGCCCCCCCCCCCCGCCCGTGCGCCAGATCTCCAGAAACGGCAGTTCCCTACATTTAAAGGAGCCGGCGTTTCCCTTTTAAATGCAGGAGCCGGCATTTCCCCTTTAAGAGCAGCCGCGTTTCCCTTTTAAGAGCACGAAGCTGGCATTTCCCTGCAAGCTTGTGGAGATCAGGCTTGGGAGGAAACACGGGTTCCACACACTTAAAGGGAGAGAGATGAGTGGCTGTGGGTGTTGGGGGTGGCAACCCTAACCACCACAATGTTCATTTTATTCTCCCTCGCTCCTCTTTCACAGTGTATTTTTAAACTACCCCCCTTTCCCCCTGTTTTTGTGCTTACTCTGTGTGCTCTGATTCACCTCCTGCAGCAGCCATTTTGTCGTTGGCTCCACCTCCTGTAGCAGTCATTTTGTGGTTGTGCTAGGGCTGCCAAGTCCCCCCGGGGGGGCGGAAACCTCCCCGCCCCAGAGGCCCGTTCCCCGACGCCAGGGAATCTATTGTTTTCCCTTGTATGGTCGTGGCCCCACCCCCAGCGTGCCCGGCGTCATGACCTCACTTCCCTGTGACGTGCATGCAGCGCGCCGGGATCTGCTTGAGAGTCCCCCGCCGGCAAGGTAAGTGCCACTTGGCAACCCTAGGTTGTGCCCACCACCTTGTGTCAAAATTCCAATGGTGTCCACAGGCTCAGAAATTTGGGGTCTAAGTACCCCCATCCAAGTACTTGCCAGAGTCGACCCTGCTTAGCTTTCGAGATCTGATGAGATCAGGCTTACCTGGGCTAACCAGGTCAGGGCAACCATTTACTATTTTCTGACTTGCCTTCACTGCCCATGGCCTCATTTACACATCCTGCCACTTAGTCCCATCAGCACCCCATGCAATTTTATTTCTGAGTTTCCATCATGTCATCATCATGTAGCATCATGACATCTTTGACAAAATTGTGGTGGCTGCCTCAGCCAATAGAATTAAAAAGTAGCGTGTGCAAATGAAGGTGAGGCCAGTGAGGGTAGCACAATATAATCTGTAACAGGAGACATGCAGAGGCACACTGGCTTTATCCAGCCACACAGTTCTGCAAAACAATTGATGCTTCAGACAAGGGGGCAGTGATTCCCACCAGTTCCCCCTCCTATTGCAAACCTCCACTTTGCCTCTAGTCCTTGTTTCTGAGGGTCCTCTGATCCCCAGAAACAAAATGTCAAAGGCTTCATAGATTAGAGGGGGAATTGGGAGAGGCCTGATGGTTGGATACACCCCAGGTGGTCGAAAAAGTGTGCATGCACATGAAAGCTCATACCTTGAATAAACCTTTCTGGTCTTAAGGTGCCACTGGACTCTAAACTGGAGAACCGGGTATAGTGGTTAAGTGCGCGGACTCTAATCTGGGAGAACCGGGTTTGATTCCCCACTCCTCCACTTGCACCTGCTGATGTGACCTTGGGTCAGTCACAAGCTCTGGCACAGCTGTCCTTGAAAAAGAGCAGTTTGTGTCAGAGTTCTCTCAGCCCCACCCACCTCACAGGGTGTCTGTTGTGGGGAGGGGAAGGGAAAGGAGTTTGTAAGCCGCTCTGAGACTCCAAGTGAAGGGCGGGGTATAAATCCAATCTCTCCTCTTCTTCTCTTCTTCTTATCTTTAAATCGATCTGCACATTTCCGACCCAAAAATGGCCCTTCAGCAGAGGAACTAGCACATTTTGAAGATGCAATCGAAGGCTGAGTCTGTTATTGGAGCAAGATGAACTACAGGAGAGTCAAGAAACATGTTGTGTTCCATACAGAAAAAGAAAAAATGGTATACATCAAAGCAATAGAAACAAACACAAAATTAGGTAAGTGGTTTTTGCCTGTGCTTTAATTTTACCATGCATTGGGGATTGCCTCCTGAATTTATATTTATATATCATTTTAAAAAGTATATGTAAATTGCCTTTCCACTGTCTGAACTGCCCAGGGCAACCTTGAAAGCATCAAAACATTTTCTTAAGCAAAACATACAATTAAAAACATTGTGGGGGGAAATGGGAATAAAAACACCTTTTAAAAAGGAATTGATGGATGCCGTTTTAACTACCTGGCATTACTTGAAGGATGGGTCAGGGGGAGGAGCCGGGATCTGTTTTGCTTGGATTTCCAAATCCTGGCAACCGTGCCGATAATAGCATTTTCCCAGGTTATCATATAAGACAACTTAATTGTCAAAGGACAGACTATCTGTCTCCAACGTTCAACTGCCTAAGGATCCAGGAAGAAATCCATTCCTGGGGCCTGCCAGTTTGTCTCTATGGCTTAAAAAAACTTTCCTCTAAAGAATGAACTTCTCTCTCCAAGCCCCTTTTTGTTATTTTATTTATTTATTTACTTATTAGTTTGATTTATATCCCGCCCTCCCAAAGGCTCAGGGCGGCTCACATGCGGCAAAGCCGAGTGCAAAATACAATACAGTATATAATAAACAGAACATTTAAAATCACAATAAAACCTTCCAATAATACGGTGCTATACCTATATTAATCATCCAAGATGGGGACAACCCCCCCAGGTTTGGATTGGTTATGTTCCTTTGGTAGCCATCGGGAGTAATAAAAGACTCCAGTTGCGTCCTATTAGCACCTTTCATTTTGATCGGAATAAGGGCTGAACTATATGTTTGGTTTTTTAACAAGTTGGATCCCAACTTGGGTTTCTGCAGTCTCACAACCACTGTGGGGCTCGGAATGCCACAGTGGGTGGATGGGTGGGAGGGCTCTCGCCTTCCCCTTCAGCTGTTTCCCAGTGCAGAAGCAACACTTGTTTTTGCTACCCCACAAAAAGAATCCCTCCCCAGCAATGCTCCCTCTAAGCTGTGGAGTCCTGTGAGGAAAAATTCTACTTTGTGTGCTACCGGCATTAAAGTTGTGAGCAGGCAGGTAATTGGGCTACTGCATAAATTAGTTTGCTCTGGACTGGAGCCATCCTTCCTGCGCTAAGACAAAAAGGTGTGAGCTGGAGGCTAAAGAACTGTGAGCTAGCTCACACTAACTCAGCTTAGAGGGAACACTGCTCCCCAGTATAGTTTCTTTGTGGGAAAACTGCGGGGGGGGGGGGCTCAGGAACCCTTCCTCCCCATGTGGCAGTGTTCCAAGTATGGGAAATAGTTGCGGGGTGGACCGTAGGGAAGGTGGGGTTTGGAGAGGAGAGGGACCTCAGCAGGGTACAATGCCATAGATAGAGTCCACACTCCAAAGCAGCCCTTTTCCCCGGGGGAGATAGATTTCTGTCAGCTGGAGATCAATTGTAATAGCAGGAGATCTCCAGGCTCCACCTGGAGGGTGGCAATCCTAGTTCCAAGCCCTTTCGGAGTCTCTTTTATTTTTTAAAAGTCATTCCCTGCAGCAGCTGTGCAGAACCAAATTGTGTCCCGGGAGCCCAACTTGTTAAAAAAAAAAACCTGAACACATAGTTCAGCTGCCAGGTAGGCTGTGGAGATGTGCTTTGTTTGGTGTAGTGGTTAGGAGCGGCGGACTCTAATCCGGGAGAACCAGGTTTGATTCCCTACTCCTCTGCATGCAGCTGCTGGGTGACCTTGGGTCGGTCGCAGTTCTCTCAGAGCTGTACTCTCAAGAGCAGTTCTCCCAGACCTCTCGCAGCCCCACCTACCTCACAAGGTGCCTGTTGTGGGGAAAGGAAGGGAAGGAGATTGTAAACTGCTCTGAGACTCCGAGTGAAGGGCGGGGTAGAAATCCAATCTCTTCTCTTCTCTCTTGTTTCTAAACAGCAAAGGATTAAGATGTCGTTTTGCAGCAGTACAGCCAAACGAGGTGAAGGAAACCCACCAGCTGCATCCCAGTGAATCCAGGAAGGTGGATTCATGCCAATAGGTATAGGAGGCCTGAAATACAAAGATCTGCAAATAAGTGTACCACACCCCTGCATGGTTCAGATGACTATCAACACCAGAAGAGTTTCTGAGAACAGAGATATATATTATTGAGTTATTCCCACTTCTGAGTGACATGAAGTTCTGGGGGCTATGCTACCAGGTTTGTGTCCCTTTTAGATGAGAGAACACTGGAGATTGATGTCTTTATAATAGCTAGTTTATTTACAGATATGCAAGCACAGCAGAAGTGAAGGCAAATACGCTCTCATAACCAATCTGTACAGCCCCTTCGCCAGCATCAGTTCCCCAGGCTTACGCAGAGCCAGCATTTGGGGTTGGCATGGCTGGAGATTTTCAGAAGCCCACAGTGTTGTCGTTCACCCACCCAGTGCTATAAGGACACAGGAAGAGCCCTGCTGGATCACACCAGCGGTCCATCAAGGGCAGCATCCTGCTTTTCACAGTGACCAGCCAGATGCTCAGGAAGGCCTGCAAGTGGAGCTCGGAGGCCAAAACTGCTTCCCAGACTTTCCCCCCCCCCCCTCAGCCTCCAGTTTTCAGAGGTACGCTGCCACCAGAACATTAAGAAGAGCCCTGCTGGATAGGACCAGTCAGGGGTCATTTCCTGCAGGAGCGGAGCGCCGGCAATAAAGAGCCCAGGGGGCGGGTACATGCAACAAGCCCCGCCCACTGCTCCCAGCAGCCACGAGGAGCACAAGGATCTTCACATCCCGTCCCCCCCCCCCATAGCTAGCAATTCAAAACAGCCCAGTGGGGCCTGAGCAGTGGGTGTTGCCTTCAGACACACTTCCGGTGATACCAGGGGGCGTGGCATATGCAAATGAGTTATGCAAATGAGTTATGCTAATGAGCCCCTGCACCTCTTTTTCTACGAAATGACCCCTGGGACCAGTGGTCCATCTAGTTCAGTATCCTACTTCACACTGTGGCCAGCCAGCTGTGTTGGAGGCCAACCAATAAGGCAGAGCGGGCCATAGGGTTGCCAAATGGTACTCACCTCCTTGGCGGGGGACTCCTGGGGACCTCCCGGTGCGCACGCGCGACGTATCTACGTCACCCGGATGTGACGTCGCACGCTGGGGGCGGGGCCACAGCCATTTGAGGGGAAAACATAGAGTTTCCCCCTCAAATGGCTGTGGCCCCGCCACTAGCAAGCAACGTCACATCCGGGTGATGTGCACGCGGGGGTGGGGTTTCCCCCAGGGGCCGATTCTGTCGCATCAGAAATCGGGCCGCCAAAGCGGGGGATTCCCCGCCCCCTGGGCCCATTTGGCAACCCTAGCGGGCCAAGGCCTTCCCGGATTATTGCCTCCTCATAGCACTGGTCTTCAGAGATTTACTGCCTTTGAATATGGCAATTCCTTTTTGTCACCATGGTTAGGAGCCATTGGTGGACGTGCCCTCCACAAATCTTCTCCCAGGAAACCTGGTACATGACTCGGTCATGAGTGACCACAGTCTCCACCTCCTTTTGCAGGGAACACCCTTTCAAAACAGCTGCCTTCGTCATAGGAGGATTCTTGACTCTGAACCTCCTCAAATTCTGTGAAACCTTCCAGTGTTTTGAGGTAGGACTTGAGCACCCATGGCAGCCATGTTGTGATTGGTCTCTCATAGGGTTGCCAGGTTTGGGTTGGAAAAGCTCGTCGGAGGGGAAAACCATATGGTTTTCCCCTCTGACGAGCTCAGCCACGCCCCCAACGTCAGCACGTCGCCTGACGTGCTGCCGGCGCGCGCACGTCCACGCGACTCCCGGACCGTGGCGACGCTCCCCCGCCGCGGGGGGAAGAAGATTTGGCAACCCAAATTTGAACTGACAACCTCAGGGATCACTCTGCTGTTTTTTAAGCAACTATGTCACACCACCTCATTATATAGTATTAATATGGTACTTTGAAGCACTTTGCATGCATCATCATGCTAATCAGCCTTATACCTGCCCTGTTAGGTAGGCCAGCATTATTATTATCTCCTTACTGACGATGGAGAGCTAAGGATCCTGTCTTAGACCACTGAATGGATTTATGACAGAGATGAGAGTCAAACCAAGGACTTGTTAGGTGACACCCATTATGCTACACCAAATCTCTGAAGCTGCTTCCTCATGGGGATTTTCCCCTGGGTGGAATACATCATACCTCCTCTTTTGGGACGCGCTTTTCAAACACAAGGGCTACGGTGGCTCAAGTGGTTAAGATGTTGAACTGCAGACCGGAAGGTCGGTAGTTCCGCAGTTCGAGACCCGAGTGCTGCATGACGGAGTGGTTCCAACTCCTGCCAACCTTTCAGTTCAAAAGCAAGAAATTGCAAGTAGATAAATAGGTGGGAAGGTAACAGCGTTCCGTGTGCCTCGGCGTCTACTCATGCCGGCCACATGACCACGGAAACGTCTTCGGACAGCGCTGGCTCTTCAGCTTTGACTGGGTTTCGAGCAAGGGAAACCTTTACCTTTACTTCCAAACACAGCATGTGGAGCTCCCAGGGCTTTTCCCTTTAAGCCAGTGCATAGGAAAAACCCTCCTGTGCTCTGACTTAGAGGGGACCTGGCAGGGTGGTTGTGGGCAGAGCCTTTGTGTGGAAGCCCTGCTCACAGCCAATCCAAGAAGGAGGCGGACCTAAGCCCTGCTTTTGTCCCTCTCCTTTCAGCCTTTGAAAGGGGCTTAAAAAAAAATAATTCACAGCAAAGCTCCACTCAGCTGTGAGCCATGGGTCAGCTGTGAAAAGGGAAAGGGGGTCCCACTATGAAGGTGTGGGGCAGCAGCTAGTGGCATGGGCACAGGACAGGTGGACCCAGTCCTGCTTGGGTTGCCAATCTCCAGGGGTTGGCTGCAGATTCCCTGGAATTATAATTGGTCGTCAGGTGATGGGGGAGATCATTTCTTCTGGAGGATATGACTGCCTTGGAATGTGGACTGTATGGCATTATACCCTGATGAGGACCCTCCCCAATCCCCCCCCTCTCCAGGCTTCCCCCCCCCCCCCAAATCTCCAGGTATTTCCCAAACTGGAGCTGGCAATTCTCTCTCCGCCCTACCTACCTCTGCCCGACTTGCTGGTGCTTCCACAGCAGGGGCAGTTTCCCCACCCCCATGTGGAAATAGCTTACTGCTCTCAAAGTGATCTAAAACGTGTGATTTTTCAGTCAAGTTTTGTGTCTAGCGTCCTCTCCTTTACTTTGTGATGGCTGGGCCCAGTAGTAATATACAGGGTTGCCAAGTCTGAATTTTGCCACAGCGGGGGACTCCCGGCTGGTGGCTGGAGTGTGTGTGCGTGCGCGAAGCGCACGCGCGGCGCCACATCCACATCACTCGGAAGCGACCACGCGGGCACGCTGGGGGCGGGGCCATGACCATCCAAGGGAAAAGCATAGAGTTTTCCCTCGGATGACCATGGCCCCGCCCACAGCGTGCCCGGCGTGGTCGCGTCTCTTCCGGGTGACGTGCACGTCGGGGTGGGGTTTCCCCCGGGGACCGATCCGCCACTGGCGGGGAACGGGCCTCTGGGGCGGGGATTTCCCCGCTCCCCGGGGGGACTTGGCAAGCCTATTCCTGGGAGAAGAATTTCTAGAAAAAATATTGAAAGCTCAAAGGATAGTCTGATTCCAGATATAGAACCCTCTTTTGATTCTATCAGCCTCTCCTTTAAGTCCTTCCCATCCTTCTGAGAACCTGTTTGGTGTAGTGGTTAGGAGAGCAGACTCTAACCTGGGAGAACCGGGTTTGATTCTCTACGCCTCCACTTGCAGCTGCTGGTGTGACCTTGGGTCAGTCATAAGTTCTTTCAGAGTTGTTCTCTCAGGGGCAGTTCTCATAGAGTGTCTGTTCTGGGGAGGAGAAGGGGATTGTAAACTGCTCTGAGACTCCTTTGGGTAATGAAGGGTGGGGTATAAACCCAATCTTTTCTTCTTCTATAAAAATTTTATTTGAGGATGAATTTAAATTTCTCACACAACCCCTTGTGACACGAACATTCTATGTGCAATCAAACTGTTGGGCCATTTTCTGTTTTCTTGAACCAAATGTTACCTCAAAAATGTACACCACTCCTCAATATTAGTTGTGAATCCATGCATTACACACACAAACACGCAATGTACACTGGATGTATAAACCCTTTGTGAATTGCTAATAAAAACTGTACAACATGCACACAACAATATGCAGAAATCTATAATGCGGAAAATAAAAAAGAATAAAAAATATAAATGAATATAAAAAGAACTGAAATAGGGAACGCCGGCTCGTTCTTAATTTAATTTAGACCGTCTCCCTGACCAGTTTTAGACAGTAAGCATCTGTCATATCTTAATTGATGGCATCTACTAAAGTCTTTGCATACTTCAGCTGAAGGAATGATAGAACTTGTTTCGGGGAACTAGAGAGCTCCTCTGTTCAAATTACAAGCCCTAGGATGCCTGAGAAGCCCATCTATTATCTCTTTGACAAATCAAAAGTAAATCTCCCTATTTATCATAAGGGAAGGACAAGACGGAATGTATCCAAAAATGAAAGGTGGAAGATTTAGAGGCTACTGGGGGTGTTGTTTAGGTTACCAAGTTTTGATTTCAAAAAAAGACGGGAGCCAGGGGAGAAGCCGTTTGGAAGCTGACTGGTCAAGAAGGGCACTAGGGTAAGGGGTGGAGCACTATACATTTGGAATCCCGGGTTCTGTGGCTTTTCGGACCACAATACAACCCAGACAGTCATGTCAGTAAAATATGGCAGGTTAACGATCTAGGTGGCGTAAAAGAGATTTCACTGGCTAGGTGTTCTGTGAGGACCATTTTGATAACATAGGTCGCAGGTCATAGGATGGTGGAAGAAGCTGAGAAGAAGAGATAGAATTTATAACCTTCCCTTCACTACCCGAAGGAGTCTCAGAGCAGCTTACACTCTCCTTTCCCTCCCCCTCCCCACAACAGACACCCAGTGCGGTAGGTGGGGCTGAGAGAGCTCTTTTGAGAACTGCTCCTGAGAGAACAGCTCTGAGAGAACTTGTGACTGACCCAAGGTCACACCGGCAGTTGCGTGTGGAGGAGTGGGGAATCAAACCTGGTTCTCCCAGATTAGAGGCCACGCTCCTAACCACTACACCAAACTGACTGAGAGAAGGGCACGTACAAACCATGTATGTTGCCTGGAGTTCCTTGGGTGAAGGATGGGATAAAAATGTATTAGACGGATAGATAAAACACCCCATGAAAGGAATCTTGATTCAGCTGTACATAAAAATCGATCACATAAAGCTTGTTTTTTGGTGGTGTTTGATCAATGTTCAGGTACACATTGGTCACAGAGAGAAGGGGAAAGTGTTAAATAAACTTAAGATATGGAATGCTTTGGAGAACTGTGGATGCAAAGTGCCTCGGTACAAAATCCCAGAATTTTTTAAAAAAACTCAAATTATGATTGATTTAAACTTTGGAAACAAGTCCAGGTCCTTTGAAACTCCAAAACCCAGGAAGAAAATTGGATAAGGAGAATTTCAGAAATTTTCCTTGTGGACTGGCTGCTGGACAACTTCAAGACAATCCCAAAGTCTTGGGAGCAATCCTCAGCATGTATATTTCAGTGCTTCCAATGCTCAAAGTGCTTTCCATATGTTATCTTATAGTTGTCACAACAGTCCTGTAAAGTAGACCAGCTTTATTTTCCTCATTTTACAGGTCTGGGGAGGGGAATAATGGTGTGGGAGAATGATAGTGCAATTCTAAACAGAGTTACTCCTGTCGAGGGCCTTTGGTTTCAATGGGCTTAGACTGGAGAAACTCTGCGCAGGATTGTGCTGTGTGTCCTCTACTGAGTGCATCAGTGGTAGAATTTGAACCCTGGGACTTTTCAGACCACCGCACATTCTCTTAGTCTAATCTCTATATAAGACAGAAATCTACTAAGGGGGTGCAGTTGAAGGCCAAAGAAGACGATGCACATGACAGACATGGAAACCGAGATGGAAGCGGAGGCTGGACGACCATCTTTTGGGTATGTTGTAGGGCTATCTTTCAGCTATGCTCCTGCAGAGTGCAGGGGGTTGGACTAGATGACCTGCAAGGTCCCTTCCAACTTTAACATTCTATGATTCTATTACTATTACGCATGTCCCAGCAGTCCTCTGTGGAAAATGTTTTGTATTTTTATTATAGTTCCCTTCCTTTGTATTTTCTTTGTTTGAGGGGATTTAATTAATTTGCAGCTATTCCCTCTCTCTCTCACACACATACACACTTTTTTTTTTGCCTGTATGGCTGTGGTTCACAGAGACACATGACACACGCGCACTCACTTTTTAAAATGATTTGCTCCTCAATAAAAATATTAAGGAGATGAGAAATGAAAAAAAAATTATCAAATCAGCAGCGCTGCTCCTTCCTTAAAAGTTCTGGGGCGTGAATTGAGGGTATACATGAATCATCATTAAAAATTATAGACTTTAAGCAGGTGTGTGCAGGTACTCGGGTGCGGTTTCAGCAAACAAAGAATTCTAGCACAGCCATAAAAGTTTGGCATGTGCTTTTAAAAAGTTTAACAAGACAAGAGGCGGGCTTCGTTTATTCGATAAGGGCCAAGTGGATACAGGGTTGGCGTTTTTCTGGTAAAAAAAAAAAGACACACCCCAATTCAGCAAAGTTGCATCGGGGACTCTGGCCTCTGAACCAGGGCTGAAGCTGTGCCTGGTTCACCGAGCTCCCTCAGATTGCCTGTTTGCAGGGCCCAGAGCCCTCTTCAGGCATGGGAAGGAATCAAGAGCATCTCAGTGCTTCATGTAATGTCTGATTCGGCCTCAGAGTGCCCTCAGAAGTGAAATTTCCAGGCAACTGGAGGTTCCTGCAAAACATGAGGAGAAAAGGTTTTCACCCGGTCTTCTGTAGAGATCGGTGAATATCCCATCCTTGGGTTCTTCTTATTTAAAGTGATTTCAGTTCTTTTTTCTACTTTTCACTGTTGGTTTTGAAGACTTTTTTTTAATGTGTATGCGTGTGGGGGAGATTTCTGTATGCACTTTATACAACATACACACCATATACAGTGCTGATTGATGGACGCAGAAATAATACTGAAACATACGTTTTACGGGAGAAATTCAGGGTCAGGTAACAGAAGATGGCAAAAGATAAAGATAAAGTAGCAGAGCCTTTGCTTTGCATGCAGAAAGTCCCAGGTTCAATCCCAGCAGTTAAAAGGGTCAGGTAGAAGGTGATGAGAAAGACTCTCTACCTAAGACCCTGGAGAACTGTTGCCAGAAAGGAAATGACTGAATTTGACAGACCAAAGGCCTTACTCAGTGTAAGCCAGCTTCATGTGTTCACAGGATGAATCACAAGTTCAAGTTGCACAGGGGAGAAACTATCAAAATTGGATTTTTTTCAGACCGAAACAACAGGGATGAGAAATCCAGTATCATCCTCAGTCTTGTGAAATTTGTCAGGTTGATCTGCCCCATCTCTGCTTTACAAGCTTCTGCACGCACTCAGCCTGGAAAGATATAAACTTATTAAACATTTTTCTGCCAAGTCAGACCACGGCTCCATTGAATTGGCTCCTGGAGAGCCAGCTAGGGTGTAGTGGTCAAGAGTGGCAGACTCTGATCTGGAGAACCGGGTTTAATTTCCCAGTCCTCCACATGCAGCCAGCTGGGTGACCCTGGGTCAGTCACAGTTCTCTCAGAGCTGTTCTCTCAGGAGCAGTTCTCTCAGAGCCCTCTCAGCCCCACCTACCTCACAAGGTGTCTGTTGTGGGGAGAGGAAGGGAAAGTGATTGTAAGCCACTCCGACACTCCTTCGGGTAGTGAAGGGCAGGGTATAAAAGCAATTCTTATTATTATTATTCTGCAGGTGCAGATAGCTAACACAGAAGGGGCTGGAGATACTGATTATCCAAACGCGTCTCAACAAACTGCACACAATCCAGTTCTGGAATTAATTTTAGAAGTCCTTCACACAAGAATTCAGGAAGAGCAATATGTGGGGCAGGGCAAACCAACAGAACAATCCAGGAAAGGAAACAAAGAAATCGAATCATCCCCAACTGTAAGCTCTTTGGGGCAAGGACGTGTCTCTTTTGTTTGTACAACTCTTTATCAACTGTCATGTTGATACTGATATTAGATAACATGAATCCAACCAATTGTTTTCCTGACGTATCGGTATGTCAGGACTTTCGTGAGGGTTGACTCAGACTCCTGGCACAATGGTAGCTTCTTGGTTGAAGCCTTGTGGGCAGAACATGTTTCTGCCAGATGTTTAGGAAAAGACCATTCATGCTTTCCAGTGCCTGCCAAGGAAGTGATCAAGACAATACAGATTGTGAGGTCGGCAGGGGCAACTGCCCTAGGCCCATGCTTGGAGGGACCCCAGTCCCCCATTTACTCTCCCCACGGAAGGAAAGGGGAAAAAAAAGAAGAGTATGCTGCTGCCACCACCTGGTACTCAGGAACAGGGATGCCAGCCTTCAGGTGGGGCCTGAGGAAGAAAAAGAGAAGAGGAGAGGAGATTGGATTTTCCCTCGGGCCACATGTTTGACACCCCGCCCTATACGGTCACTAAGTGGATTGTGTCCTGGGTTTTTTGGATTTTACTTTTGGACCGGCATGGCCTGTGAACAACTTCTTCCAATCGATTGTAGTGATCAGTGTGATATTTGTTGACGGCGCTGTGGTTGAGATGCTGCCAGTGTGGACGCTTGTGAGCAAGATTGTGTGGGTCAAAGCTGAAAGGCTTAAAATCGGCATGAGCAAGAGAGGGCGAAACAGGGAAGGCGGAGGAGGAGGAATTGGAAACTGAGCAGCAGCAGCAACCAGAGGTGGGGGGAGATGCTGAAAGGCAGTGGGAATCCTTGCCTGTCTGAGTGCAACATGTACCTGTCTTGGCTGATAGTTCTAGGTTCTGCTCCTTGCTCCGGCGTTACAGGTAGCCCTGCTGTCCTTCGTCCTTTTAATCTGTTTTCCTTGAAAGGAGGGCTGTTTGCGTCTATGCCTTGGCAGGGCTGCTGGATCATTTTGATTCAGCAAATAGCTCCGCTTGACTGTGTTTGTGTTCCCACCTCATCAGCAAGGTACTTAATGGCAGGCTTTTAAGCCCCCCTGTGCTCAGAGCGCTTAGGAGAGGAGACGATTAAGCAGCTGTGTGTGGGACCACGAGGGAGGGGCATTGCAAATGAGCCATGCTTTGCACCTGTCAGACAGAAGTGTGTCCTGATGTCTGAATATCGCCTGAGATTGCAGATGTTTGTGACGATTGTGCGATCCTCATTTAGGATTGCAGTGCAGTAGATAGGGATGCCAGCCTCCAGGAGGCACCTGCAGTCCACGAACTTAACCAGTACACCAAACTGGCTCTCCTGGAGTTACATCTCATCTCCCGACTACAGAGATCTCTTCCCACGGAGAAAATGGATGCTTTGAGGGTGGACTAATCCCTCTGGAGAAGAGGGATGCTTTGGAGGGTGGACTCTTTGCCATGGGACCCCACCAAGGTCCCTGTCCTCCCCAGGCTCCACCCCCAAATCCCCAGGAATTTCCCAACCGGGAGCTGGCAGCTCCACTCCCCACTGGTTGCATGGGCCAAGGGCACCTTGCTTGGCCCTGGTGGTGGGGTGGCAGGGATTCTAGGGTCCCATCCTGGACATTTGCTCAGGGCCCCAGAATCATCACGGAGACTGTTCCTGCAGCCGATCCTTCCGGCTTCTTTCTCCTTGCCTGGGATGGCAGGTTGATCTGCAGAGCAGGCACATTCATTTCCTTGCCATGGATACCTCTTTGGTATGATTTCTGCATACCCAGCTGCTCTGAAAGGAGCAAGAACAGGTGAGGCTGAGCTCCTCCCCTCCACCTGGTTAGTTGGCAATCCTACCCAGACGGATTTATCAACACTCCACAACGCATCAGGCCACACCCTTGGCATGTGGCTACCCTGGCTTCTGCCTGACTAAGGCTGCAGCTATATTTGTGCTTCTAGCAGAGCTGTTAGGCCCTTAACATCTGTCTGGGAGATAGGTGAAGAGGTGAAGCCTTTCCTAAGGGCGCTGGGAAAAGCAACACCAATTGAACTTCTGCCTTCAAATGCCTCTTCAAGAGCACAACAATTAATGCAAAGAAGGAGAAGGGGAAGGGGAAACTACTTGCACATCTGCACGCTGTCCATAGTTTGAATGCCTGAAGCATTTCTTTAAATGTGGGAGGAGGAGGTGTGCATCTAATTTTTAGAAGCTGTATATGTGACTTCCCTGACCGTTGCCGGTGCAGTGGATAGGGTTGCCAGATCTGGGTTGGGCAATACCTGGAGATTTGTGGGTGGAGCCTGAGGAGGGCGGGGTTTGGTGAAGGGAGGAACCTCATTGGCATATAATGCTATGGAGTCCACTTTCCAAAGTGGCCATTTTCTCAGGTGAACTGATCTCTGTTGCCTAGAGATCAGGAGAACTCGGGCCTCCACCTGGAGGTGACAACATCAAAATATAATGGGAAAATTTCCAGTATAAGCCAGATAAGACAAACAAACTGGAAACACTACTACCATCAACGATAAATATAGCCAATGTAATATCCTTATTAAAAACCTTTATCTTAATGATTTCACGTTACTTTCAGTCCTACTCAAGCCTGTGGTAAGAGGGCAACTGAAACCACTATAACAATATTATATATATACTGTCTTCCAAACAGAGGAGGAGGAGATTGGATTTATACCCTGCCTTTCACTACCCAAGGGAGTCTCAGAGCGGCTTACAAACTCCTTCCCCTTCCCCTCCCCACAACAGACACCCTGTGAAGCAGGTGGGGCTGAGAGAGCTCTGACAGAAACTGTTCTTTTTCAAGGACAGCTCTGACAGAACTACGGCTTGCCCAAGGTCATCCAGCAAGTGCAAGTGGGGGAGTGGGGAATCAAACCCGGTTCTCCCACATTAGAGTCCACGCACTTAACCACTTCACCAAACTGGCTCTTACACAATTTACAATAATAAAAAGCGATGTTAACAATCTTATATGTTTTTCATTCACAATACACAGCTCCAAGGAATGTCACAAATAATTTAAACGGGCTGCTCCACACATTTCCTTCCTAGTGTAAACAGCAGTAGTGCCAGCCAGTAGTGCTCCTCAGGGTCTTGGCCAGAGAAGGCCCTTTGCCAACACCTGCTACCTGAGATCCTGCAAACTAGAGGTCCTAGGGATTGAATCTGGGACCTTCTGCATGCAAAGCCTGTGTCCTATGCCCTGCTCCTGTAACAGAGCCCTAAAAGGCCCTGTAACACAGCCTTAAAGGTAAAGGTAAAGGTTCCCTTGCTCGAAAGCCAGTCGAATCCGACTCTAGGGTTGCGGTGCTCATCTCCGTTTCAAAGCTGAAGAGCCAGCGCTGTCCGAAGACATTTCCATGGTCATGGGGCCGGCATGACTAAACACCAAGGTGCACGGAACGCTGTTACCTTCCCACCAAAGTGGTACCTATTTATCTACTTGCAATTTCTTGCTTTCGAACTGCTAGGTTGGCAGGAGCTGGAACTAGAGACGGGAGCTCACTCCATCTTGCGGCACCCGGGTCTCGAACTGCTGAACTACTGACCTTCCACAGCCTGCAGTTCAGCGTCTTAACCACTTAAGCCAACACAGCCTTAATAGGATATTATTTGCCAAGTGTTGTTAACTTGCCTCTATGCAGTGAATAGTTTCAGCTGACCATTTCCACCCATTAATCCTCTGTTAAAGGGAGCAAGCCTTCCTCCAAGCTGTTGGCAACCCTAGCTCTACCTCATCCCAGCTGGAACTTTTCCCTAAAGTTATTTCACTGCCAGACTGCAGCATGGAGAAAGAGCACCCCACTTTAATGAACTGATCAACTGGGGGATTTGAACCCAGGTCTCTTCTGTCCAAGTCCAGCACATACTTCCATAGGCCAGTGAAACGGACTGAATGTCAAACTCACCCAGTGTCTATTTGTTAAGCTGTTGGTGGGACAGTGCTCGTAGGGTTATCAGCGCTGGGTTGGGAAGTACCTGGAAATGTGGGGAATGGAGCCTGGGGAAGGGAGGGACCTCAGCTGGATGTAATGCCATGGAGTCCACCCTCCAAAGCAGCCATCTTCTCCAGGTGAACTGATCTCTGTCACCTGGAGATCAGCTGTAATAGCAGGAGATTTCCAGGTGTCACCAGGAGGTTGGCAACTCTAGGCAAACAGGAGGAAGAAGAATGAAGTTTGTATTTGTGGCTTACAACATTCTTCCTTACTTCCTTTTTATCCTCACAACAACCCTGTGAGGGTGAGAAACTTTGACTGGCTTCAGGTCACTCAGCAAGCTTCCATGGCAGAGTATGGATCTGAGCCCAGGTCTCCCAATCTGACCCTTTAACTGCGACATTCTCGATTCACGTTTTCCTGCAAGGTTGTCAGGTGCTGTTATTTCTGAACAAAATACATGTGTTGCCAAAAAAAGGGAAAAAATCCAGTTGAAATGTACTTACAGTCTCCTGGGAAGAGGAGCTGTAAGGGAAAATGAGCTGATTGGTATTACGGAGTTGAGTATTGAATCGCTTTGGAGGAAAATGTACCAGGGCAATTTTTTTTTTAATGTACAGATCTATAACATCTTGGTGTGAATGGTGTGTACAGGGCGTTGTGTATTTTGAAGTTAATATTTCAGAAATCCTTTTTGCCAGGCACGCTGCCGGTTTCAATAGAAGGGACTTATTCAGACGGCTTTTTTGCTTTATTCTTGCTGGTGAATCATGCTCTTATGAGAAGCAGAGAGAAGTGGTTGGCTCAGTAAGCTCAGCATAGCCCCGTGATGCTTTTGGGGGCATATTCCACATATCTGAGATGTGAATCACACCCATCTGCCTGGTTGCAACCATTAGTTGGTTTTCTCTGGGCACCAGTTCAGACAACACACGGCGTTGGTGCTGGATGGGCATTCTGGATGTCTGAGGAGGACAGGAGAGCCAGTTTGGTGCAGTGGTTAAGAGCGCAGACTCTAATCTGGGAGAAGCTGGTATGATTCCTCACTCCTCCACATGCAGCCAGCTGGGTGACCTTGGGTCAGTCACAGTTCTCTCAGAGCTGTCCTCTCAAGAGCAGGTTCTCTCAGAGCTCTCTCAGCCCCCCCTACCTCACAGGGTGTCTGTTGTGGGAAGGGGAAGGAGTTTGTAAGCCGCTCCAAGACTTTGAGTGAAAGGTGGAGTATAAATCTAACTCTTCTTCTCCTCACCCCCCCCCCCGCTCACTTACAGGGCTGTGCCTTTTCTTAACTGACCCATGGACTTAGGGTTGGCAACTCTGACTTGGGAGATTCCTGGAGATTCGGGCGGAGCCTGAGAGAGCAGAGTTTAGGGACAGAAGGGAGCTCAGCTGGTATGTGATTCCCTCCAGAGCTGCCATTTCCTCCGGGGGGGGGAACTGATCTCTGTAGTCTGGAGATTAGTTGCATTTCCAGGAGACCTCCAGGCCCCACCTGGGATGTCATTTTATTTCCAAAACAGAAGGCATCAGATGCAGTTTTAGTAAGTATGGCTATAACTGCATTAGCTAGGGTTGCCAAGTGCTTTTTGAGCCGCAGCGGGGGACTCCCGGCTGGCGGCTGGAGTGCGTGCGTATGTCACCCGGAAGTGACGTGACGATGCCGGGCACGCTGGGGGCGGGGCCACGACCATCCGAGGGAAAACCATAGAGTTTTCCCTCGGATGACCGGACTTGGCAAGCCTAGCATTAGCAGAGCCGCTGCCCGTCAGAGCAGACAGTACTGACTTAGATAGACCAAGGGCCTGACTCAGTCTGAGGCCTGTGTTCATCCAGATTGCCTCTGCCAAGAAAATATGTCACATAACTGGCCCAGCTCCATTGGGTCACTAAAGAATCACTCCAGGGCCACTACAGAGGCTTTGTTTCTACAGAAACGTCTCAGTCTGATGGGCCCTGGTGTTTTTGGACTGCCTGCCTTGCAGGGGTCATTTCGTAGAAAAAGAGCTAGGGGGACTCATTAGCATAACTCATTAGCATATGCCACACCCCCTGACATCACCGGAAGTGTGTCCTCCCCACAGCCGGCGGCGACCTCCAGCGGGCACCAGCAGGGAGCTCCAGGCCCCGCCCTCCCGCACCTCATCCAGGGGGATGGCGTCCCCCCGCGTCCCCCCCCCAAATGACCCCTGCTGCCTTGCTCCTTGACTTTGCCTCTGTGATTCCTGCTCAGTCTGCTCAATCAAGACACATATCGGAGCTGTACCGTTTTACACTTCAAACAGGGACGCACGTGTTTGAGCGTTCATTGGATGCTTATGGCTTCTTTTAACGTTGCTGCTTCTTATGTTGGTGGCTTTTATTATTTTATTGTCTTGTTTTTTATTTTGAGGAGCAGCCTGAATACTCAGCTTTGCCTGACCTCTTCAGGGCTTGGAAGCCAAGCAGGGTTGGCCGGGGTTAGTACCCAGATGGGTGATATCGAAGAAGAAGAAGAAGAGGAGATTGGGTTTCTATCCCGCCCTTCACTACCTGAAGGAATCTCAGAGCGGCTTACAATCTCCTTTCCCTCCCCCACAACAGACACCCTGTGAGGTAGATGGGGCTGAGAGAGCTCTTTCGAGAACTGCTCGTGAGAGACCATATCTGAAACAACTTGTAACTGACCCAAGGTCACACCAGCAGCCACATGTGGAGGAGTGGGGAATAGGGGTCCCAAATCCCCCCGGGGGGCGGAATTCCCCCCGGTTTCGAGCCCTGATTCCCGCTCCCGCGGAATTGGGGCCCGGGGGAAACCCCACCCCCGTGCGTGCGTCACCCGGAAGTGACGTCACATGCTGGGGGCGGGGCGACGCCATTTGAGGCGAAAACTCTTTGTTTTCCCCTCAAATGGCGTCGCCCCGCCCCCAGCGTGTGACGTCACTTCCGGGTGACGCACGCAGGGCGTGCGCCACGCACGCTACGCACGCGCACACGGAGAGGATGCCGGCCGGGAGCCCCCCGCTCCCGGCAAAAAGTGAGTTGGCAACCCTAGTGGGGAATCAAACCCGGTTCTCCCAGATTAGAGTCCGCGCTCCTAGCCACTACACCAAACTGGCTTATGGTAGCATGGAAGGAAGACTGGGGTTGTTGTGCAGAGGAAATCAATGTCAAACCACCTCTGCTCTTCTCTTGCCTGGAATGCCATGGAGTTACCATGAGTTGGTTGTGTGACTTGATGGCATGTTCCCCTTCTAGTCTGAGACAAGATGCCAGGGATAGATATTTATTTATTTAGACCCCCACGTCAGTAATTAATTATCATATGGCAGTGGGTGTAGTATAGCCAGGAGATCTGAAGATTGTCTGGCAGCCTGAAACTCTAGCTCTTTTTGTGGCAAGCTAGGTTTGATTTTTGGGCTGAGAGAACTGCGACTGACCCAAAGACACCCTGCTGGCTTCAAGTGGAGGAATAGGGAATTGAACCTGGTTCTCCAGATTAGAGTCTGCTGCTCTTTACCACGACACCAAACTGGCTCTCGTCCCACTTCACTAATTGAAACCCAAAGCAGAAGACACGAGTGTTCCTCTCCCCTCCCTTTCATCCTCACAACAACCCCATGAGGTAGGTGTGAGTGGGGGAGAGTGGCTGCCTCACTGTTATCCAGCAAGCTCCCATGCCGCTATAAGGATGCCAGACTCTAGGTAGGACCTGAGGATCCTCTGGAATTACAGCTCATATCAGCGATCAGTTCCCCTGGAGGAAATGGATGCTTTGGAGGGTAGACTCTGTGGCATTATGTACCCGACTGAGGTCCCTTTTCTCAGGCTCCATTCCCCCAAACTTCTAGGAGTTTCCCAACCTAGATATGGCAACCCTACTGCGACGATTCAAACGTGGGTCTCCCAGATCCATTCAAACACCACACTGGCTATTTCCCCCGCTACATAACTGGGAAGTCCTCCTGGATATGCAGCAGAATTTTGCTGTGCCCGGCTGAAGAACACACTCCCATTGTCTCCCCCCAACCCCCATGGGCTGGAATCTTACTAGGCCTCATCTGGGTGGATGAAAATTCCTCCTTCCTAAGGTAACCAACTTGGCCTCTCCAAGCTGGGTGACAGCCTGTCCTTGGAATTATGTCGGGTTTTCTCAGAAAAGGGTTTACGGGCTCCGGATGAGTTTGATTAATTGTATATGTGCAACTATTAGTAAAAAGGGTGCAGCTCTGGGTGTGGATCCGTTTAAATACCTGAGAGAAAACATAGGAGCCTGCAGCTGCCTTGGGGAGAGCGGGATAATGGGCTTGCAAAGATCCTGGGAGGGACAGACCAGAGACGGCCTGGGAGGACTGGTGCGCAACCACATCCCTGCCAACTTCTGCAAGGCCCAAGAGGGAGGTTTATGCTTCTTCTCGCTGCCCTTGGGACTCAATCAGGGTTCAAAGTAAACCTGGGAAGATCCCATGTTTTATGCCTCCCGTCGATGTATTTGGTATGATTTTGGTATTCATGTCCCACTTTTCTCTTCAACAGGGACCCAAAGCAGCTTATGATATTGTTCTCCCCGCCTCCATTTTATAACAACTACCCTGTGAGCAATGCTCCCTCTAAGCTGTGGAGTCTTGTGAGCAGAATTCTACTTCATGAGATGCCGGCATTAAAGGTGTGAGCGAGCGACTTGGCTGCTGCATAAATTAGTTGGCTCTGGAGCCCTCTTTCCTGAGCTAAGACAAAAATGTGTGAGCCGGAGGCTAAAAAACTGCGAGCTAGCTCACACTAACTCAGCTTAGAGGGAACACTGCCTGTGAGGTGTGTTAGGCTGGGGGGGAGGGGAGAGAGAGAGAGAGAGAGAGAGAGAGAGAGACTGGCTCGATGTCACCGTGGCAGAGAAGCGATTTGTCTTCCTCTTTAAAGTATTTTTCTAAGGTTGTTATACCTCGCTTTTCTCTACCCTAAGGAGTCTCAAAGAGGCTCGCCATTGCCTTTTCCTTCCTCTCCCCACAACGGGCACCTTGTGAGGTAGGTGGGGTTGAGAGAGTTCCGAGAGAGAACTGTGACTGGCCCAAGGTCACCCAGCTGGCTGCATGTGGAGGAGTGGGGAATCAAACCCGGTTCTCCAGATTAATCCACCACTCTTAACCACGATACCACACTGGCTGTAAGCACTCTAACCACTACACATCTCTCTCTGCACAACAAAGCGGTTTGAAGAATCCCATTGCACTGCCATGTGACCCAGAAACAAAACCCAGAATGGAGCTGAGTGAATCCGTGCAGTGCAGGCTTTCTTCCTCGCTGATTTCTTGCCCGTTCACACAACAAAGTGAATGAAAGGAGCTGACATAGCTAGGGTTGCTAGCTTCAGGTTGGGAAATACTTGGAGTGTGGGGGGATGGAGCTTGAGGAGGGCGGGGTTTCGGGAGACGAGGGACCTCAGTGGGGTACAATGCCGTAGAATCCACCTTCCAAAGCGGCCCTTTTCTCCAGGTGGACAGATCACTGTCGCCTGGAGATCAGTTGCAGTCCCAGGAGAACTCCAGCTACCACCTGGGGGTTGGCAACCCTACTTAGCTTTGTGGGGATGCTTGGCCTACGGCAGTCTCAGGTTCGATCCCCAGCATCTCTAGCGAAAAGGGACAGGGAAGGCTTCCCTGTCTGAGGCCATCACAACTGAGTTGCACTGGGCTGAGGAAGGGGTTTAATGGTCTCCTTGAGAGTAAAGCAGCCTCATGTCAGAATGCTGGTGGGGCAGGGTCACAGATGTCCCTGCCGGGATAAATGGGACCTCAGGTGGGGAAAGTGGGGCAGAGGCCTGCTGCTACTCAGAGTAGACAATGCTGGTCTAGCTGGACTTGCTTGGTCGAAGCAGAACAAAGTTTGAGTCCAGTGGCACCTCTGAGATGCCATTCAGTGGATGGCCGCAAATAATGCACGTAAATGCAAGAGTTAACAAAGAGGTGGGAGAAGGAAAGAATGAAACTGGAGAGTGCCCATCATGGCGATTTGTTTTTTTTCCCTCTCTCTCTCGTTTGGAATACTTTATTTTAATTATCTTTATTTACATTTTCCACATAATACAAAATTCCACAATCCATATGACTTCCTTGCTATCTCGGAGCCTCATTAATGACTATTTGTACCAATCCAATCATATAAACGCCTCCATCTTTCTACAAACACTTTTTCATCCTTCCCCTGAAGGATGATGCTTCGCTTATCCATCTCTGCCAAATCAAGCAATTTACATATGATCTCTTCCTTCTTTGGAATATACTCTTGTTTCCAAAACCTGGCTAACAACATTCTTGCAGTAGTGAGTATATATATTATCATATATTTGTCTTTTAACTTATAACTATCCGGCAACATATTTAACAAAAAGATTTCTGGAGTCAAGTCAATTTTCACATTAGTTATTCCTATAACTATCTTTTGTATCATTCTCCAATACTGTATTTTTATACATCGCCACCACATATGGAAGAAAGTACCTACGTTATTATCATGGCGATTTGTTAACAGAACACATAGCAAAGAAGTATTTTCTTTTGTCTGTCCCGACTCTGCTGCCAATGAAAGTTTAAGCAGTTTGTGTTAGATCGCGCTAACAAAGGACTCTTAGAGTGATTCAGCAAGTGATTCAGCTTTATTGGAAGTAACGAACAAGCACTCAACTCAGTAAGAAACCAGAACAGAAAACAGTGGGAGCTTATGCTCCTTTTAAACATAACCGGGCTAATGTAGCCACGCCTATTTACAATTAACAACCAATGAGATTGCTTAGTTAAGGACCAATGGGAGTCTTTCCCTCCTAGGGAATGGTATCGTTCTGATTGGTCGCTGTTACGAAGCGACCAATAGGAAGTTCGCTCAGAGGAGCCCTGGTCTGGCTCGAAGCTTAACATAGGAGTCCTATGAGGTGATTCATGTAATCGTTTCAATACATTACAATTCCTCCCCCCTAAGTTAAGTCATCATCCATTTGTTTTATTATTTACATACAATCAAGTCATGCTGTTGTACATCAACTGTTCCAAAATACTTTATTACAATCGTAGTCTTTTAGATAAGTCGGCATCTGCCGCGTACGCTGAGACCTGCGAAGCGGTGCAGGCTCTATGGGCACACAAGGTTGTGAGTCACTGTGGGGTTCACTACAGCCTGGTTCAGGCACGAACTCTACTGGGGTTTCAGCCCCGCACCCAGGGGTCTGCCCTGACTCGGGGACAGTACCGGGCCTTTCGGTACTCACCGCCTGCTCTGGGGGTGTCCACTCGACATCAGGGGATTCAGCCGTCGGAGAGTCAGCGCTGTCCCTAGCCCAACGTCTCCTTAACTGATCTATGTGGCGCCGCCATATTCGACCGTCAGCTAACTGCACCACATACATTCGAGTACCCACAGAGTCGGATATAACCCCAGGAAGCCATAAGTGCCCGTTTGCATAATTTCGTGCGAAAACCTTGTCCCCTTTTTCAAACATGCGCACCTTCGGTTGCGCCGTGGTACGCTCGGATTGCTCTTCAGTGAGGTCTGGGTGCATTCGGTTCAAACGGGTCGTGAGTCTCCGCCCCATTAACAATTCGGCCGGACTACGGCCTGTAGCACTACAGGGGGTGGTGTGCTGCAGCAAAAGAAAGGAGCCCAGCCTCTGGCTCCAGTCCCCTTCGTCCATTTTACCCAGGGCCTCTTTGGCCGTCCTGACCATCCGTTCGGCTTGGCCATTAGATGCCGGATGGAAAGGGGCCGAAGTCATTTGGCGTATGCCATTACTCGTGAGGAAGAGCCTAAATTCCTCAGACACAAATTGAGGCCCGTTGTCACTGACGATGACGTCAGGCAACCCGTGGGTGGCAAAAAGTCGGCGGAGCGCATGGATCACAGCAAGTGATGTGGTCGATTTCATATGCACGACCTCCAGCCATTTGGACATAGCGTCCACCACAATTAGGAACATTTGCCCTTGGAGAGGGCCAGCAAAATCTATATGCAATCTGGCCCAGGGTTTACCAGATGACTCCCAGCCTTGGGGTGTAGCTTGTGGGGGATCGGGTCTGACTTGCTGGCATTTGGGACACCCTCGTACCCATTCTTCGATCTCTTTGTCCAGCCCCGGCCACCAGACATACCCTCTGGCCAACGCTTTGGTGTGTACCATACCGGGGTGACCCTCGTGCAGCGACTCTAACACTCTCGTCCTGAGTTTGTCAGGAACCACCACCCTGTTCCCCCATAATACACAGCCCTTAGAAATGGATAGTTCATTTTGACGGCTTTTGTAAGGGCCGAACTCCGGTTCAACGCTTCCAACCGGCCACCCCCTCCAAACCCAGTTTAATACTCGGGACAGCACGCTATCCTTGGCCGTGTGTGCTGCAATGTCCCTGGATGATACCGGGGGTCGAGGAAGCTCCTCAATTGCCAAGACCTCACAGGCGGGGGCAGGGTCTGCGCCAATGTCCGGCACCGGGCACCGGCTGAGGGCATCCGCATGCCCAATCGCTTTCCCAGGCCGGTGCTCTAAGTCAAAATCATAAGCCTGCAAAAATATCGCCCATCTAAGCATGCGTGGGGACATGATGTTTGGCAATTGCTTATCGGGCGCAAAAATCCCCAGTAGCGGCTTGTGGTCAGTGACCAGCAAAAATCGTCTGCCAAAAATAAAATCATGGAACTTTTTGACAGCCGCTACCAACGCCAGACCCTCCTTGTCTATCTGGGCATAGTTCCGCTCTGCCGCAGATAGTGATCTAGAATAAAAAGCGATAGGCGCTTCGCTCCCATCAGGCATCAGATGGCTTAAAACTGCGCCTACTCCAAAAGGTGAAGCGTCAGCAGCTAACACCAGGAGCTTGTGTTCATCATAATGCGTGAGTACGGCATTAGATGTCAGCAGCTCCTTGACTCCCACAAAAGCCTTTTCCTCGGCCTGCCCCCACTTCCATTTTGCCTCCTTGTGCAAAAGCGCGTGCAAAGGGGCCGCCACTGATGCCTTATGCGGTAAAAACGCATGATAAAAATTCAGGAGTCCTAAAAAGGATTGGAGCTCCTTCTTACTCACCGGCCTGGGGGCGTTTTGGATTGCAGATACCTTCTCATCCGTGGGGTGGACTCCCTCTGCGTCAATGCGAAACCCCAGGAAGTCCACACTTTCCACCCCGAGCGTGCATTTTGAGCGCTTAACTCTGAGACCGGCATTTTGAAAACGCCTGAGGACCTCTTTAACCCGGTCCAGTAGTTCCTGTTCAGACCCGCCCGCAATCAGCACGTCGTCAAAATAGGGCACTGTGCCAGGTACCCCCCTTAGTAGACGTTCCATGAGGCCCTGAAAAATCCCAGGTGCTACGTTGACCCCGAATTGCAGCCTGTTCACTTTAAAAGCCCCTTGGTGGGTTACAATTGTTTGGGCCTCGGCAGCCTCCGGGGTGACAGGCAACTGCTGGTATGCCTGGGCCAGGTCAAATTTGGCGAAAATCTTGCCACCCCCCAGGGAAGCCAAAATGTGGCTTATTACCGGGACCGGGTACGAATGTTGCTGCAGCGCCTTGTTAATCGTACATTTGTAATCGGCGCATAGTCGTATGGACCCATCTGATTTGACAGGGGTTACGATCGGGGTCTCCCATTTGCTGTATGGTACTGGCTCTAAAACCCCTTGCTCAACTAGTTTGTCAATCTCTTTTTCCACCTTATGTTTGAGAGACACAGGTACTTTCCGATACTTCAACCTAATAGGTTTGACTGACGGATCTAAGTCAAACGCAACCGGGGGGCCCTTGTACCTCCCCAACCCTTCGGCAAATACATCAGGGAACAGGTCGTACAGCATGCCCCATTTATTTTCAGACATCCTGTTAATCCCAGAAATACCAATGCCCAATGGCTCAAACCAATCTAACCCTAGCAGGTTAACCCGGTCTCCCTCTGCAATCAGGAATGACAGTTTAACACATTTCCCCTTATACTCAACAGTAACAGAGTCCCGTCCGGCCAAGGGAATTCGGTTGCCCTGGAAGTCGGACACTCTGGTTCCCGCAGGCTGGAGCCGCCGCCGGCTTCGGTTCGGGAACAACTGGCGCCAGGACGCGGCAGAAATCACCGTCACGGACGATCCTGAGTCCACCTCCATTGTACAGGGTCGGCCGTCGAGGAGTGGAGTCACGGTGATCTTGCCCTGGCTGCTGGTGCGATTTACGGCCGATGCGCTCGACAAGGTCGCCGTCAACTGGCAGCTTGCTTCCGATGCTGAGGAACGGGTCTTGCCTTGGGTGCTGACTGGAGTGCCCCTCTGCGCTGACCGGTTGTTAGTTGAGGGATCCTTCTTTGCTGATCTGCAGACTCTGGCCAGATGACCACGCCGCCCACACGCTCTGCAGTCGACATCACGAGCCCAACAGGAGTCGCGCTGGTGTTTCCCGCCACAACCGGAGCAAGGCTTGACGTTGGTAGTCTTCGCTGGGGTCCGCTTGCCTCGAACCGCGTTGACGTCATCATCCGCGTCTTCGCCCTCGCTGTCTCGTTGAGCGTGTATACTGGGCTCTGCCACCCGCTGGCGGACCTCCTTCGTGGACTTCTCCGCTGCTTCCGCGGCCACGGCCTCTTCGTAGGCCACTGCCCAGGTCAGGGTGGTGCGGGCGAACAGCCTCTGTTGCAGCCTTTCATCTTTGAGACCGCAGACGAGACGGTCTCTGAGGGCTTCCTCCACGTTGTGGAAATTACATGGTCGTGCGGCTTTGCGAAGGGCCGCCACGAAATCTGCGATGGTCTCGCCTCCGGCCTGGTTCCGCTTGTAAAAAGCGTGCCGGCAGGCGATCTCCGACGGTTGTGGAGAATAGTGAGCCTTAAGCTTCTCAGTGATGTCAGCGTAGGTGACAGTCTTTATATCAGTTGGGGCCACCAACGACCTGGCTATGTCGAAGGTCCCCTTCCCGCAGGAACTCAGGAGGCACGCCCGTTTCTTGGCCTCGTCTGTAATGTCGTGTGTCTCCAGATGGAACTCGAACCTGGATAGGTAGGAGTCCCAGTCTTCTGAGGAGGGTTCGAAGCACTCGAACTTCTGGCTTCCAGCCATCGTGGGAGACTTGGGCACCGGAGCTGGTGGCGCCTCCGCCGGATCGGCTGCTGTGCTCTGCTCGCTTTCTTCCGAGTCCGAAGTGTGGATGTCCGCAGGGCTGCCTACCTGCTCTAACATCCCATCCTCGTCGCCAATTGTTAGATCGCGCTAACAAAGGACTCTTAGAGTGATTCAGCAAGTGATTCAGCTTTATTGGAAGTAACGAACAAGCACTCAACTCAGTAAGAAACCAGAACAGAAAACAGTGGGAGCTTATGCTCCTTTTAAACATAACCGGGCTAATGTAGCCACGCCTATTTACAATTAACAACCAATGAGATTGCTTAGTTAAGGACCAATGGGAGTCTTTCCCTCCTAGGGAATGGTATCGTTCTGATTGGTCGCTGTTACGAAGCGACCAATAGGAAGTTCGCTCAGAGGAGCCCTGGTCTGGCTCGAAGCTTAACATAGGAGTCCTATGAGGTGATTCATGTAATCGTTTCAATACATTACAGTTTGAGAAAGGGAAAACAAAATTTTTGTCCATACTCTGCAGAAACATGCTATGTATGTCAAATTGAAAATATCGAATACATATTTTATTCGACTTATATCCCGCCCTCCCCACATGGCAGGCTCAGGGCAGGCTACATCAGATTTAATAGAAATACAATATCTAAAATACAAAGGAATTGGTAAAAATACAGTTAAAACACTAATAAATTACAACTATATCCTTCAGCCGCTGCAGTTGTCATTAGAATTAAGTCTCACAGATGCCATCTCTGGTAAGCAGTTCTGACCCACTGAGAGGAGACCCAGAAAAGAGGGAGGGAAGTCCGTCATTCTAGTTAAAAGCCTGGCGGAAGAGCTCCGTCTTGCAGGCCCTGCAGAACTGTAAAAGGTCCCGCAGGGCCGTTATCTCGTATGGGAGCTCATTCCGCCAGGTAGAGGCCAGGGCTGAAAAGGCCCTGGTTCTAGTCGAGGCAAGACGAGATAGACGTCCCTGGGGCCAGGGAGCACCAGAAGGCGTTGACTGGCAGATCGTAAAACCCTTCGGGGCTCATAGAGGGAGAGACGGTCTCACAGATACGTGGGCCCCTGGCTGTATAGGGCTTTAAAGGTAAGCACCAACACCTTGAAACGGATCTGGTACTCAGTGGACAGCCCCATGTGTCAAATTGAAAGTGCTACATAAAGACGGCGTATTATGACGATGATTATTACTGCTACTACGTCGTATAATTTTATAAACATCTACGTGTCTCCTCCTTAGTCATCTTCTCCCCTAAACTAAAAAGACCAAAAACAATTTAGCCTTTCCTTCTAGAGAAGGTGCCCCAAGCCCCGAACCAACCAGCTATTTCTCCTGTTACAAACTGAACTCAGACAACCACCTACCAAACCAGAGCTGACCATCTCCACGATGCTCTCTGTCTCCCTTCGCCACACTTGATGACCTAGTGGAGGCAGGGAGCGCGTGCTTGTTTTTCAAAGATGGAGGACCGTTTAAAATGCAGTTCCTCCTAGGGTTGCCAAGTCAGAAACTTACCGGAGCGGGGGACTCCCGGCCGTCGTCTGGAGCGCATGCGTGCCACATCCACGTCACCTGGAAGTGACACGGGTACACCGGGCATGCTGGGGGCAGGGCCAGGACCATCCGAGGGAAAACCATAGAGTTTTCCCTTGGATGACCGTGGCCCCGCCCCCAGCGTGCCCGGCATACCCGCGTCACTTTCAGGTGATGTGCATGTGGGAGTGGAGTTCCCTCCGGGGCCCGATCCACCAGCAGCGGGGAACGGGCCTCTGGGGCGGGGGTTTCCCCGCCCCCCGGGGGGACTTGGCAAGCCTAGTTCCTCCCGTTCGAGAAGTACAACCCACAATGCACTTACACATATGAACCTGCCATAAACCATATCAGGCCATTGGTCCATGTACGCAATGAACTGGTCATGAGGACACTGGATCAGACCATTGGTCAATTATGGTCGTATTTAGGGTTGTCAGCTCTGAGTTGAGAAATGCCTGGAGAAGGGAGAAGGTGGGGAAGGGAGGGGCCTCCGTGGGGTGTCATGCCATACCCTTCCACAGGGCCTCTAAAATGGAGCAGTTCTGCCAGGCCTTTGGCTGAGGTGGCAGGCGTCCAATAAAACACTTGGCCTCCCCTGCTGAAATTAAGGCCTAGCCCCTCAATGCGACCTGGACGACCAATAATATCACAGAGACCCAGTGGCGCCAGCTTGAATATAATGTCTGTAATGAAATAGTGCAACCTGCTTTGTGTAGTGGTTAAGTGCGCGGACTCTAATCTGGAAGAACCGGGTTTGATTCCCCACTCCTCCACTTGCACCTGCTGGATGACCTTGGGCAAGCCGTAGTTCTGATAAGAGCTGTTCTTGGAAAAAGAGCCCTTTCTGTCAGAGCTCTCTCAGCCCCACCTACCTCACAGGGTGTCTGTTGTGGGGAGGGGAAGGGAAAGGAGTTTGTAAGCCGCTCTGAGACTCCTTTGGGTAGTGAAGGGCGGGGTATAAATCCAATCTCCTCCTCCTCTTCTTCGTCTTCTTCTTCTTCCTTTTAAAATTTATGCTATCTTAAATTGTTTTTAATTATTTTGTAAATTCTATTTATGTGTTTTAGAATCCTACTGTGATCCAACGCCCCTGAGCAGAATATAAATTGAAATAAATAAATAAATAATATGGTGCGTCCTCCAAAGCAGCCATTTCTTCCAGGGGAACTGATCTCTGTTTTCTGGAGATCCCTTGTAATTCCAGGAGATCGCCAAGTCCCACCTGAAGGCTGGGAGCCCTACCAATGTGGTCTGTTCTGCTTGTCTTTCCAGGGTCTCTGGTCAAGGTCTTTTGCATCACTTTCTACCTGATCCTTTGGACTGGAGCTGCCGGGGACCGAACTTGGAACCGTCCAGATGCAAAGCAGATGCTTTGCCACTGAGCCACCGCCCCCCTTGCAATATGCCATGGATTTTGTCAAGCATGTCGTTCCACTTTCATGTCAGTACTTAATACTGTGACAGACGCAATACTACAGTATCGACGGGTGCCAGGGGTTGGAGAACCTGGCCATTAGCCAGTGCTCAGAGACTAGCACAGACAAGAGTCACACCCTGTCTCACTTTGCCTGCGAGCCAGTCATAGGCAGGGTGAGAAAATACAAAGACCTGGGTTTAAAGAGGCCCACTGAGGAAGCTGTGACCCCACGCTCCCCAGCTTCTGGCTCTGTTCATCAGAATCGCTTTATTGTATGTGGCCTACTGTGTAGTGGGTTGCCGCATGGACGAACGACCAACAACGACGTAGTGCATAGCACGCTTTATTCAGAACACAACAAGGACAAGGAACAACGGCCGGCAGGCCAACTATATACACAACCAGGGGACACACCCCTGGGTCCCATTGGCGGGTTTGAATCTCCCGACACGGTCCCATTGGTTCCCCCAGTGGAGGGACTAGGATCCTAGTCCCTATTGTTACTCTGGACTGAAGCTCAGGAGTGTGCGCTGGCCTCTGGTGGCAGTCAGTGGACACAACATGGCCATAGGCCTTCACAATATCAAATGCTCTCAGAGAGTTTGTACATAACATCTGATAAAAGGGGGGGGGAAATCAACCTCTATAAAATGTATAAAGGCCCCGGTCACACGGAGAATTTGCCGCGCGAAAGGCACAAATGCTGGGTGGATTTTCGGGGTGCGATCACACCGCAACATCTGGCAAGTGTAGCGCACCCATGGCCAACCCGTGGCGTGCCGCCGAAGATGCACAGTTAAAAAGTACCTGCAAAGATCTACTAGCAAATGGTTTGCCATGGGCTGCAGACAGACCCATTTGGTGTGATCGCGCCGGCGCGCGCCTATTCCCTCTGGCCGTCCTCTTTGCAGCATGCGCCGAAGGACGAAACCCCGGTGCGCCGCCGTTGTGTCCGATCACATAATGGCGGATCAGAATGCGATGGCGCAAATAGCCACGCCTCCCCCCCCCGTGCGTGATTTCCGGCACGTGTGGCCGGGGCCAAAATCTGTTAAAACTACCTCAGCCTATACTATTTAAATCCGATAAGACCTTTTAAGACTGCTCACTTAGTTGCAATGGTACTATTTGATTTCTTTGCTCTAATTTTTCTCGCGGCCGAGGCAAGGAGAGCTAATCTTGCAGAGATTAAGGGGTCCTCAGCTGAGAGCCTAAGGGCCACCTTATCCTAATCAGACAGGGGGTATAAGGCTGCCAGTATTTTTGCTATAAATTTGGCCCTGGGTTCTCTGTATAAAGGCCAGAATATAATGGGGAAGGTTCTGTTCATGCAACAGGGATGGATGGATAAACATAAGAACATAAGAGATGCCAATGTTGGATCAGGCCAAAGGGCCATCCAGTCCAACACTCTGTGTCACACAGTGGCCAGAAATACCAGGTGCCATCAGGAGGTCCACCAGTGGGGCCAGGACATTAGAAGCCCTCCCACTGTTGACCCCCCCCCCAGCACCAAGAAGACAGAGCATCTCTTGCCCCAGAGCCCCTATCTATACCTTGTGGCTAATAGCCACTGATGGACCTCTGCTCCGTATGCTTATCTAATTCCCTTTTGAAGCCGTCCATGCTTGTAGCCGCCACCACCTCCTGTGGCAGTGAATTCCAAGTGTTAATCACTCTTTGGGTGAAGAAGGACTTCCTTTTATCCGTTCTAACCCGACCGCTCAGCAATTTCATGGAGTACCCACGAGTTCTTGTATTGTGAGAAAGGGAGAAAAGTTGCGTCCTAGTTTGTTTCCTTTTAGATTCATATGCATTTTGGCCAACAGCTCCCATTTTCTGCTGTTTTTACAGGCTGTCAGGTAGATGTGTCTCTACATTGTACACGCATTATATGGTTTTTATAGGCAATTCCCTACAGTCTTTATGCCGTGATCTGGATGGCCCAGGCTAGCCTGGTCTTGTCAGATCTCAGAAGCTAAGCAGGGTTAGGCCTGGTTGGCACTTGGATGGGAGGCCACCAAGAAAGTGCAGAGGCAGGCAAGGGCAAACCACCTCTGAAAGTCTCTTGCCTTGGAAAACCCACGAGGGGCTGCCCTCAATCGGCTGTGACTTGGCAGCATCTTACACACACCCTTCACATAGGTGCCTTATACCTATAACAGAGAATGTGAGTTTTCTGATGCACAGGTAACGTTGAGAAATGCATACTTCTCCATGTGAAAAATTCAGAGTGAAAGCCTAGGGCAGTGATGGCGAACCTTTTGGAGACCGAGTGCCCAAACTGCGACCCAAAACCCACTTATTTATCGCAAAGTGCCAACACGGCCATTTAACCTGAATACTGAGGTTGTACTTTAGAAAAAAACAACTCATACATTAACTTAAGATGATCCAAACAAAGTAAGGAACGCAATCCCAAATGCTTTCATTTACTTAAAATTATTTGGCAGAGAATTCGACACTTTAAGGATGGTCTGGGCCTGGCTTGGGCGATGGCACGCGTGCCCACAGAGAGGGCTCTGAGTGCCGCCTCTGGCACCCGTGCCAGAGGCTCGCCATCACTGGCCTAGGGTCTGGGAAACCCAGATTCAAATCCCTGCTCTGCCACCATCGAAGCTTGCAGGGCGACCTCGGGCCAGTCACACATCCTCAACCTAGCCTACCTCACAGGGTTGCGGCGAGGAGAGGAGAAGGATGTAAGCCGCTTTGGGTCCCCATGGGGGAGAAAGGCAAAGTATAAATGAAGTGAATACAAATAACATGAGGTAACAGATAATGACACAGATGGCTTTGTAAGTTGGTTAGACAGATCTGTGAGGGATAGGCCCATCACGGTGACTCAACGGAGCCTCTGAAACCCAGTGCCAGGAGGCAACTTCAGGGGAAAGCCTCAGCCTCTATGCTCTATTTGTTGGCCCTCCAGGGCAACCAGTTGGCTACGGCATGAAACAAGACGCTGGACGACATGGACCTCACTGGTTTGAGCCAGCCAGGCTCTTATGTTCTCAGATGTGAGGATTCTTTGGTCTGAAGGGAGAAGGAAAAATAAAACCCAAAATGAGACAGCAGGGCTGAGAAACGCAAAGCCACCTTCCAAAGGGGACTGGCCCAATAGCCACTTTCTAGATTGTTCCCCTCTGGGGTGTTTCCAGTGCTGTGCTTGAGGCAAACCCCTCATGGCCTGAAGAACCATCACAGTGCCGGTAAGAGACCGGACAAAAATGTCATCTGTGACTGCAAAGATTCCCAGCAGGGCAGCTTCTCCTTGTGCAACCTACTTTGTGGTGTCGATTTCAAATCACCACCCGGAGATCCACTTTAGCCTGGCAAGAGTGCCAAGCCAATGGGGGGAATGTGGTGAGCTTGAAAGGTCTGAGACAAGCTGAGAAGAAAGGAGGAGAACGCCCCGCAGGGGGAAAGGAATTAACTGGCGTGTATTACATGAGTAATCTTGTGCGATTTTCTCTGACGGGAAGTAGAGTGAAAAATGACGGGATTCCCCACCTTTTTTGTTGTGATTTTTTGGCATTTTCTGATTACGCTCTTTCTTTCTTTTTTGACACTGTAGGAAATGTATTAGGAATTCTCTCAAATCTAATTGAGAGGATTTAAAGAAACATGTCTTCTCAAGAGGGAGAGGGGAAGCAACGATTCCCAAGATTTCTTGTATGACCAGCAAAGGATGTAGCTGGAAAAGGACAGAAATGGCTGGTTCTGATCCATGGGTTGATTTCTGGCAGGGTTGCCTGTCTGTGGCTCGAACAATCCAGACCAAGTCACAAAATCATAGAATCGTAGAACGTTAGAGTTGGAAGGGACCTTGCAGGTCATCTAGTCCAACCCCCTGCACTCTGTAGGAGCACAGCCGAAAGTCAGCCCTACAACATACCCGAAAGATGGCCGTCCAGCCTCCGCTTGAAAACGCCCAGCGAAGGAGCCTCCACCACCTCCTGAGGCAGTCTGTTCCACTCCTCAACCACTCTTACAGTTAGGAAGTTTCTCCTGATATTTAGCCAGCAGCGACTCCCTTGTAATTTCCACCCATTAGATATAGATCTGCTCCATCTTCTACATGACAGCCCTTCAAATATTTGAAGACTGCAAATGGAGTTTTGGGAGGTGAGGGACCTCAGTGGGTTATAATGCCCATAAAGTCCACTCTCTAAAGGTGCCATCTTTTCCCAAGGGAACTGATCTCTGTAGTCTGGAGAACAGCTATAATTTTGGGAGCTCGCCAGGTCACACCTGGAGGTTGGCAACCCAAGTGATCCACCTCACCTCCCAAAGGTTTCCGTAGGGAGTGTGAATGCTGGGGCAGAGTGAATGCACTCTGCTGGGGCAAAACTCTGGCATGGATTCCAGCATCCGGAACGGATTCCGTCCATTCTGCACACTCCCCAGCCTTTCATCTCACCACTCTCTTTGCATACGTTCACGGGGAAGGGACCGTAGTGTGTGCCGAAGACATCTCCACTTCCTAGCTATGTTGTTTCTAACAGCTCTGCAGTCACCAAAAAAGAAATCCAGAGAAATCCGGGAGCTGTTGCACATTGCAAAGCCATGAATCAACCAACTGCAAACTTTGCATTGGCAAGGGTGACCTGGAAATCCCTCAAATCACATTTCACAAAGCAGACAGATCAGAATATTCAATCAGCCCAAACAAACAAACAAAAACTGACATGTGATATGCAAACCCCCTAAGACAACTTTATTTCTTCCTGGGTCAAAGCAACCTGGAATGCCTCTGGCTGAAAGATATGCCGGCGACGATGGTTATCAGTCTGTCCCCTGAGCAGAACAGGTAAGTTTAAGCAGGGCATTATTTGAATAGATAAGACAACACTGAGAGGTAGTAGATTCAGGGCAAACAAAAGAAAGCTGTCCTTGGCATAATATGCAATTGACTTGTGGAACTCCCTGTCACATGACATATTGATGTACAATTGATGGACACTAGATTCCCACAGCAAGTATTTCAACTGTTCCTATCTACTGGAAACAATCCCAGTTTTATAGTACCAGCATCTCAGTTCTCATACCATGGTTGTATTTATTTACTCTGCAGTGGTAAATGTACTTCTTTAAACTCCAAATTGTTCTTTGGGTTAAAGATATACTTGCCTTCCAGTGTCCCTCTGCATCAGTAGCTGCAGTATGTGCAAACGGCTTCACCAAGCAGAACACCGCACTGTGCTGCGCATGCACTAACACGCATGTGCAGCATGGGCAAGTTGCATGCGCCTAGGTGTAGTGGTTAAGTGTGCCGACTCTAATCTGGGAGAACCGGGTTTGATTCCCCACTCCTCCACTTGCACCTGCTGATGTGACCTTGGGTCAGTCACAAGCTCTGGCACAGCTGTCCTTGAAAAAGAGCAGTTTGTGTCAGAGTTCTCTCAGCCCCACCCACCTCACAGGGTGTCTGTTGTGGAGAGGGGAAGGGAAAGGAGTTTGTAAGGCGCTCTGAGACTCCAAGGGAAGGGCGGGGTATAAATCCAATCTCTTCTCTTCTTCTTCTTCTTCTAAAACGGAACGAGAGTCTAAGGGAAAGGAACGAAACCCTCAAGGATGAATCTGCAGGACGTTACTTCCCTTTAAAAAAACAACAACAGGGCATTTCATCAGAAGGCAAAATTAATGCAGCCCTGGGGCAGCCGTGCACAGGCAGAAAATCAAGAGCTTCCTTGATGAACAGGGACGGTCGGAGCCAGTCTGGTCAGACCTCCCTGGGAAATCCCTCATTTGCTTTCAGGGGAGATTTTGTGGAAATCTGCCCATGCTCAGTCTTCTGGGTCTCAAGACGTTACATCTCAGAGTGGGGCTGGATCCTGACCCGGAGGCTTGCGTATGAATACTGAGGCACCACACAGCACGGAGCCGGCTATTTTATACACTGCCAGAAGTGCATGTTGTTTGGAAATATGAAGGATGATGATGAGGATCCATTAGACGACAGGCTGTTGCCGGAGTGGCATTGTGGTGCGGCAGACAGATTGCTGGACTAGGATCCTGGGAGACTCGGGTTTGAATCCCCAGTTCTACCGTAGAAGCATCACACATTCTCAGCCTGGCCTACCTCACAGGGTTCTTGCGAGAGAATGGAAGACGAGGAGGAGGAGTTGGATTTATACTCCACCCTTCATTCGGAATCTCAAAGCGGTTTATAATCTCTTTCCCTTCCTCCCCCACAACAGACACCCTGTGAGGTAGGTGGGGCTGAGAGAGCTCTGAGAGAACTGCTCTTGAGAGAACAGTTCTGAGAGAACTTGTGTCTGACCCATGGTCACTCCAGCAGCTGCATGTAAAGGAGTAGGAAATCAAACCCGGTTCTCCAGATTAGAGTCTGCTGCTCTTAAGCACTACACCACACTGGAGGGGGGAGGGGGATGTTCTAAGTGGCTTTGAGTCCCAACTGAGGAGAAAAGCGGGATATAAACAAATAAACACCACCGTAAATTAATCTTGGGTGCACGAGGTAGACACCAGAGCCTTTAGTAGCATGTCAGAGTTATGGGGAGCACGAGAAGAAAGAAAAGGTACTCCAAGAACACAAGGCAAGTGTTTAGGGTTTCCAACCTCCGGGTGGGGCCTGGAGACCCCCCACATTTACAACTTGACCTCCAGACCACAGATATCAGTTCCTTTGGAGAAAATGGCTCCTTTGGTGGGTGGGCTCTATGACATTATACTCCGCCAAGGTCCCTCCCCTCCCCAAACCCCACCCACCCCAGCCTTCCCCTTCCCAAACTCCACCCCCAAAATCTCCAGGTATCCCCCCCCCCCAAGCATGAGTTGGACGCTCTAAGTGTCCATATTTCCAGTTTAAAAGTAGAGGACCTTTATCCCAAAGTTTTCTCTTTTTTTGCTCTGCCGCAGAACTTGGAACCCAGCGTCTCGTTTTGCAGCACCTCCACGGTGTGGCTCTGGTCCTAACTTTCCTCTGTCCTCCGCTGCAGATGCAGGAACTGGGGGAAAGTCAGTTCTAGACTAACAGAAATATTAAAAGAAACATTAACAGCCTAGAAGGGAACATTGCGTTTAGCTGGGCAGATAAGTACAGGAAGAGGCCAGCGCAGCAACTCCAAGGCGTGATGTTTGTGGTACAAGCTGTCCCGGGACGTCCCATTCCCGCTTGGGGGGAAGCTACTGGCCTTTACCGGTGAGCACGAAGCGTTTACAAGCGGTCTGATTTCCCCCCACGTTGCAATCGTTTCAAGCTTGGTTGGAGGAGTTGAGTTCCCCCCGGCAGTTTCTTTGTCAGCATGGCTCCACCTAGTGTTAGACTGGAGTATTGTTACAGGACTCCAATTTTTTTTAAAATTATTATTGGGAAGATACTTCCCTATTTGAGGCTAATAGAACAGAGAAGCTTGTGGCTTATGTATAGCAGATGCTTCATGAATGTGGGGGAGGCGGTTTGAGACAGAGCAGATGGTTTTTCAGCAAGTGGATTTACATCGGGCACCCAAATCATATTTAATTTTAGGGATATATAAACATTGATGACAATTTTAGATTCCGGACTTATGGATCTTCTCCCCTCCCCCCACAGTAATAGACCCAAAGCTCTTTGCAAAATGCAAAACAGTTTATTTATTCTCATCTTTCTTGCCAAACATAAACTCAAAAAGCAGCTTGCGATACCATTCTCCTCTTCTTTGTTCTTATCCTCCCAACAGTCTTGTGAGGTTAGTTGGCTGAGGATGTGTCACTGGCCCAAGGTCACCCAGCAAACTTCCACAGCAGAACGAGGATTCGAACCTGGGTCTCCCAGATCCTATTCTGATGGTCTTACGCCATACTGGCTCTACAAACGACACCCTGCCTTTGGGGCCCCCCGGCAGAACCCCTCTGGCAGGGCCCGGGGCCTTCTGCCCCAAAGTCCAGCCCTGATAGCACTACCACTTGATCACTTTTAAGCAGCCTGTCATGATGGAGAGGTCTAAACATTTCTTGAGCTCTTGCGGTCATCATCTGGTAGCTTCTATCGCCTCCAATATATGTGACATTTTAGTGGGTTGGGGGGTCAGCCATGATCTAATAAGGATCCTTAAGCGAGGATGAGGTAGCCTAATCTGTAAATGAATGTGTGTTTTCACCAGGTCTGTAGCCACAGTAGGGCATTTGGGGTGGAGCCCCACCACCGATGAGCCCTGCCCCACCCCGGGAGGATGCCAGACCTCCCCAGACCCCCAACCCCCAGTGCACCTTGCCTCCACAGTGGCGGGGAGGCTAGGGAAGGAAAGGGAAGCTGGGCAGACACTTCTGGTCAGTTTCACTTCCAGGTAGCCAGAGTGAAACTGACCAGAATGGGCAGGGTGGCTTCCTTTTCCTTCCCCAGCTTGGGGGGGGGGGGAAGAGAGGGAGAGAAGGCCTGCTTTCTGTCTCTCTCTTTCCTTTGCTAGCCCCACCCCACACACTGTTGGGTAATCTGATTCAGTCCCCCACTCCCCTGCCCCAGCGCCCTGGTCCCTGCCCCACCAGCCAAAGTTTTCAGGCTACGGGGCTGAATTTGTCATTGGTCTCAGTTCTCAGTTTTGGTTTTGTACATCCATTTACCTAGCAGGTTGCCTGGTTTTGAAATGCAATTAATGTGCACTAGCCCCCCCCCCCCCCCCCCACCATCCACTTCACGGAATCTTGTAATTTTCTTTTTTTTCTTTTCTTTTTTTTTTTGGTTTAAAGTTTTATTATTTTATAAAAAAGTAGTACACAGTTATTTTACATCCATTTGTGTTACATTACATGTCAGAGTCATTTTCCTTTAATTTTTACATTACCAGTTGATGGTCTTGTATTTCTGTTTCTTTTACCTATTCTAAATATAACTTTTATATTACAGTTCTATCTGGTCTTCTATCCATTTATATATTCTGTCCCATCTTTTTTTATGTACCGTCTCATTTTTGTTTTGTATCTTTAGACTTAAATCGTCCATTCTGGCTAATTCTAATATTTTATTTAACAGGTCTTCCCTTGTTGGTAAAGTATCTAGTTTCCATTGTCGGGCTATTAACAATCCAGCTGCAGTTATAACATAAGTAATAATAAATGCATCCTGCTTATCATATCCTTTCGGAATCATATTTAACAGATATATTTCTGGCTTTAGGGCCAAATTTTTACCCAAACTTTCTTGGAGCACCTCCCTTACTAGTTTCCAAAATGTTTGTGTTTTGTTGCACTCCCACCACATGTGCTCCTTTGGGAATTCTGACATAGCATGGTGGATGAGGCCACAAAATGGCTGCCGCAGCTGACCTACAGTCTCATGCAGAGAAGAAGAAGAAGAAGAGGAGGAGGAGGAGGAGGAGGAGGAGATTGGATGTATACCCCATCCTTCACTACCCTGAAGTAGTCTCAGAGCAGCTTACAATCCTTTTTCCTTCCCCACCCAACAACAGACACCCAGTGAGGTAGGTGGGGCTGAGAGAGCTCTTTTGAGAACTGCTCCTGAGAGAACAGCTCTGAGAGAACTTGTGACTGACCCAAGGTCACACCAGCAGCTGCATGTGGAGGAGTGGGGGATCAAACCCGGTTCTCCCAGATTAGAGTCTGCGCTACTAACCACTGCACCAAACTGGCTCTCAACCTCGTGCTGTGGTGGCATCTGCTGCCAAAGCAAAGTTTTGAGAAATCTGCACAGCCAATCAAATCTCCAAAGGCTAAACAGAAGTCAGCCTGGACAGAAGCTGCACCTGGCCCCGCCCACTTTCTAAAAATACTTGGCAGCTGCCCGGAAAGGTATCATCGGGCGCCCAGGCAGCCACAGGCACCACGTTGGGGACTCTTGACATACACATGATTGAGGTGCATAATATGTGTTCAAGGCTGACTAGTGGAGTTGATGGAAGCTGACGGAGTGAATGCTCCCTGCAGACACCAAGGGGATGCCAGGGGTGGACTGGGAGGAAAAAAGGCCCCGCCCCCAGCACAGCCAGGTCCGCCCCCACAAAGGAGGGAGGGAGGAGGGAGAGAGAAGGAGCCAGCCAGCCAGCCTCACAGCTGTGCCAGCACCAGCCTCTGGCCTGCCTGGAAGCTCCTTCCCCAGGCCAAGCATCTTGTCTGGGCCGGGAACTGTCTTCTCCAGGCCAAGAGAGGCTCATGCCAACCAGGCACTGCCTTTGTTGGGACCAGGGCCGCTTTTCCAGGCCAACCCAGCTCTTCTACCTTGGGATGGACCAGCCCAAAGGGTGGGAAGTGGGCTGTCAACACACTGGAAAATCCCCCAGGGGCTACAATGGCCAATCCACGCCTGAGTGATGCCTCCAGGGCTCTTCTGAAGTCCCTCCTGTTCTACTGAGCTAGAGGAAAGCCAGGACTCCCTCTTTGCCAGGAGGCAGAGTGGTGGGTGCTGACACCCAAGGGCGCCATGTCCGGGCAATCACCATCTTGCAAAAAGCATAACTGCACCTCCACCATCTAATCCAATTTAGACTGTGAGGTGCCTTGTTTTTGTTGGCAGAGTTTAAATATGCAAAGGGAGTGGAGCACTGACTGTTTAGTAGGCTTGCCAAATCCCCCTGGGGGGCAGGGAAACCCCCACCCCAGAGGCCCGCCAGTGGATCGGGCCCCGAGGGGAAGTCCACCCCCACGTGCATGTCACCCAGAAGTGACGCGGGTACGCCGGGCACGCTGGGGGCGGGGCCAGGACCATCCGAGGGAAAACTCTATGGTTTTCCCTCAGATGGTCCTGGCCCCACCTCCAGTGTGCCCAGCATACCTGCGTCACTTCCAGGTGACATGCATGCGGCGCGCGCGCGCTCCAGACAACGGCCAGGAGTCCCCCGCTCCGGTAAGTTTCTGACGTGGCAGCCCTACTGTTTAGAGAGAAAAAAGTAGCTTTATTTAAAGAAGAACAAACTTTGATAGAATATAGAACAACATAACTGTCTAGCCTAACTGCTGTGAGAGGAACAGGAAGCTCTGCAGAAGCAGGAAGTCTCCGGAAGAGCCAATCAGAAGACAGCAAGGAGATAATTTGAAATTGTGGGCAGTCCCTAATCTGGCTATGCTAATTTCCAGTCCTTTAGCTGTGCCCTCTGTAGGGTGATCTTCAGATCTTCTTCATAAGGCTGCACTATAGACCTTGCATATTCCAACAGTTTTGCCTTTTAAGATTAAAATTGAAGACCTGGGCTTTTGTTATCATGCCCTAGACAGTTTATCACCCTTTTACCTTGTATTAAACATCCAGCTTGATAAAAGAATCTGGAAGAACTCAAAAGCTCACAGACTGTTTTGTGAAGTTATGGTTGGTCTAATAAAAGGCATTATGTAACTTTGGGTTTTGGACCCTCTCTGCAGACCAACACAGCTACCCTGCAATTTTAAGAATATATCTCAGCAGTCAAAACCATGCAAACAAATAAAAAAAACAACACAGCACCTTACTGTTCACGTGCGTGCATATGGCAAGATTGAATTGCTAGAGATGAAGGGAGCGAAATTAAGATGACAATTTACCAATGAGAGCAGCAGAAAATATCCTTGGTAAATAGGTACAGCTGAGGAATATAACTGTATTGTAAAAGGTTTTTGGTTTGTTTGTTGTAGAAGTTTGGGGTGGTAGGATACCTAACCTACACAGGTCTACTCAGAACCTTACTGGAATCTACTCAATAAGGGCTTACACACCTGAATCGGTTTTGTTAAATATTTATTTATTTATTTATTTATTTAATTTCATTTATACCCCGCCCTCCCCGCATGCGGGCTCAGGGCGGCTTACAACCATAAGGCACAGAGTGCAATAAAATACAATAAAACAATTTAAAACAATTTTATTGAAATGTTTGGATAAGAAACAAAAACATATAATTGTCCATGTGGGGACAGCCGCGAGAATTTTGTATGCGAAATATTGGAAAGTGAACCAGGTGCCAACAGATGATGGACTGATTGAAAAGATTCTAGAAGTTGCTGAAATGGACATTTTTATCAGAAAGGCTAAAAGACCATGACGACTGAGAGCCGGAAGTGGTATGGAAACCATTTCATATGTGGACCCAAACAAGAGACTAGAGAGATAGATTTTGAATGTATAAATCATAATGATAATTAGAAAACATCTGTTAAACAAAGGAATGATGTATGTTTGCTTATAGAACTCGATCTAAGTGGTTTAAATTGTTAGACGATTCTCTGTTTCCTGGATGTCATAATCCATCCCTTGTCCCATCCCTACCTTACCCTTTCTTACGGAAATTAATAAAAATCTTAAATACAAAAAAAAAAAAAATCTTACTGGAATCTACTCAATAAGGGCTTACACGCTGGAAAGTGTTCTTAGGATAGCACTGTTCGAGGCTTAAATAAGGTGGAAAGGACAGGTGGAAAGGTTTAAAGAAATACATCAAGCATACCTGCATTTGAAATTTTGGTAGTGGGAATGACAGAATCGCCTTAAAAAATACATGTTGGTGATCCTGGATCCCCCCCCCCCATATGTGAGTATTCACACATTGTATTCTGATACCTTTTTACTGTATGCGTGTTTATTTTAATTTTCCCTTCAAGCTGTAGTTGACTTAATGGCAACCCCATAGGGTTTTCAAGGCAAGAGATGTTCAGAGGCAGTTTGCCACTGCTAGCCTCTGCATAGTGGCCTCGGTATCCCTTGGCGATTGCCCGTTCAAGTACTGATCAGGGCTGACCCTCCATAATTTCCCAGATCTGACGAGACAGGCCTAGCCTGCCTGGGCTATCCGCATCTGGTAGGCATGTGGTCTTACCACCTATGCTGGATATAGAACTTTCATTCATGTTATTGTGAAATGACCACAGAGTTTATCCGCATAACACACAAATGACTTGTGGAACTCACCACCACAAGATGTGGCAACAGCTTGGACACGTTTGTGGAGGACAGGCCTAGGACCACTAATTAGTCGTAACAGCTACACCAAGCCTCCATGTTTTGAGGCAATATGGTGTGTGTGACAGGATGCCTTTTAAAATGAATATGTTGATTTAACATATTTTCTTGTACACACAAGCTTCGCTTCAGTCACACAGTGAAGATCTTTGTGCTGCAGTCGCAGCTAGTCGCAAAGCAATATTTTATAAGATCCGCACAGCCGTTCAGATCTCCAACAGCCAATTGGCAGCCCTGCTGGGCAAAAGCTCCATCTGGACCCACCCACTTTCTAAAAATAGTTGGCAGGTGCCTGGAAGAGTGCTGGCAAACACCACGGCACCCATGGGTGCCAGTTTGGTGTAGTGGTTAATTAGTGGACTCTAATCTGGGAGAACCAGGTTTGATTCCCCCCTCCTCCACTTGCACCTGGCTGGATGACCTTGGGCAAGCCATAGTTCTGGCACAGCTGTTCTTGAAAAAGAGCAGTTTCTGTCAGAGCTCTCTCAGCCCCACCTACCTCACAGGGTGTCTGTTGTGGGGAGGGGAAGGGAAAGGAGTTTGTAAGCCGCGCTGAGACTCCTTTGGGTAGTGAAGGGCGGGGGATAAATCCAATCTCCTCCTCCTCCTCCTCCTCCTCTTCCTCCTCCTCCTCTTCTTTTTCTTTTTCTTCCTTCTTCTTCTTCTTCTCATTCCCATAGGCTGGCCAAAGGTACCATGTGCCTCAGGAGAAATCAGAGCCTATTAAGATAAAAGAATGGCCGTGCTTCTTAATGACTCCTGATATCCTCTCATTGGGCCTTAATTGTTAGGAATCAGCTCTGTCATCAGTGCCCATCGGAGCACGGAAGAGGTAACACCCTTTTCCTTCCTACCTAAAGGGCTGGCAGGTGTGTGTCGGTGTGCAAAGAAAGGGCAATTTAGATTCTGAGAGGAAGAGAAACAGGTAGACGCTGCTGGGAGTCAGACGAAATACCCAGGGCCGGGTGCAGGAGCTCTCTCTCTCTCTCTGAAGGGATCTGACACAGGGAGGAAGATCTGAGAAGAGAGAAGAAGAGAAGAGATTGGATTTATACCCCGCCCTTCACTACCCAGAAGAGTCTCAGAGCGGCTTACAAACTCCTTTCCCTTCCCCTCCCTTCCCCACAACAGACACCCTGTGAGGTAGGTGGGGCTGAGACAGCCCTGACAGAAACTGCTCTTTTTCAAGAACAGCTCTGACAGAACTATGGCTTGCCCAAGGTCATCCAGCAGCTGCGAGGGGAGGAGTTGCCCATATCTGTTGCCCTTTAGGGGTGTGCTTTCTTCTGTTTTCTACATGCATATTTGTAAATGAAGCAGATATTGCAAAAACACCATCACTCTCCAGTGCTCTCTCCTCCAAAGAGAAACCGTCTAGGTTAGCACCATCCGCTGAACTTCTCACTGCTCAGAGAAATGGGGCACGCCACATGGCTGCCCTCCAGTGCCGGTGGGGGGAAATGCTAGAGCGTCTGCCATGTCACGTCCTGTTTCTGCCAGAAGTGACAGAAGCACGCCAGCACACCAAGCCCTGGGTGATGGTCATCGCACCGGGCATGTCGGCGTGGATGGGGCTGCTTGGGGGCGGGGCTCCCTCACCAGCCAGCTGAGCGGTGGCGGATTGGCAGCCCCGAAAGCAGGGAAAACCCCTCCCCCTTTGGGGGGACGGCAACCCTAGGACATGGGAAGCATTTCAGGGCTTGCTTGTGGGGTTCTCTGGGTCTGCCCATTAGGGTTGCCACTTCCAGGCTGAGAAATACCTGGTGATCTTGGGGTGGAGGCTGAAGAGGGCGGGGTTTGGAGAGGGGAGGCCCTAGAGTCCACCCTCCAAATCAGCCTGTGACGTCCCCTTATCTGGGGAGGCCTGGTTTCACTTTATAAAGTGTTCTTTTTATTTTGTTCAACTGGGTAGGTTAGGCTGCCACCAGGAAATTTTAGGCTTTCCAAACCTTTATGCTTTCTTTTGGCTATCACTGGATAGGTAGGTCGAGTTTTTAAGTCTCATGAGGGTCTTTGTGTTTCCTGAGAAATTATTTCTTTCAGAGCTGGCAGACTTAAATAAAAGAAGATTTATTGAAACAGTTCATAAATAAAAGTGTAGAACAATGTAACCAGTGATGTGAATAATTTTAACAATTTCATTGTGTCTCACACAAGATCTGCTCCCTTTCTGACAGGGATTTTTCAAGTAACTTTGTAACTCATTACTCAGGGTCATATACGTTTCCTATTTCACTCCAGTCTGTCACTCAGACTTTCATTTAACTTTTGTTTCCTTATACATTCAACTTTTCTTCATACACAGAACTTAACTCTTGTATCACACACAAGACTGTCTCTCTCCCTCAGACCTCAGAATGAACTAAATTATCAACTGTCTTTATCAACTGTCAAACCTCTAACTGTCATTCCTGAAGGACATACCCATTCATCCACTCAGAAACCCTTTCTAAAACCCCTCCCCCTCTCTGTTAATCACCAATCACACCACACTTGTCTCTTCAAGCACTCTAGTCCATCACACAGCCATGCAACCAAACTTTTAAAGACACACACACACACACACACATAAAACAAGGAATCATTACACAGCCGTTTTCTCCAGCGGAACCGATCTCCGTAACCTAAAGACCAGCTATAATTCTGGGAGATCTCCAGCCACCCCCTGGAGACGAACGACTCTCCTCGCCCACGGTGGGAAAAGGGATGCTGGATTAGAGGGACCATTGGGTTGACGCATTTAGCAGGGTGAAAACTCGCTGGTTCCTGACTCAAGAATGAAATGCTGAACCACATCACAACACACCAAACGACTTTTATGTTCCTTTTTCTGTCACAGGTTTTTATCACCCCAATTCACATTGTCAGTGGTACGCTTTTTTAAAAAAATAAGAAAACAAAGGCCTTTTTATAAACATGTATTCCATGTACAGCTTGGCGGTTTTGAATTTTATCCTGGCTGTGGAAATTTTTTAAATTGCGCTGTTGATTAGGGCCACTGCATTTAAATAAATGAGACATATTCATGGCCATAATTAATAGCTAATAGTCAGAAATCTGAATAGCGTCATAAATTACACCAAGCGGGTTTTGTATCTTTGGCCTGTGATTTGCACGGACGCGATGGTAATTATTGCCGGAGAGAGGAGAGGCGCCATGCGTGGCAATAAAACTTGGGCCCCATGGGCTAAAAATAGAGCTGTCAATTAAATTTAAATATATTTGCATGTGATCAGAAGCTCACTGTAGTGATTTCATTTAAAATGTTGACGGAAGCGCAGGATAACTTTACAGTTACAGAAACAAAAATTAGCTCTGATAAACGGAAAGGCCGGGTTTAACACTTTCTCACTCTCTGCAATAGAAACGCAGTAGAACCGGATTTGGGGGGGCGGGGGGGAATAATGCCTTCAGTTTCCAGACCTGGTAATTAAAATTGGTCTGTGTTATGTATTGAACCTAAGCCTTTCCTCTTGCTGCACCTAGAACGGGCTGAGCTTGCTTCTCTAGAACAATAGCTTGCCTGGATCCAGGAACTAACCAATAGATACTCAGTGTAATGTAAATAGACTATCACGGTGTGTGTGTGTGTGTTGTGGTGTTTTGCACACTTATACGCAGGGCTCCAGCCCTGCTAGCTTGTCTTGTAGATTGCTGAAATCACTGAATAAACCTGAACTGATCACTGAATATTTAACAGTCTGCGTTGGTTAATCATTGAAATGTAAGAACTCTGACTTGGGACATTCCTAAAGATTTGGGGGTGGAGGCTGGGGAGGGCAGAGTTTGGGAGCGAAGCTCAGTTATAGACAGGGGTCGTTTCGTAGAAAAAGAGCTAGGGGAACTCATTAGTCCCCGCCGCCGGCCTTGCAGCTCCACTGCTGAGCCCCATGAGGGGCCCGGCGGTGGACCTGCAAGGCCGGCGGGAGTGCAAGGAAGCCCCACGAAGGCCCTCCCTGGCCCCAGGCAGGCAGGGGTGGGGAGAGGCAGGGAGGAAGCAACTTACCCTCCCTCTTCTCCTGCCTCCTCCTGGCTGAATGAGGGCCAGAAGCGGGGCGGCCGGAAGCAGGGGGCAGGGCTTCGTCATGTGCCCTGCCCCCTGTACCTCACCCGGGGGAACTGCGATCCCCCGCGATCCCCCTCGAAATGACCTCTGGTTAGAGACATGATTTCATAGAGTCTACTCTCTGAAGCTCCCAGTCTGGTACAGTGGTTAAGAGTGCGGACTCTAATCTGGGAGAACCGGGTTTGATTCCCCACTCCTCCACATGCAGCTGCTGGTGTGACCTTGGGTTAGTGACATTTCAGAGCTGTTCTCTCAGGAGCAATCATTGAAAGAGCTCTCTCAGCCCCACCTACTCACAGAGTGTCTGTTGTGGGGAGGGGAAGGGAAAGGGACTGTAACCCACTCTGAGACTCCTTTGGGTAGTGAAGGGTGGGATATAAATCCAATCTCTTCCTCCTCCTCCTGGGGAACTGATGTCTGGAGATCATTTGTCATTCCAAGAGAATTCCAGGCCCCACCTGGAAGATGGCGACTATAAAGTACTGAGACTGACACATCGTTGAGTTATTTCAGCTCATACTTTACTTAAGTGATTTCAGGAAAAGAGAGATACAGTAGCTAGCCCGAAGGCTGCTTATATGTCCGTTCACACCCACACCCATTGCACACACCCACACCCATGATAGGCTATATACAATAGTTACAATCTCATAGGTTTCTCTTTAGAAACCCTACTCGCCGGTTGGCTTGTTTTTGGATCCTAGGACTCTATTGTCCCTGGTAGCGAAGCTACGTTAGTTTGTTGGGCCACGTGGTGGCCTGCCCATGTGTGCGGTTCAGCTAGGACAGAACAGCAAACCTAATTAATGTGCCTTTTCTCAGGTCCTTGCCAGACTGCAGTATGAATGTCAGCCTCCAGGTGGGACCTGGGGATCCCCCAGAATTACAGTTCATCTCCAGAGAAAATGGAGAAAACAGATGCTTTGGAGGGTGGACCCTCTGCCGTCGTATCCCTCTAAGTTCCATGTCTCCCTCAGGCTCTATCCCCAAATCTCCAGGAGTTTCCCAACCTGGATCTGGTAATGCTACCCCCATACCCCGCTGGTGGCCACAGTGGGGGGAGGAGCCAGAACTTTGTGCAAACAGCAGCTAAAAACTTTAGATCCATGATAACAGATTCCAAGACTGATTTACTGTAAGGCATCTAATGACCAGGTCCAGAAGTATTTATTTATTTATTTAAATTTATACCCCGCCCTCCCCACCTGGCCACTGGCGGGGGTCGGGGGCTAAACAGGTCAATTCAGAGTCTTATTCAAGTCAGCTTACTTCCAGGAAGATGTTCTTAGGATTGCACCTGATAGCCACTTAGGACGATCAAGGCAAGGTGTGCTGCTTGGCTTATTGCTCCTTATAAGAATGTCCCCATTTCTGTAGCTCTTCATAATCATGGTTGGGTCAAAGACTCTCGTCTCAGAGGTTCCTCATCTCCTCTACCTCTGTCTCTCCCTCAGGAAGTCTGTTCTTTTTTCTTCTGGCTGTTCTCTGACCATGTTCAATTTTTCTGTGTCGTTAGCTGTGTTGTAAGAAATGGGAGCTGGGTGTATGAATCACTTGAACGGACTTTCCTGTGCGGGGGGGGGGGGGGGGGGCGCGGGTGGGGGGGGGGGGGGGGGGGGGGGAGATGCCAGAAGTTGCTGCTCTCAATATTGTGGACAAACCCTTCACATACTTCTTGTATGTGTGGGCAGGTAGATTGCTGCTGGACTCTGCCTTAGGCAGTGTGACAGACCCAATGTGGGGTTAGAATGTTGGGCTGAAACTTGGGGGACCTGGATTCAAATCCTCATTGTGCCATAAAGAGGAGGAGGAGGACGAGGAGAAGAAGAAGAGGAGGATGAGGAGATTGGTTTTATATCTCACCCTTCTCTAACGAAGGAGTCTCAGAGCAGCTTACAATCCCTTTTCATTCCCCTCGCCATAACAGACACCCTGTGAGCAATGGTCCCTCTAAGCTGTGGAGTCTTGTGAGCAAAAATTCTACTTTGTGAGCTACTGGCATTAAAGTTGTGAGCAAGCAATTCGGCTACTGCATCATTTAGTTTGCTCTGGAGCCCTCCTTCCTGAGCTGAGACAAAAATGTGTGAGCTGGAGGCTAAACAACTGTGAGCTAGCTCACACTAACTCAGCTTAGAGGGAACACTGCCTGTGAGGTAGCTGGGGCTGAGAGAGCTCTTTCAAGGACAGCTGTGCCAGAACTATGGCTTGCCCAAGGACACACCAGCAGCTGCATGTGAAGGAGTGGGCAGCAGAACAAAGTTAGAGTCCAGTGGCACCTTTAAGACCAACAAAGTTTAATTTTGGGTACTTTGTCCGGAGCCAACTTCAGAGGACGGTGGAAGACAGGAGGGCCTGGCGGGAGCTGGTCCATTGGGTCGCGAAGAGTCGGACTCGACTGTGCGACTGAACAACAAAAGCCTTGTACCTTTGTTTGACCTGTCCTACCCACTGTTTTCACTTCTTCATTGAAGTCCCCATGTTGATCGTCCCCTTCCCCTTGTGGCTTCAGTGTAAAGCTCTCCTGATTAAGCTCTCCAGGTTTTTTCCGAACGTTTTCTTCCCTGACCTTGAGAGGTGAAGCCCATCATGTGCTAGAAGGCCTTCTCTAAGCCTGGCCTATCCAGGCCAGGGCGCTGACCCTGCTTAGTTTGTAAGATCTGATGAAACTGGGCAAGCCTGGGCTATCTAGGCCAGGGCAATCCTTATACCGTGGGAAATGTCAGAACAAAGTTTGAGTGCAGCGGCACCTTTAAGACCAACAACATTTTAGTCAAAGTATGAGCTTTTGTGTGCAGTGGACTCAAACTTTGTCCTACTATATAGACTGAAGCACCAGTTTTTATTGTATTTAAAAAACGTATTTTATTGTTTTAGTATTTGTATGCTGTTAGCCGCCCTGAGCCACTGGGTAGGGCGGGTTAGAAATCCCATAATAAATAAATAAATAAATAAATACTACTTCCGACCAACATGGCTGCCCACCTGGACCTAGAAAACGTTGTGGGCCTTTAGGGTGGTACCGGCAGGGGTCATTTCCTGCATGAGCGCACAGGAGCGGCGCTCCGGCAGTAAAGAGCCCAGGGGGCGGGCACATGCAACAAGCCCCACCCCCTGCTCCCAGCAGCCCTCAGTCAGAGCAAGAAGCAGCTCCCCCGGGTCCAAAACAGTCCAGTGGCACCTTTAAGACCCAGTTTTATTCAGGTACAAGCTCTCCCTCCTCTGTGAGGGCAGATCTGTGTTCCCCCCCCACCCCCATAGCTAGCAACCCAAAACAGTCCAGTGGAGCCTGAGTGGTGGGTGTTGCCTTCTGACACACTTCCGGTGATGTCAGGGGGTGTGGCATATGCAAATAAGTTATGCTAATGAGTTATACTAATGCGCTCCTGCACCTCTTTTTCTACGAAATTACCCCTGGGTACCGGACTCGAATTTTGTTCTGGCTTTATATTGTTTTGCCTTGTTTCTAATTTTGTCAGCCGAGTTCTCTCGCATTGCCCTTAGATGCCTCACGTTATATGACTGCATTGTTTTACACCGCGTAACCCCTTTGAGGCTCAGTGAGAAAAGCGAACTGTAAACGTAGTAAGGAAGTAAATAAATCAATAACTTTGCGCCACCACCCCATCCCATAGTTTGAGGTGCACCTGACCCCCTTTCACAAGTCTCCCTCGTCAGCAGAACAACCTCCACAAGAACCAGGGTGGCAACAACAGAGCAGTTTAGCGAAACCAGATTATCACCTCTTCAGGAGCTCTTCGGTTTTTTGCTGTCCTCGATGTGCACACACACACACACACACACCCCGGCCCGCTACTTTCCTGCCCCCCCACTGTTTCTGTTTCTTTTCCTTGCCGATAATTGGGACAATCCATTTCTCCAATTGGAACAAATGTGTCACTCGACTGAACTAGCAGAGAACCTAAAACTAATTCAGAAAAATAAGGAAGTTGGGGGGGGGAGGGGGGAACTGGGAGAAAAGATTTAGGAGCTGACCGGGAGCTTTTGACTGGGGTCATTTGTCATTTTCCTTCACAGAGCAGAGTAGGAAAGGTTTTATGGCGGGAGGCTGCACTGGAGTGACAAAGCGCCATGCAATTTGACACGGCCCTGTCAGGGTTGCCTTTGCAACTGCTTCCCCCCCCCCCTGCTTCTTTCCCAGGTCTTTGCTTCTGCCTGGCTTGCCTTTGAGATACAGATCAATAGATTTGGGGAAGGTATGGCATGAGATTTCGGACCTTGGTCCCTAAATTCTGGAGAAGGCCCCTGTTGGTGGAGAGGAGATGTAACATTTTTGAAGGGAAGATTTTTTACAGTTGAAGGGACCTTTTACAGTTCCGCAGGGCCTGTAAAACAGAGCTCTTCCGCCAGGCGTTTGGGAGCCGCCACCACCAATGAAGAACATCGGATCGTTAAAAGGGAGAGGGCCCTGGACTCTGGAAATTGCCGTCAACAGCCTAAAAGAACAGCAAGTCCTGCAAGGACTCTCAGAATAGATAGCCGAGAGCTGGCTGAGAGCGGAGAACTTTGTATACTGGCTGCTACCATCATATGAACACCAATAATTAAAAAGTAAAGGTAAAGGTTCCCTTGCTTGAAAGCCAGTCGAGTCCGACTCTAGGGTTGCGGTGCTCATCTCCGTTTCAAAGCTGAAGAACCAGCACTGTCTGAAGACGTTTCTGTGGTCATGTGGCCGGCATGACTAAACACCAAGGCACACGGAACGCTGTTCCCTTCCCACCGAAGTGGTACCTATTTATCTACTTGCAATTTCTTGCTTTCGAACTGCTACGGTAGGTTGGCAGGAGCTGGAACTAGAGACAGGAGCTCACTCCGTCATGCGGCACTCGGGTCTCGAACTGCTGAACTACTGACCTTCCGCAGCTTGCAGTTCAGCGCCTTAACCACTTGAGCCACCGCAGCTCCAATAATTGAGCCAATAATTACTAGCACTTTATTGCGATTTTAATAATTGTTTTAACTGCAGCTATGTTTCAATGTAATTATTTGTTTTTATGTAAGCCGCCCTGAACCAGCTTCGGCCGGGAGGGTGGGATAAAAACCTGAAAAATAAATAAATACATATCAGATCAACACAGTCTGAAAGGTAGAGACCCTGATCCTGGAGGAGCTATTTGTTTACAAAAGGAAGATCTGAGGCAAAGTGTCAGCAAGCTGCCATTCTGTTTTCTGTGACCACTGTGTACATATCCTTTCCCTGTTGCACCCGGCTTGTTTTCTATCATCCTGCTCCTGCGTTGGAATGCACAAGATAACTGCTGGAGGTTGTGTGGGGGAGAAGATGCTGTAATGCTTGCCTATTGCTTTTCTCATGAGTCCTGCACCTGTGTTTTGTCTGATGTTCTGCCTGGTTCCCATGGACTGGGCGCGCAACCGTTTCATTAGCCCGCCAGCGGGAATGCTATTCATTGGATCTGTATCTGTTTGAAGTTCCTTTATTATGCTTGACCTAACTGTGTATCCCCAGTTCTAACAAAGAACGTGTTTGAGTATGTCTTCAACGCTTTGAAATAAATTTTGCTTTTCTTGAAAACGTGGATTTATTCTCGATGCTTGTCGATTCACTCTTCGTCATTTCCCTGGGACGGCTAATTCCCTGGCTGACGCGCTCTCACGCCTCCCACAACATGACAGTCAGCGTGAAATCATCATGGACTCTGTTTTTTCCCCCTCCCACCTGGGGGGGGCTGTGGTCACCCGTGCGCAAGCGCGCTCGATTCCGCGCTCTGATGAAACTTCGCCTTCCCTTTTCCCTGGGGGGGGGGGGGCTGGGTCCAGAAATATATGTCTGCTTTTACTGCTGATGATGATACCTCCCTGAACACGTTGCCAGACTGTGTCCGTAGCCCTGAAGGTCTGATTTATTCTGGAGACAAACTGTATGTGCCTATTTCAATGAGGAGGGAGGTGATGGAGTCTGCTCACGGTTCGAAACTGGCAGGGCATTGGAGTTTTGTTAAATCTCTGCAACTCATCCGCAGACAGTTCTGGTGGCCACAGATGCGCAAAGACCTCTTGACTTTTGTTCGGTCCTGCCAAACCTGTGCCTTGACTAAACCCAGAGTGGGCAAGCCTCCTGGTCTTCTGCAGCCACTCCCTACCCCATCGAGACCGTGGGAAGTGGTGTCCATGGACTTTATTACTGACCTCCCTGCGAGCAAAGGGAACACTGTTATTTGGGTGGTTGTTGATTTATTTTCTAAGCAAGCTCATTTTGTGCCTTTTCCTTCCTTGCCTACAGCTCAGAGGTTGGCGAAATCGTTTATGTCTCACGTGGTGAAAATTCATCAATTACCTGCTAAATTAATTTCTGACAGGGGGACCCAATTTGTTTCTAAGTTTTGGAGGGAACTTCTTTCCATTTTAGGGGTGGAACAAGGGCTCAGCAGCGCGTATCATCCTGAGACTGACGGACAAACAGAACGAGTTAATCAGACCCTGGAGCAATATCTTCGTTGTTTTACTAATTATCAACAGAATGATTGGTGTGAATTGTTGCCTCTTGCTGAATATTGTTATAACAATACTGTCCATAGCTCCACGGGCATGTCTCCTTATAAAGCTGTCTCTGGTTACGACAGCCCCCCCCTCCCCTTCCTGGAAGGGATGGGCCAACGTCCTGTGGGGGACGCTGATAAATGGTGTATGTCCTTGCAAAATGCATGGCCTCTGCTATGCCAAACGCTTGACGCAGCCAAGGCTGCTTACAAGACCCAGGCAGACAAGGGTAGGGTGGTGGGGTTTGATCTGAAACCTGGGGATCTTGTGTATGTCTCGACCAAGAACATTAAGATGCTGCGGCCTAGCAGGAAATTGGGGTGGAAGTTCATAGGTCCATTCAAAGTGCGTAAAGTCATAAATGATGTGGCGGTTGATGTTGTTTTGCCTAAGAATTTACGTGCTCTGCATTCTGTTTTTCACATGAGCCTGTTGAAGAAGGATCCTGGTCCGTCTCCCTGGAGACCAACAGTTACTCCTCCTCCACCTGTTATTTTGGAAGGGGATGAACATTTTGAGATCGCTGATATCCTTGATTGTAAATTGAAACGTGGTAAACTCTGGTACCTTATCGAATGGGTTGATTTCGGTCCCCAGCACCGCGAATGGGTGGAAGAAGGGGATATTCGGGCCCCTTACCTGATCCGTAGTTTCCACAAGAGGTTCCCGGACAAACCGGGAGGTCTCCCGCCCAGCCCGGGAGATCTCCCGCCCGACCCGGGAGGTGTGTTGTAAGTGTATTTTAAGGGGGGCAGTATGTCAGCAAGCTGCCATTCTGTTTTCTGTGACCTCTGTGTACATATCCTTTCCCTGTTGCACCCGGCTTGTTTTCTATCATCCTGCTCCTGCGTTGGAATGCACAAGATAACTGCTGGAGGTTGTGTGGGGGAGAAGATGCTGTAATGCTTGCCTATTGCTTTTCTCATGAGTACTGCACCTGTGTTTTGTCTGATGTTCTGCCTGGTTCCCATGGACTGAGCGCGCAACCGTTTTACTAACCCGCCAGCGGGAATGCTATTCATTGGATCTGTATCTGTTTGAATTTCCTTTATTATGCTTGACCTAACTGTGTATCCCCAGTTCTAACAAAGAACGTGTTTGAGTATGTCTTCAACGCTTTGAAATAAATTTTGCTTTTCTTGAAAACGTGGATTTATTCTCGATGCTTGGGGATCCAACACAAAGCCACAATGGACGCAATCAGTTAAAAGCAGTGATCTTCTTCCACCTTGTCTTTTGGTGCCTGCTGTTGCCATATCCTTTACATTTATTACTGGGGAATTTCACATTACCCAGTTTCACCCGGTTTCAAGCCGGCAATCATCCGTTTTGAAGTGAACCAGTACAGGGCTGCCATTTTACACAGGGCTTGCCCCTACCGGAAATGAGCCGGATCAGAAGCGGTTTGGCATTTCAGACTTGCACCGCTTTGTTTTCCCACCGTTTTCCTCCCGCGTGGGTGATCGATTTTTTAAAAAATGTTCGATTTATAGCGCTATAGTGCTAAAGCAGTATAACAAAACACTCCATGCATTCCAATGGGATTGATATAATACTATTCCGTTATTCCGTTATAGTGTTATAGTGCTATAAATAGACCGTTTTTTTAAAAAAAACAGCTGGAGATCGCCCGCGCGGGCGAAAAAAGGCGAGAAAAATACGTATCGGAACCGGGAGAGGGCACTGGAGACCACTTGGAAGTGGATGACAGGTAAAACGCTTCAGTCCCAGATCCTAAACGGGACTGAAGCGTTTGTGTATGAAATGGCAAATAGATTCCAGAAGGGAACCGGTTCTCAAACGGGTTCTGTCTGAAATGACAGACCAGAACCCATTTGAGAACCGGTTCCCTTCCGGAATCTATCGCCTGTCTGAAATTCCCCTCTTTTATTGATTCAGTTCATTTGCACCATTGCCTTTCTCCCCAAGGTGGCGGACATCATTCTCCTTTCCTTTCCTTTGTCCAATAAAAGCCAGTTTGGTGTAGTGGTTAAGTGCGCGGACTCTAATCTGGGAGAACCGGGTTTGATTCCCCATGCCTCCTCTTGCACCTGCTGGGTGACCTTGGGCAAGCCATAGTTCTGACAAGAGCTGTCCTTGAAAGGACAGTTCTCTCAGTGCTCTCTCAGCCCCACCTACCTCACAGGGTGTCTGTTGTGGGGAGGGGAAGGGAAAGGCATTTGTAAGCCGCTCTGAGACTCTGAGTGAAGGGCAGGGTATAAATCCAATCTCTCCTTTTTCTCCTCCTCCTCCTCCTCCTCTAAGGCTCAATACCTGGACTAGTATAACAATCTTAAATTTCATTTATAGTCTCTATTTATTTCCCAAAAGACAAAAGGAATTTAAAAAATTGCAACATCCAAAGTTACATTAGGATTTTGATCTGAGAGTAGGAAGAGGACCACCCTGCTTGGACTAGAATCACAGGAATTCTCACCAACCGTGGTAAAATGAAATAACGTCTTAGGTTAGGATACAGAGGACGTTCCAATAAAATATAAGGAACTGCATTCCTACATTTGTTTGGTGTAGTGGTTAAGTGCGCGGACTCTAATCTGGGAGAACCGGGTTTGATTCCCCACTCCTCCACTTGCACCTGGCTGGATGACCTTGGGCAAGCCATAACTCTGGCACAGCTGTTCTTGAAAAAGAGCAGTTTCTGTCAAGAGTTCTCTTAGCCCCACCTACCTCACAGGGTGTCTGTTGTGGGGAGGGGAAGGGAAAGGAGTTTGTAAGCCGCTCTGAGACACCTTTGGGTAGTGAAGGGCGGGGTATAAATCCAATCTCTTCTTCTTCTTCTACATTATCCTCACAACAGCCCTATGAGGTAGGTTAGGCTGAGTGTGACTGGCCCAAGGTCACCCAGCGAGTTTCCATGGTATGTGCTACACTACATTGGCTCTCAGTGAAAAATAACAACTGGCTACTGCTGCGGTGGCTCAAGTGGTTAAGACACTGAACTGCAGGCTGTGGAAGGTCAGTAGTTCAGCGGTTCAAGACCCGGGTGCCGCAAGACAGGGTGAGCTCCTGTCTCTAGTTCCAGCTCCTGCCAACCTAGCAGTTCGAAAGCAAGAAATTGCAAGTAGATAAATAGGGACCACTTCGGTGGGAAGGTAACAGCGTTCCGTGCGCCTTGGTGTTTAGTCATGCTGGCCACATGACCACGGAAACGTCTTCGGACAGCGCTGGCTCTTCGGCTTTGAAACGGAGATGAGCACCGCAACCCTAGAGTCGGATTCGACTGGCTTTCGAGCAAGGGAACCTTTACCTTTACCTTTACTGCTTGAAAACAGCACGTGCCTCGCTAACTCTCAGTGTTGCAAAGTGGTGGTAAAGTGGCAGGAACTCAGTAGTGAGGCTGTGAAACGTTCTGACATAAAGTGGAAAAACTGCAAGACAGAACAGGATGTACCAACTATGAATGGGGCAAGCAGGGGCTAATGGAAGGAGCCTCTGCTAGGGTTGGCAACCAGCAGGAGTATTTGGGGCAGGGCGGAATTGGGAATGGACATCACATGATGTCACAATGTCACTTGCAGTTTGGGTTCCCAGGTGGGGGACAGCCCCGTAGCTAAGGACTTTTTAGGGTGGGGGCCTGGGGGGGGCCACCTGCTAATCCAATCAAAGGCTCCAGGGCAAGGGCTGCAGCAGCCACAGCCTCTGGGTCCAGCTCCCCCCCCAAGGAGCCCCAGTGCCTCTGAAATCACTGCCCTTGTCCTCCCTGCCAACAGGCTGACAGGCAATCAGGGGAGGCTGGGGTAGGGGAGCCGAGGCTCAGGAAGGGGGCTCATAAAAACTGCTAGGGGGCTGGGCCCCATGGGCCCCGCGTTAGCTACGGGCCTGGTGGGGGACCTCCCACTTTTGGGGCGTCTGCCCCAAACCGCCCCAAACAGCAACATCGCACAGTGACAACCTTGATATGATGACATCACATGGACATGATGTCATCATGTCGGGGTGTCACACGGCGATGCTCTGGTTTTTGGACAAAACTCTATGGCAACTTTACCATAAAGTGTTGCCCTTAACTCAGAGCATCACCGTGTGATGTCCCTGACGTGATGACGTCACTTCCTGTTTGAGTTCTTTTAAGTAAGTCAGCAGAGTATTAAGAGACTGAGTCCATGGTGTGTTTAAAATATAAAAGTTTACTATAAACCTAACATGGGAAAAAGGTACACAGGATATAAAATAACGAAGAGCTAATATGGCTACATCGTTACAGCTAAAAGGTAAAACGGGAATGGCCGGTATCTTCTTCACAGTCAGAACAAAGAGAGGAAGAAGATGCCAGTATGCTAAATACTTGACACATTGGTTTCCAATCAGACTAGCAAGTTAGTTCCAAAGTTCCCGGGCATTCTATTGTCTAAACAGATTGGTTACAAACAAACATGTGACTTCCTGTTGATCATAACAAACATCATTAACCCTGTAAATACTGAAGTGTTTTGACTTGAAACACCCAACACTTCCGCATGACGTCATCACATCGGGGATGTAGCCATGTGGTGTTGCTGTTTGGGGGCGGAGCCCCACCCCACCCCCAGAAGGCTCCCTCCCACCTCCCACTGGCGCGTCATGAAGACCCGGCCACCCTACTTCTGGTTGAGTACCCAGAAGTGATTACACGATCAAATCCCTTGATCTTGGTAGTAAGATCATAATGATCTGGGGAATTCTTGGAGCATTGTGATGTCACTTCTGGGCACAATGGGAAGTGATGTCATGACCTCCCTCCCATTTTTGTTCCCACTGGAGCAAAGAGCTCCGAGCAAGGCTTGCAGCCCAGGGGTGGGAGATTGCCCACCACCCCTAGACCAAATGGCATGACTTGGGTTGCACACGCCTGCAGATGCTGTGTTACTATGCACTCAATGACTACCAGCTGAATGCACAAACAGACTCCATGGAAAGCCATTATGTCTGAAGTAAAAGGGAATAGGAAAGTTCTGCCTATGTGTAGCATCTGTGATAGCACATTCACAAATGCAAGTCATAACTAGATGCTGCTGTGACATACCAGCTGACCACTCATAAGCCAAATCAGAGAGTGACATGCTTGTAACCATCCATTTCTCATACCAAGAATCACTTCCAGTCCCGACATTATTAAATATTGCTTTTCTCTGCCAGTTGTACTAGCTGGACCCCACCTCATCTCTTAGGATGCTTTCAGACGGGCAGCTAAATCCACCATTGGCCCGGCTCTAATTTGATCCAGATCTTTTTTATCTGGCGTTGCACTACCAGACAGCTCCCCTTACCACGTGCATACTCTGTGGTGAATTGTCTAGATGGCATCCACCTGAAGGAGCCGCGCGGTCGTTTTTTTTTTTTAAATCTGTTTGCGCATGCACATCTGCCTCAATGTGTACTTGTTTTTCCGCGCATGCGCAGAATTGAATGGTTAAAACACCGCCAGTGGTACCTCCCTCTAGGTACTTTTTTAATTAACGCAGTTCATAAAATTCACAGGCCGTTCAGAAACATGAAATTGTTCGGAACGTTTGAGCAGAGCTCTCCGGCTGTTGTGTGTTGACGCGCATATCGCTTAGAATTTTTTTAAATGGTGGCCGCTCAGGATGGTTGGATGTCAGACCATCCCAACGGATGATTGTGCAATGGAACGATCAGACGGGGGAAAGTCCATCAGTGGCCTGCTGGGAAGCAAAAACACTGGGCTTTCCCCAGTATCTATTAAGTACGACTCCCTAGCGCGGCAAAACGGGATGATCACGGAAGAGGTGCATTTCCCAGATGTTGCTGTCTGGTCATTACCTTTAAATCCTCCAGGCAAAAGACAGGTGGATCTAAAGACCTGTCTGATCAGGACCATAGATCATATGAGGGGAAAGACCAGACTGGGCAACACAGGAATCTCTCCTTATATATAATTGAATAGTGGGTGCCAAAGTTCTAATTCTAAAATGCACTCCCTTAGTGTATGGCTGATGGCACTGCTCCTCAGCATATATCGCCACCAATCAGAAGGCAAAGCCCGGGTCCCACCCACACCACAACTGCTGCGACCACCTGGTCTTTTGCATATGGAAGCTGATTGGACTTCAGTCCATTCCACACCTCAAACTCCCCCACCCCCGCAAGGCAGTTGGGATTTTCAGTTGCATAACATACCTCATAGGGGAGAGGAGAATGGGTAACAATGGTTACCACTCTCCAGGTGAGGGCTACAGATAACTCAAACATACAAATGCTCTTCAGGTAGCAGAGATCAGTCCCTCTGGAGAAAACAGTGGACTCTGTCATTAAACCCTGCTGAGGTCGCCACAGGAAACTGACACTGTTTGCCCAAAGCCAGAGCACTCTCCCAGAGCCTCTTTCTAGATCCCATTGTATTTATTTCTGCAACGGGCATTATTTCTAGTTCGACATAAAACACAAATCAGCAACTGATGGTTCCTGGGCCAAACTGGGCCTCAAGAGATAAGAGTTGCTGTCTCTAGTTGCCCACCAAGAAGTGAGGGATCATTGGTTGTAGGACTTGCAGCAATCTTCTGATAGTAACGACCTTACCCCCACACTCCCACCATTTTTGAAGTGTCCCTCTCCAGTAAAGCTACAGGGCGACCAGGGTCATCGGGCACGAACGGTTCTGGAGGTCATACTGTCAAAGGCGTGATACTTACTGAGGCTCATATGAGAGAATCCCACGGTCCAAGGCACAGGACACTAGAGCTGCTGCTGAAACCACCAGGCAGACATGATTTTCCTGGAATCTGGGTGGTCTTGACTTGTTTTTAAAACCGATTGCCTTGATCTGACTTGATGGCTGGAACAGCTGAAGACACCCTATGAAATTGGTGTGGGAAGGATTCAAGGGTGGCGTCGCTTGATTGAAGATACAACCCAGAAAGCTTTTGTACCCACACTTCACAGTCCCCAAGAGACATTCCACTTCCGTTTGAATGGCAAAGGCCCCGTTTTGACCTAACCTTGTGGCGTGGGAAGAGCTTTGCTGGCTGCTTCTAAGCCAAATTCTAAGTACTGATGATTTATCCCGCAAGCACTGAACAGTCTGATATCAGGGGGTACTTACAAAAGACTGTCTCCTCCCATATGAACCTGCCTATCTGCTAAGACAGGGGTGTCGAACTCATTTGTTATGAGGGCCGGATCTGATGTAAATGAGACCTTGTTGGGCCGGGCTATGTGTGTCATAAAATAAAAATGCCAGGTAGGGGAGATATAAACTTTATAAAGGACACAAACACACACACACATTTTTTTTTTACTTAAAATAAAAACATTAGCACTCTTGCAATATTTTGTTTATTTAACAGTGTCTGATAACTGAAACCTCTTGCTCTGAATTATTGCATCAAAATGTCTGTGCTGTTGCAATCTTGAGTATTCTGTTCAGGTGTGTGTATCTGTAAGCTGCAAACCTACGATGACGCAGCAGCAGCAGAACTGGAAGCAGCAACAGAAGACAGCCAGTTCCACTGCGGGCCTGATAGAAGCCCTCCGGGGGGCTGATCCGGCCACTGGTCCGCATGTTTGACACCCCTGTGCTAAGATCTTCTGAAGAAGGCCACCACTGTGGGCTCAGATAGACCAGAGTAAATGCAAAGTTTGGGCTTGTGTGGCCTCAGTTATCCTTGGGGCTGTGTTGGGAGTGGAGAGGCCATTTAACCCTTCAACCACCCTTAATCTCACTGTTTGAAACTGGTCTCCCTGTTTCGTTAATAGTGCATAGGCCAGTGTGTGGGTTTTGAGCCGTCCATGGGATCGAATGCATAGGGACAGATCTTTTGGGGGCAATGCAAGGGGACAAACCTTGTCGTCTTGGTTCAGATCCAGGCAGTAGCAGCTAGATTTGAGTTTAATAGCATTTTAAGAGGCCAACAGGATTTTGGGGGTATAAGCTCTCCTGTTACCGCCAGCCAGAAATGACAAAAGAGGAGGTAAAGGTGAGTTCACATCCATGGTCACTGCCTCTCGCCAGGTCCCAGCTTGTGCAGGTCACAGGGAACTCTGGGCTTGGCTTGCTCTGGAGTTATTTTAATATCTCAGACCATCCCAGATTATTAGGCTTAAAGCATGCTGCGGGGGGAGAAATCCCCCTTTGGGCACTATGGTTGTGACTATGGTAGATCCTTCATATGGATAAGGGATAACTTTAAAAAGCTACTGTTGTTCCAAGAAAGGTGGTTCATTAAATGGGTAAATCATTCTGAAGCTGGGGAAATGAGCAGTGACTCACAAAATCTCATACCCTACCACAAATTTCGTTAGCCTTTAAGCTGCCGCTGGACCATTACTCTTTTCTACTATTATCCCTGTTAGTCTAACCCAAGAGAACAGTACCAGATTAGGGCAGGACCGAGCCCAAGCCTCTGTTGCTGTTCATGCCTGGGAAGAGGAGATTAGCAAGCCCTTTACGAATGCCTATATCTGTACCAGGGTTGCCAACCTCCAGGTGGGGACTGAAGATCTCCTGGAAATACAACAACTTATTATTAAACAACTTATTATTGATCAATTGATCTAAAACATTCATTCCACTTCTCCTGGAGAAAATGGCTCCTTTGGAAAGCGGACCGCATGGCATTGTACCCCACCCTCCCTAAAACCACACTCTCCCTCAAATTTCCAGGTCTTTCCCAAAGCTGAGTTGGCAACCCTAAGAGGCAAGCCAGAAGGGAGAGCCAGTATTCCCGTCCCTTAAGCCCTTATTGAATTCAAACTGAGATCCTCATTAAAACATTCCATATCGACCAGGGGCATTTATGGTCCAAGCAGATGTCTACCTTATACCACCTTAAAAGGTAAAGGTTCCCTTGCTTGAAAGCCAGTCGAGTCCGACTCTAGGGTTGCGGTGCTCATCTCCGTTTCAAAGCCGAAGAGCCAGCACTGTCCGAAGACGTTTCCATGGTCGCTGTTACCTTCCCACCGAAGTGGTACCTATTTATCTACTTGCAATTTCTTGCTTTCGAACTGCTACGGTAGGTTGGCAGGAGCTGGAACTAGAGACAGGAGCTCACTCCGTCATGCGGCACTCGGATCTCGAACTGCTGAACTACTGACCTTCCGCAGCTTGCAGTTCAGCGCCTTAACCACTTGAGCCACCGCAGCTCCAATAATTGAGCCAATAATTACTAGCACTTTATTGCGATTTTAATAATTGTTTTAACTGCAGCTATGTTTCAATGTAATTATTTGTTTTTATGTAAGCCGCCCTGAACCAGCTTCGGCCGGGAGGGTGGGATAAAAACCTGAAAAGGGTTGCGGTGCTCATCTCCGTTTCAAAGCCGAAGAGCCAGCACTGTCCGAAGACGTTTCCATGGTCGCTGTTACCTTCCCACCGAAGTGGTACCTATTTATCTACTTGCAATTTCTTGCTTTCGAACTGCTAGGTTGGCAGGAGCTGGAACTAGAGACGGTAGCTCACTCCGTCATGCGGCAACCCGGGTCTCGAACTGCTGAACTACCGACCTTCCACAGCCTGCAGTTCAGCGTCTTAACCACTTGAGCCACCGCAGCTCCACCTTAAGCACTCTGAAAATAGTAATCTGTCTGCAGTGCCTCCAGGGTACAGACAGAATGAGTACAGGGTACAGACAGAATGGATCTTTCCATTCCTGGCCCTCGGCCTTGAGAGAAGCGGGAGTGCTTCTTGAGTCTTGATCAGTGGACGTGAAGCCATCAAAACGTTCAAAGCCCAGTCTTGACCAATGTTCCCTCTAAGCTGTGGAGTCTTGTGAGCAAAACTTCTACTTTGTGAGCTACTGGCATTAAAGTTGTGAGCGAGCCATTTGACTACTGCATAAATTAGTTTGCTCTGGAGCCACCTCTCCTCAGCTAATACAAACATGTGTGAGCTGGAGGCTAAAAAACTGTGAGCTAGCTCACACTAACTCAGCTTAGAGGGAACATTGGTCTTGACTATGGCTTGGGGGGGGGATCAGTTCCCTTTCTTTGGCAGGGGGAAGATCTGAATGTGAAAGGTCAGTGTGTTAGATCAATATTTAATTGAATTACAGGCCAACTATCCTGCACTCAGTTGCTGCGATGCGTTAAGATTCTTCCCTTGACTTGTGCTTGTCACCAGTGTGAATTTATCTCTTTGGGCCCCCCTTATCCATTTTCCCAGTGACAGCTGCAACCTTCTGTCTTAGGAAGCAGGCTTAAGAGTATGACATGATGGTCTGGTTTTGGTCTCCACACACACACACACACACACAAAAACTGGCACACACAGCTTCCCCCTCCTTGTATTTGGTGGCGTGCTTGGTGAGGGCATCAGCTACCGCCAATCTGCATCCTCAACAGATGTTTGGAGAAAACTGAACCTTGACCAAAGAAATTTTAACAGTGGGAAATCTGGAAAAGAATTGTTCTCATGTGGTGTCTCCAAGTTCTTGAATAAAAGCATGAGAAAAGTGCAGGAGGGGTTCTTTTCTTCGTGTTTGGTGGCGAAGAAATGTTGGATTGCCGTGTCCGCGAAAGAACAAGATGCAAACGGAAGATGGATCCAGTTGTCATTTTTGTTCTGCCCTTTAAAGGACTCCGTCATGCCTGCAGATAATAACTTTATTATAAATTGTATTCTTTGTTGCAATTTAAAAAAAAGTATTAGCATGAACGTGGAAATTTCACAGAGTGCCAACTCTTGCCGAATGAATGGGAAAGGAATGGCACATTGCAGAAGAGGAGAGATGAATGACCAATGATCATAGCAGTCCTTTCATTTCTGGGATTTGTGTTTGTACAGCAGAAATTTGTGGATAAAAGCACATAAAGGTGTGCTTATTGCAAAACATGTATTCTTTTTTAAAAATCTGTTTTATTTATTTGAAAACATGTATTCTTTTTAATTCGGAGGGGGGGGAATAAAATGCAAGGGAGAGGTATTTGTGCGCTGGAGTGAAATGACGTCCATCAGCCACCATGGCTGGAGACACCACAGCAGTTTAGTGAGAATGGTCCCAACATTTCCAACTGAGCCAGTTCCTACTTTGTGCTTTGCCCTTTCTTTGAGTTTACTACCCTTCTCTACAAAGGAATAACTCTTGGATCTTGGTATCATTCCCTCTGTGCCCCAGCCTCGATTTCCTTCCCTAGGTGCAGGTTGCACAAACAGTAATCGTTTCCTGACTGGTTACAGTCACCATTGTTCTTGGGGGAAATGGACTATTGCACAGGCAGACTTATTGTACTGCAGGTGCTGTGGCAGAAAATGAAACAGCAAGTCTTTTGACCTAGCTCTTTGACATGAATGAGAGTGAGCAATAGCAAGCTGGCCAAGACAGATGAGGAACAATGATAAGCAGCAGGCTTGTACTTGTGCCATATTGGCTCTTAAGGGCATAATGATAATTAGCAGCCTAGATCCTGAACAGTAGCAACACGTCAGCAGTTTAAATGGGGAACAATGGCCATATTCTGTCTGATAGCACCATGCCAGGTTACCACAATCCAGGGGTCAATTCCTGCAGGAGCGCACAGGAGCGGAGCTTCGGCAGTAAAGAGCCCAGGGGGCGGGCACATGCAACAAGCCCCACCCCCTGCTCCCAGCAGCCCTCAGTCAGAGCAAGAAGCAGCCAGGTAAGTTGCAGAGCCCCCCCCTCCTGGCCCCCCGGTCCAAAACAGTCCAGTGGCACTTTTAAGACCAAGTTTTATTCAGGTACAAGCTCTCCCTCCTCTGTGAGGACAGATCTGCATGTCTCCCCCCCCCCCAATAGCTAGCAATCCAAAACAGACCAGTGGAGCCTGAGCGGTGGGTGTTGCCTTCTGGCACACTTCCGGTGATGTCATGGGGTGTGGCATATGCAAATAAGTTATGCTAATGAGTTATGCTAATGAGCTCCTGCACCTCTTTTTCTACTAAATGACCCCTGCCACAATCTGTGCAACAGCACCAAGGCAGCATTTAAATGGGGAACACTGGGGAAAATGCTGACCTTCCCCTACAAAAGTTTCTTTTCCTGGGATCTGTTCAACGGTTCACAATGGGGTTAAATCTGTTTGGGTGATATCATGTCCCCATCCCGGCAGTAGCCAGAATTTCTGCCTGTCTGTGACCATTTTAGGTGTTCTGTTTAAGATCCCCTTTGGAGCGTGCAGCTGCCTGTAAGGTCAAAAGACTAAAAGGCTTTATATCGGCTCTCAACAATAGAGACCCCGCCAGCTGCCAGATGCCGCTTGCTTCTCTCTCTCAGATGGTGGTCTGGCTAAAACGGGGATCTGATTTCATTGGTTCCCCTTAAACTTTTAAAAGCGAGTGTGTGGCTATTTCAGCCATATTAAAAGCTGGCGTCCCGTTCCTGGTAGCTGCCCGGAACATTTTGCAGGATCAAAGCAGCGATGTAACATCTGCGCAGAAGATTAGAGGGAGAGAGGCAGAGGCACTGTGCCAGTCTTGACAAGGGCACGTTCACCCCCAAGCATGCCCCCCCCATCCTCTCAAAGCAGGGTAGATGCAAAATCATTGGGGGTACTTTGGAAAGAGCATGAGTCCCTGCAGAGTTCTCCTGGGCAAGACACGGGGGAAAGAATGGGAACTCTGCAAAGGTGCAGGAGTCCAATTTTGTTAACTAAGTTGAAGAGAGAGGGCTACACATATAGGTCACTAAGGACAAGGCTGAAGTTGATTCCTTATTCTCAGTTCCTTAGGGGTAAAGCTTTCCCTTGCTCGAAAGCCAGTCGAATCCGACTGTAGGAATGCGGTGCTCATCTCCGTTTCCAAGCCGAAGAGCCAGCGCTGTCCAAAGACATTTCCGTGGTCATGTGGGCGGCATGACTAGACGCCGAGGTACCCGGAACACTGTTTCCTTCCCACCGAAGCGGTACCTATTTATCTACTTGCAATTTCTTGCTTTCGAACTGCTAGGTTGGCAGGAGCTGGGACCAGAGACGGGAGCTCACTCCGTTATGCGGCACTCGGGTCTCGAACTGCTAAAGTACTGACCTTCCGGTCTGCGGCTCAGCGTCTTAACCACTTGAGCCACCGCAGCCTCAGTTCCTTATTCACTCCTTATTTGCGACTTATTCATGAATTCATCCAAAAACACAGAGGAGAGGTTGAAAGCTCTGAATCCCAAAATAAGGTCTGGAATAAGGAACTGGGAACAAGGAACCAAATTCAGCCTCCTCCACTAAGGCCTCTTTGCCGTGTCCAGGGTGGTCCAGGCTGGCTTGATCTAGTTAGATTCTGGAGACTAAGCAGGGTTGGTCCTGGTTAGTACTTGGATGGGAGATCACCAAGGAAGTCCACGAAGTCATCACGCAGAGGCAGGCCATGGCAGACCTCCTCTGTTCATCTCTTGCCCCAAAAACCCTATGGGGTTGCCATATGTCAGCTGTGACTGGAAGGCACTTGCCACCACCACCACCACGGCCACTTTCCTGGGACTTGCTTCTGAGTAAACCCTCTAGGGTTGCCAAGTGAGTTTTACTTACCGGCGGGGAAACCTCGCTGGTCTCCGGGAGCCGTCCCTCGTCGTGCTTGCACGCACGCCACCACCACGTCACCGGAAGTGACACGCGATGTCGATCACGTTGAGGGAATGGCCCCGATTGTCGGAGGGAAAACCATAGCCACGCTGCGCTTCGGGGGGCGGAGTTCCCCCCGGGGCCCGATTCCATGGCGGCGGAAATCGGGCCTCCAAAGCAGGGGTTTACCCGCCACCCGCCCCCACTTGGCAGCCCTAAAACCCTCCTAGGATTGTTCCTTTCAAAGTCTGCACCAAAATTCTAAGTTCTGCACCACCCTAATGCTGACCTTGGTGACCTATACAAATTACATGCAAATGAAAAACATTGTTGCTTCCCCCCCAACTTATTTTAAGATAATTTTAGCCTTCCCTAATCAGAGTGAGGGGTAAAGAATACTCAAGGAAGATCCCAACTGGAAACCAAGCCTAAGAACATAAGAAGAGTCCAGCATGATTAGACCAAAGGCCTGTCTAGTCCAGCATCCTGTTTCCAGGATGTGTCCAGGATCCCCAGGAAGGAAGGAAGGAAGGAAGGAAGGAAGGAAGGAAGGAAGGAAGGAAGGAAGGAAGGAAGGAAGGAAGGAAGGACACAGAACAGGACAGAAAGAAAAGGACAGACAACTGGAAGGAAAGGAGGAAGGAAAAAGTATGGAAAAAATCAGACTGTATTCATCTTCATCCTTTATTTATTTTAATATTTTCTCTAACCTATTTAATTTTAAGAGGCATTCTAGGTAAAGGTAAAGGTTTCCCTTGCTCGAAAGCCAGTCGAATCCGACGCTAGGGTTGCGGTGCTCATCTCCGTTTCCAAGCCGAAGAGGCAGCGCTGTCCAAAGACATTTCCGTGGTCATGTGGCCAGCATGACTAGACGCCAAGGCACATGGAACGCTGTTACCTTCCCACCAAAGCGGTACCTATTTATCTAATTGCAATTTCTTGCTTTCGAATTGCTAGGTTGGCCTGGAGCTGGGGCCAGAGATGGGGGCTCACTCCATCATGCGGCACTCGGGTCTTGAACTACGGAACTACCGACCTTCCAGTCTGCAGTTCAGCGTCTTAACCACTTGAGCCACCACAGCAACCTTTAAATTCTTCCACGTTTTCATCCAGTTCTTGGTAAGGGTGATATCCAAACACATTATATAACGATATTAAATAAAAATGCAATGTTACCTCCTGGTTTTGCAGAAACCAAACACTTCCAACATCTTTAGCACAAGACATCGATCTAGTTTTTTTTCCATATCCCATCCTTGGCATATTTAACAGAAAACCAGTTAATAGATTTTACTTTTTAAGGCTTTTCTGACCTGCACCACTTGGCAAAAATTGAGCCAGGGGCTTACTTTGACTACTGGAGGGTCCTCTGTATGGCATGCAGAAGGTTTCAGGTTCGACCCCCAACACCTCCAGTTAAAAGGACCAGGCAGTAGATAACGTGGCGTACTATGGGGAGGGGCTGTGGCTCAGGGATAGAGTACCTGCTCGGCATGCAGAAGATCCAAGGTTCAATCCCCGGCACCTCCAGTTGAAAGGATCAGGCAGGATGTGATGTGAAAGACCTTTGCCTGAGACCCAGGAGAGCTGTAAAGAGGGGCTGTGGCTCAGTGGTAAAGCATCTGCTTGGCATGCAGAAGGTCCCAGGTTCAATCCCTGGCATCTCCAGTTAAAAAGACCAGGTAGTAGGTGATGTGAAAGACCTCTACCTGACACCCTGGAGAGCTGCTGCCGGTCCGAGTAGACAATACTGATCAATGGTCTGATTCAGTATAAGGCTGCTTCCCGTGAGCTTTTCAGTGAAAAACATGTTGATTTCCACAATTTACCAACAAATTCCAATGCAATAGAGTTTCCCATTGGCATTATGGTAGACTTGGTCTGCGATAGTCTTTGATCTGTACCCACGGAGGACATAACAGAGGGGAGAGGCCCTGGTGTGTGCTGCCATCAGGATCTGGCGCATGGAAAGCACCAGAGGTCATTTCGGGGGGGGGTCGCGGGGGAACGCAGTTCCCCTGGGTGAGGCATGGGGGCGGGGCACATGACAAAGCCCCGCCCCCTGCTTCCGGCCGCCCCGCTTCCGGCCCTCATTCAGCCAGGAGGAGGCAGGAGAAGAGGGAGGGTAAGTTGCTTCCTCCCCGCCTCTCCCCACCCCTGCCTGCCTGGGGCCAGGGAGGGCCTTGGCGGGGCTTCCTCGCACTCCCGCCGGCCTTGCAGGTCCACCGCCGGGCCCCTGAAGTCAGGGGGTGTGGCATATGCTAATGAGTTATGCTAATGAGTTCCCCTAGCTCTTTTTCTACGAAATGACCCCTGGAAAGCACCCCTCAGAAGTTGCTTGGGGTGGCCACAGGAGTTCGTGACTGGGACACAGGGGAGTGGGGAGGCCGCTTGGGTCTGATGGATGCTCCCCCTTGTAACCCACACGCTCCGCGTCTATCGTGGCAAACGGAGATGTACAAGAAAGGCGCAGCACTGCCAACGAGGCACTCTTCAGCAGCCAAATCGAATCGCGTCACCCGCCCTCTCTGTTTGTTTAGATTAGTCTGCTTTTCATTCACGACAAGATGATCCCTCTTGACGCAGTGCGACAAGCTGTAAGTAACAGAAAGCGACCTTGGAGGATGAAAAGGAGCACCGAGATTGTCGGGTTGGATACAGACTCAATGTTTGGGGCAAGACGGACTGACACGTATCCGCCTTTCCACTGCCTGGCAATCGCAGTTCACAACCGGCCCTTGTGGCAGCGGCATCTGGAGCCCAAGAAAACAACCTGTGTAAAGAGAGCAGGACAGGATCCTCTCTCTCTCTCTCTGCATGAACTGATCACTAATTTATCCGCTGTGTTTGGTGTAGTGGTTTCGTGTAGTCGTTAGAGCCAGTTTGGTGTAGTGGTTAGGAGCGCAGACGCTAATCTAGGAGAACCAGGTTTGATTCCCCACTCCTCCATGTGCAGCTGCTGGTGTGACCTTGGGTCAGTCCCAAGTTCTCTCAGAGCTGGTCTCAATAAATAAATAGATAAATAAATAAATAAATAAATTCCTAAAACCCAGTGCAAACAATCCCTCTTGCATGTTTGCCCAAGCTCTTGATAACTAGGCTACAGAACTGGTTTGTGGGTGCTGGGTGATAGTGAGATATTGAAAAAATGGTATTTAGCAGAGATAATATAGCCCAGCAGAGCCTGAGTAAAATAATTCAGACTGAGAGTCCATGTGTGATTAAAATATAAAGTTTTTACTAAATTCTAGCATGGAGAAGGGTAACTGGGGTCCCTGCCACACGGCAGGAAAAACACCGGCCAAAGTGCGGCTAATTAGAGCCGCACCAAAATAGAGACGCCGCGGCGGGATCCCACGGATCCCCTGAGCCACGGCACCGTTGCTCCCCGGCAAAATCAGATGCCGGGGAGGAAGACACGGTGGGGGGGGGGAGGCTGCCAAACTGCGCTTGTCTGAGCATGCGCAGTTTGGCCAGGAGCCAAGGATGTGCCGGTGAAAGGACGCGCCGGCGATCCCACGGCCGGCCTTGATGCGGGCGTCCCAGAAGAACCACCTCGGTAGGTGGTTAATTTTTGGGGACGGGTAAACAACGCTTCCCAGATGTTGCGGTGGGATCGCGCCCCTTTGCTCCGCCCCCGATCCGTCCCGCTCCCGGCCCAAAATGACTGGGGCCTGGGATGAAAATAACAACAGAGCATAATCGGCTACATCCTTACACTACAAAGACAAAACTAGGAGAGAGAGATTATGGCTGCTCTTCTTCCTCTATCAGAACACCAAACAAAGACGGGAAGAGAAGCCATAAAATGGTAATGCACCTTGACACTTTAGTCCCAATCAAATTCCTAGATCAGGGAGAAAATTCCCGGGCTTCCTACATCTAAAGAACATTGGTTACATGAGAAACATGTGACTTCCTGTGAGTAACATAAACAAACATTTAACCCCAGATATACTGAGTGTTTTCAACGTGTAATACCCAACAGTGGGCGAGTAGGGAACCAGCCGATGTCGTATAACGAGAGCCAGTGTGGTGCAGAGGTTAGAGTTTTGGACTAGGATCTTGGAGACTTGAGTTCAAATCCCTGGCCTGTTGTGAAGCTCACTGGATGACATTGGGTCAGTCACTCTCAGCCTAGCTTACCTCACAGGGCTGTTGTGAGGACAACATGAAGAAAACAGAACTGTGTGTGCCACTCTGCATTGCTTGGATGAAGAGGGTGGAGGGTGTTAAAAGTTACTATACAGACTCCTGCTAGACTTGCCAGGTCTGGGTTGGGAAATACCTGGAGATTTTTTTTGGGGGGGGGCTGGGG